>NC_060140.1:673529387-673832981 GCF_021461385.2 Schistocerca piceifrons | reverse complement strand
GTTGGAGTCGTCAGAAAACAAATGAAAACCAAGTCAACACATAAAACAAAATTGACTTTTTGCCCAAAGTGGTGACCCTGGAAACCGATACACTGGTGCACTCGTTGAATGAACGAATTATTTACTGCTTCCAGTGTTGCCTGCTGAAGAGAATTACAAGCAAGCACGATACGTTCTCTGGAGTTGTTGGAATATCGCGATAGACAACGTCTAAAGACGTCTCTGAAGAAAAAAGTCCAGAGGATTTAAATCAGGAGATCTAGCAGGCCAGGTAACTGTTCCTCCTCGACCAATCCATCTGGCATTTCTTTCGATTCGGAACACGATGTGCACGCAAGGCGTTTTGTGCTGGACATCCATCGTGTTGATACCACGTAAGTATTCTGGTTCTTAGCGGCACTTTATCCAGAAGAGTAGGAAGAATTCTTCTGAGGACGTTGGCATACGCTGTGCCGTTTAGACCACCATTGATGAAATAAGGGTCCATAACTGTAGTACCAAGCGTCCCACACCAGACGTTAACTTTCCATTGACGCTGATGTTCCACCTGTCTAAGCCATCGTGGGTTGTCACTGGACCAATAATGCATGTTCCGTGTATTTCCCTGTCTTTTGTTTCAGAAGGAACATTCACCGGTAAATAAAACATTGGAGAAGAAGTTTGGGTTGGCGAGATTTGCTGCTGCGCCCACTGACAGAACTGTACATGATTCTGGAAATCATTCCCATGCAATTCTTGATATAGGTGTACATTGTAAGGATGGAACCGGTGACGTGTAAGAATACGGTGTACACTGTTGTTAGGAGTTCCAGTCTCGTGTTCAAGCTGTCGTGTGCTCACACGTGGATTCATAGCAACGGAAGCGAGAACAGTAACTTCGGCAGCTTCGTCTATGCGAGTGCTACGACGTTTGCGTTGTCATGGATTGGAACTTCCCGTTTCCTGAAGAGTTGCAACAAGATGAGAAAACATCCGTCGGGAAGGTGGGTTCTTGTCAGGTTATCGCTCTCTGTACAGTTCCGCTGCTTGCGTAGCATTTCGTCTACCTTCAACAACAACAACAACAATAAAAGAAACGTTGTGTCGATGCAGTTTGTAGGAAGAACAGCCTTTACTGTATGCCTACTCTACGCAACAGTATTTAAAAGGACTGAACTATTGTACTAAATGTACCCGTACGTAAGAAAACAGTATTGCAATTACTGTTCTACTAACTTCCATTCCTCATAGATGAGTAGCATTTCTACCTTCTCTTCATTGATGTACATTCTACTCACACAAATCTTCAACCTTCGATCGTTGACGGAATGACGGGTGTGCATTCCACTTATGTATACATTTGTCTTCTGTCAACGTCAGCACGTGGATGTGTTCGATTACCCCGAGTACCTGCACTAAGCGCTGGGAGCATCAACGTCAATGTTGTGTTATGTAATTAATAACGTCGTGTTTCAGTGAATGGTACACTGTGATACATTTTTGAACAGGTCTTTAGGAGAGGTAATGAATTACTGAATAAAAAATACAGGGTGCCATTTAAAAAAGTCATACCACTGTTCATATCTTTGTAAAAAACAAAGCTACAACGAAGGCATGCTGATTGATGTCCCCCTGAGGCTAAAGAACATTTGCGTGAAACATTTTGTAATTTTCATCTAGAGAAACAGTTATTTAGGGTGGTCAAGATAAATGGGACGCCCTGTAATATAATCATTGCGGAAAGGCTTATATTGGACAGATTATTCATACGATTCACGACTGATGTGTGGAACACAAACGTCACACACGTTTACTCCAGCCTGAAAAGTCTACAGTCGCCGAACATTGTCTCAATAATGGGCGTAAAATGTCATTTAAAGGGACACAAATTATTGCTCCGGCAGCCTTACTCCGCGCGCACGCGTAGCGTCCTGTTCCCGGAATATAAAGAAGCCGCCCTGCATTCTTACCTGAAGATGGCGACCGCATGGATAATCCAAATATCGTGTCGTCAGGAGGATGAAATGCGGATGCGAACCCGTAAAGAGCATCATTGTTGTAAATTTTTATTTTTTCTTCTCGTTTTTATTGAAGCATATTAATGAAATGAAATGAATGATAATTTGATAGAGATGAAATCGATGAAAACGTAATGACACGAAATGGAATAATTAAAGCTGGACAGAAATGTTGAACTGATGTTGCAATAAAATTGCCGGGACCAGTGAAAATTTGTTTCATATTGGAGTGTCAAAAATTTTCGTTAATCACAACATATAAAATGAACTGTTATTGGTTCAAATGGCTCTGAGCACTATGGGACTTAACATCTCTGGTCATCAGTCCCCTAGAACTTAGAACTACTTTAACCTAACTAACCTAAGGACATCACACACATCCATGCCCGAGGCAGGATTCGAACCTGCGACCGTAGCAGTCGTGCGGTTCGGGACTGAGCGCCCGAACCGCTAGACCACCGCGGCCGGCTGAACTGTTATTAATTGCATCCCGTGCACTAATATTTTTCGGTATCACAGGAACAACAAAATGTGTCAGAGCATAACACATTATTTCGTTATTCACCTCTGACACAAAATTCCAGTGAGCCCTTCCAGTAATACTGATGCTTACCTTAACTAATGAGAATACTAACATTATTTGTAAGAAATTGCAGTAGGGGTACATTACGAGCAGATGAAATGTAAATTACCAAAGGCGGTGAGTACGAAAACAGTGTACTTATTAAAATGTGACTATTTCCCTCATTGATTCGTTAGCGGAGAAAAATTCAATAATTTTGATTGTATTGAGAATGATAATTGTATTATATAAGTATGCAACTTTCGTGGCTCTCGTCAATGACGATAAAATCTTCTGAAAACTTAGGACGCATCACATTCCTCTTCGGAAAGATAGCTCGTTGTAAGTGAATATTACACTGACTTTCGTCAGAGTTCAGCCATACAGGGACACCACTGGAATCATGAAGAAGATCCCAGCAGAGATATCGAAATGTCGATCAGTGAAGGCACGGATAACGATTCAGAATATTTTATCATGATGAGAGCCATGAGAAGCATCACACTTACATAAAACGCTGGCATGGGCAACAACTTCATACATCCCTTAGCCGAGTCGTACTTAAACGGCGAAAGCGACTGACAGCACACAACAGCTTCAGACAACAAAATACAGCCGCAGGTGTGGCTACGGAAGTGTCCCAGGTGAGCGATACCCGTTGCGCTGCCTGTCCTCTGTTACAACTTGCGACGTATGAATTCAAACGTGTCTGATCTCGTCGCTGAGTTCGCGCGGTAGTCTTCTCGGCAACACACTGGAACGGATTCGCCGGCTGTAAAGAAATACTTATCACCCGAATTTAAGTTCATTTTATGTTATACACTCCTGGAAATGGAAAAAAGAACACATTGACACCGGTGTGTCAGACCCACCATACTTGCTCCGGACACTGCGAGAGGGCTGTACAAGCAATGATCACACGCACGGCACAGCGGACACACCAGGAACCGCGGTGTTGGCCGTCGAATGGCGCTAGCTGCGCAGCATTTGTGCTCCGCCGCCGTCAGTGTCAGCCAGTTTGCCGTGGCGTACGGAGCTCCATCGCAGTCTTTAACACTGGTAGCATGCCGCGACAGCGTGGACGTGAACCGTATGTGCAGTTGACGGACTTTGAGCGAGGGCGTATAGTGGGCATGCGGGAGGCCGGGTGGACGTACCGCCGAATTGCTCAACACGTGGGGCGTGAGGTCTCCACAGTACATCGATGTTGTCGCCAGTGGTCGGCGGAAAGTGCACGTGCCCGTCGACCTGGGACCGGACCGCAGCGACGCACGGATGCACGCCAAGACCGTAGGATCCTACGCAGTGCCGTAGGGGACCGCAACGCCACTTCCCAGCAAATTAGGGACACTGTTGCTCCTGGGGTATCGGCGAGGACTATTCGCAACCGTCTCCATGAATCTGGGCTACGGTCCCGCACACCGTTAGGCCGTCTTCCGCTCACGCCCCAACATCGTGCAGCCCGCCTCCAGTGGTGTCGCGACAGGCGTGAATGGAGGGACGAATGGAGACGTGTCGTCTTCAGCGATGAGAGTCGCTTCTGCCTTGGTGCCAATGATGGTCGTATGCGTGTTTGGCGCCGTGCAGGTGAGCGCCACAATCAGGACTGCATACGACCGAGGCACACAGGGCCAACACCCGGCATCATGGTGTGGGGAGCGATCTCCTACACTGGCCGTACACCACTGGTGATCGTCGAGGGGACACTGAATAGTGGACGGTACATCCAAACCGTCATCGAACCCATCGTTCTACCATTCCTAGACCGGCAAGGGAACTTGCTGTTCCAACAGGACAATGCACGTCCGCATGTATCCCGTGCCACCCAACGTGCTCTAGAAGGTGTAAGTCAACTACCCTGGCCAGCAAGATCTCCGGATCTGTCCCCCATTGAGCATGTTTGGGACTGGATGAAGCGTCGTCTCACGCGGTCTGCACGTCCAGCACGAACGCTGGTCCAACTGAGGCGCCAGGTGGAAATGGCATGGCAAGCCGTTCCACAGGACCACATCCAGCATCTCTACGATCGTCTCCATGGGAGAATAGCAGCCTGCATTGCTGCGAAAGGTGGATATACACTGTACTAGTGCCGACATTGTGCATGCTCTGTTGCCTGTGTCTATGTGCCTGTGGTTCTGTCAGTGTGACCATGTGATGTATCTGACCCCAGGAATGTGTCAATAAAGTTTCCCCTTCCTGGGACAATGAATTCACGGTGTTCTTATTTCAATTTCCAGGATTGTACATTACTGATAAGAGACGTAGCCAACATATCAAAAATACATTTAAAATTGAGAGCGGAATGATATCTACTTTCATTCTCGAGATATTGGTTGATCAGCGGACGAGTCGCTCACGGCGCTTCCGTATCCCTTCCTGGACATCGGGAATCGAGTGGTCGTAAAAATCATCGTCTTTCATAAACGGTTCAATACATCGAAAGGAGGTTTTTGTGAAATAAAAGCACAGACGTATTTTGGCGTACGATTAACCCTCGGTACGTTTCTGTCAAATATTACAGTGGAGCAAAAACAGCAGTCCTCAATTTTTTTTTCAGTCATCAGTCTTCTGACTGTGACAACCTCATCATCTCAGAGTAGCAATGCAACCTACGTCCTCAATTATCCTTAGGATGTATTCCAGTCCCTGTCTTCCTCTACAGTTGTTGCCCTCTACAGCTCCCTCTAGTATCACCATAAAAGTCAATCCTTGATGCCTTGTCCTACCATCCTGTCCCTTCTCCTTGTAAGTGTCTTCCACATACTCGTTTCCTCTCCGATTCTGTGCTGAACCCCCTCATTCCTTACATTCTCAGTCCACCTACTTTTCATCATTCGTCTGTGTCATCACATCTCAACAGCTCAGGTGCTTAGATTGTCTTCTGTTCCGGTTTTCCCACAGCCCAAATTTCACCACCATACAATTCTGTGCTCCCAAAGTACATTCTCAGAAATTTCTTCCTTAAATTAAGGCCAATGTTTGATACTAGTAGACTTCTCTTTGCCTTTTGACAGTGCTAGTCCCATTTTGATGTCCTCCTAGCTCCCTCCGTCATTGGTTATTTCACTGCCTAAGTGATAGAATTACTCAGCTTCATCTACTTCGTGACCATAAATCCTTTTGTTAAGTTTCTAGCTGTTCTCATTTCTGCTACTTCTCATTACCTTCATCCTTCTTCGATATACTCTCAATCCATATTCTGTACTCATTAGACTGTTCATTCCATTCAGCAGATCATGTAATTATTCTTCTTTTTCACTCAGTATAGCAATGACATTAGTATCGAAACTTCCTGGCAGATTAAAACTGTGTGCCCGACCGAGACTCGAACTCGGGACCTTTTCCTTTCGCGGGCAAGTGCTCTACCATCTGAGTTGCCTATAGCTTACCCCTGTTTTTCTCAGAATTTTGTCAAACGCTTTTTCGGGGTGGACAAATCCTACGAACGTGCCTTGATTTTACTTTAACCTTGCTTCTGTTATCAAACACAACGTCAGAATAGCTTCTCTGGTGCCTTTACCACTCCTAAAGCCAAACTGATCGTCATCTAATACGCTGTCAGATTTATTTTCCATTCTTCTTTATACTGGTCTTGTCAGCAACTTGGATGCATGAGACGTTAAGCTAACTGTGCGACAATTCTCGCACTTGTCAGTTCTTGCAGTATTCGGAATGCTGTAGATGATATTTTTCCGAAAGTCAGATGGTATGTCGTCAGACTCATCCATTCTGTACAACAACGTGAATAGCAATTTTGTTGCCACTTCACCCAACGATTTTAGAAATTACGATGGAATGTTATCTATCCCTTCTGCCTTATTTGATCTCAGGTCCTCCAAAGCTCTATTAAATTCTGATACTAATGCTGGATACTCTATTTCTTCTAAATCGACTACTGTTTCTCCTTCTATAACATCAAATTTTCTCTCCCTTACAGGCCTTAATTGAACTCTTTCCGCCTATCCGCTCTCTCCTCTGCATTTAATAACGTAATTCCCGTTGCACTCTTAATGTTACCATTCTTGCTTTTAATTTCACCGAAGGTTGTTTTGACTTTCTTATATCTGAGTCAGTCCTTCAGAGAATCATTTCTTTTTCGATTTCTTCACATAATTCATGCAGCCATTTCGACTTAGCTTCCCTGCACTACCTATTTATTTCATTCCTCAGCGACCTGTATTTCTGTATTCCTGAAGATTTTTGTACTTGCTTCTTTCATCGATCAACTGAAGTATTCCTTCTGTTACACATTGTTTCTTCATAGTTACCTTCTTTGTGCCTATTTTTTTCTTTCCAACTTCTATGATTGCACTTTTCAGCGATGTGAATTCCTCTTAAGCTGTACTGCCTACTGAGCTATTCCTTATCTCAGTATCTTTAGCCCTTAAGTCCTTCAAGCTATCTCATCATTCCTTAGCAGTTTCGTATCTCACTTCTTTTCGTATTGATTCTTCCTGACTAACCTCTTGAACTTCAGCCTATTCTTCATCACTAGTTGTTTTTGTGATGAGGCTATATCTGCCCCTGCACACATCTTACAATTCAATATCTAGTTTCGGGGTCCTGTGTTACCATCATATAATCTAACTGAAACTTTCACATATCTCCCGCCATTTTCAAAATACACCTCCTCCTTTTGCGATTCTTGAACAGCCGCGAGGGATTAGCCGAGCGGTCTAAGGCGCTGCAGTCATAAACTGTGCGGCTGGTCCCGGTGGAGGTTCGAGTCCTCCCTCGGGCTTGGGTGTGTGTGTTTGTCCTTCGGATGAATTAGGTTCAGTAGTGTGTAAGCTAAGGGAGTGATGACCTTAGCAGTTAAGCTCCATAAGATTTCACACACATTTTTTTTTTTATTCTTGAACAGAGTATTTGCAATAACTAGCTGAAATTTATTATAGAACTCAGTTAATATTTCCCCTCTCTTGGTCCGACTGCCAAGCCTATTTTCTCCCGCAACCATTTCTTCTTCTCCTTCTCCTACAACCGCATTCCATTCCCCCATGTCTATTAGATTTTCATATTGATTTCTGTACTGTATTACTTTTTCAATATCCTCATACATTTTTTTCTATCTCTTCATCTTCAGCTTGCGACGTCGGCATAAATACCTGAACTAGCGTTGTCGGTGTTGGTTTGCTGTCGATTCTGATAAGAACAACCCTATCACTGAACTGTTCACAGTAACACACTCTCTGCTCTACCTTCCTATTCATAACGAATCCTACTGCCGTTTCAATTCACAATGGTCGGCTGATTTCCTTCCCCATCCATCCCTAATCCGACGGGACCGATGACCTATCTGTTTACTCCCATCCTGCCAACCAACCAACCAACCAAACAATCTCTTTGCTCATCCACGTATATTTAAAGAATTAGTCGGGTGAGCTCCGTAGCTGATGATACAAATTATGAAATTCTCCATGTGCACTTCTTCCTTCGTTAATTCCATGCACAGCGCTCTTTTGTCTCCTTACTTTCCTAAGTAATGCTAACTTGTTGCGTCAGTCTCGATCGAGAGATTTCTACGTTTTTGGGACCCCGGTTTACAGAAACAGCAGGTCGACTCTAGTAGCCACTTTGTGGTGGTAGATTGCCGTTCTCACGCAAGATACACGAATGTACTACCCCATGCTGCCGCTTGTCACTGGAATGTCGCATATGCAGACGACGTTCGCTGTAGGTCGTTTCTGACACTTACGTAGGACGCTGCCTTAGAGAACGTAGGAGAAGATGCTAGAATGGACAGCACAATTACCAAGAACCTCACGCTACATTCACCTATCTACTCTGAATGTATGTTCCATCAAGAGTTATTAAGAAAGATGTACGCTGAGATCTGTAGTGAACGGCATTAAATCTCCAATCTACATTAGCTGGGCATTTATCAGGGAAAATGATCTTGCTGGAAAAACCAACTCTTGTGAAGAATTACAAACATGTTTTAGAAATATTACGCACCATGCAGCCGTGCAGACATGCATCCATGCATGACGTACTGGCGAGCTTGGATGTCAAATTACGGAGATCCATGGATAATATTAGACGTAAAATTGCTCCAGATATATATGAGCTAGTCGAATTATGCTCACAATCGAGTTATTTTAAATACATGGTTGAATTTTGTGAACAACGTGACAGGATTTATATGGCCTCATCTGTCACCTGGTGGAGCATTTTTAACAAAAGGCATTAAGTAATGTGGAATTAAAATCATCCTGCTGATTCTGGTCTGTGGATGACACATTTGTTTTACGGTCACACAACAGGGAAGAGCTGTATAAATTCCATAATCTGAAAACCCTGTCTTCACTTGCACTGCTCATCAGTGACAGTAAGAGCTTGCTAGCAGAGCCAGATTTCCTTAAGATGATAGCTAACGGCTGTGATGACTTTCCCATAAATAGGTTCTTCAAACGAAGCGATAATAACGCAAGTAAAAACAATGAGGAACATCCTGCACATTCTGTAAGGTTATCATTTCTGTCTACCGTAGCCGATAACTTTAGCAAAATGCTTCGAAACAATGGTTTAAGCACCACGTTTCTCACCCAACACAAGATAAGAACACATCTTACAACCTGCAACGGACGTGACTGACCGTCTCCACACTGCGGCAATACGTAAAGTGACGTATGGTTACTACAAAGCATGTATCGATGAAACTGGACGGACAGTAAAACAACACGTTAAAGTGAACGAACTAAACACACGTTTGAGACAAAATGTAAAATCAACGGTACCAGAGCACAAATAAGAACGAGACCAGAGTGGCGGTTCACATATGACGACCGTCAGTAGGTAATACTGATAATCTTTCACCACAGAGACAGAATTTGTAAAACAATATTACTGAGCGACCAAGTGCAACTAAAAATGGGAGAATTGTTACGTGCTAATGTTTATGGAAAACTGTGGCAAACTGTGTCATATTTTGCGTCGAGCCAGGCGGTATCCACTGTAGCTAAGGAAGATGAAATTACATGGCACCCGGCTGCGTGAGAAATGTCTGTTGAACAAGAAAAATTTAAAACCAAGATATATATTCAGTCGTTGCATTGTTTCTTGCTGTACTGACGTAGATCACTCCTTTAGCGCCAGGTCAGTTTTAATTGATTTAAATATTGAATTTGGATTACCTGAATTGCTTAAGAGATAGTTCAGATATACGAGGCTTAGTACTTGAATTGCTTTATGGAGCTGGTAACTGCTTTTTCTTTGTAGCTTGGAGACATTATGTGCTGAATAAGAACTGTGACTTTAATTTATTGGTTAGTGATCTTTAAAGCAATTGACTTCACTTCATAATAATTTCGAACAGTTTAAGTTACCCTTTGGACCTCACAGTTATTCTTAGAGAAGTGAAACTTTTACATTTCGAGTGACGAATATCAATTTTGTGCAGTCAGATGCAGACCATTTTACCTAGGGCCATCATAATAATTCACCAGTGCGCATTCCCTGGGATATTTCATTCAGGCCTGTACAGTAGGAGATTTCACCTAGACAGTGATTAAGGTTCTTTGCGTATCCAGGATCGGGGGTGTGTGAAGACAGACAGGTGGTACAAGAGCAGTAAATAAATCACTTTCTGGTATGCAGACTGGAATACAAAGCTACGTATCTTAAAAAATGGTTCAAATGGCTCTGAGCACTATGGGACTTAACATCTGAGGTCATCAGTCCCCTAGACTTAGAACTATTTAAACCTAACTAACCTAAGGACATCACACACATCCATGCCCGAGGCAGGGTTCGAACCTGTGACCGATGCGGTCGCGCGGTTCCAGACTGAAGCGCCTAGAACCGCTCGGTCACAACGGCCGGCTGCGTATCTTAAGAACACACGCATGCTACCCAGGGAAAGTAGTACTCATATTTGGAAAGTTCGAGAAGCAGTGGAAATATCGAAAACTCAGTACAATTTATACAGAGACTGCAATTTCCGTCTTCGTGGCCTTTGCTATCACATAAGTAAACACTTAGCCACCCCCTCTTTGTCGATACCTGGTTTCAGAATTTGCCCAATAACGACGATCCACCAATAGCAGCGTATATATTTTACGTTATAACTCCGCATCTTCGGAAAAAATCAGGGAAAATAGTCTTTTACAAGATGCTCTAAAATTTCTCTTACACATTGCTAGGACTTTTAGAGGGGACTGACTAGATAATATTTTGAATTGGTACATGGTTCAAATGGCTCTGAGCACTTGAAAACATATTTGTAAGGCGACCACTTTTAACAGTAATCAATTAGGCGTGACGCAGTACCGCACTTGTTTTACAAGTCCACTCATTGTTAAACAAAGAAACGAAATGAAAACTGGTACAGACAACAAGCCCTTGTATCTTAGAAGGACATGACCAAGAGGTCCTAGTCCTAGAGGAAGACGTGGGGAAAGCTCTTGAACATCATTTGTAATCAAGTACTCTTTAAAATAATTTATTAACCAACAATAATTTCTTTTTTCTCAAAAGCAGTGAGGCACAAGGCACAACTTATTTTTTAAAAAATAAATTACATTAATGACTGAACTTGAGCTTTCACCCGTAAGAAAAGGTATTAAACGAGAAATACCAGAAGCGAAACAGTTTACTTATTGTCTAAAGTTTTTCAAAAAATCATCAATCAATGAAAACATATTAATAATTTACGTCTAAAGGCATGCCGAGGCACACTGTAACCTGAAAATTACAATAGAGTAATATAGCGGGCCCCACGTCAGGTCTAAATCCTCGCACAAACGAAAAAATGGCTGACATCGAAATAAGTGTCCAAGGAATAGAAAAGCAACTGGAATCACTCAACAGAGGAAAGTCCACTGGACCTGACGGGATACCAATTCGATTCTACACAGAGTACGCGAAAGAACTTGCCCCCCTTCTAACAGCCGTGTACCGCAAGTCTCTAGAGGAACGGAGGGTTCCAAACGATTGGAAAAGAGCGCAAATAGTCCCAGTCTTCAAGAAGGGTCGTCGAGCAGATGCGCAAAACTATAGACCTATATCTCTTACGTCGATCTCTTGTAGAATTTTAGAACATGTTTTTTGCTCGCGTATCATGTCATTTCTGGAAACCCAGAATCTACTATGTAGGAATCAACATGGATTCCGGAAACAGCGATCGTGTGAGACCCAACTCGCCTTATTTGTTCATGAGACCCAGAAAATATTAGATACAGGCTCCCAGGTAGATGCTATTTTTCTTGACTTCCGGAAGGCGTTCGATACAGTTCCGCACTGTCGCCTGATAAACAAAGTAAGAGCCTACGGAATATCAGACCAGCTGTGTGGCTGGATTGAAGAGTTTTTAGCAAACAGAACACAGCATGTTGTTATCAATGGAGAGACGTCTACAGACGTTAAAGTAACCTCTGGCGTGCCACAGGGGAGTGTTATGGGACCATTGCTTTTCATAATATATGTAAATGACTTAGTAGATACTGTCGGAAGTTCCATGCGGCTTTTCGCGGATGATGCTGTAGTATACAGAGAAGTTGCAGCATTAGAAAATTGTAGCGAAATGCAGGAAGATCTGAAGCGGATAGGCACTTGGTGCAGGGAGTGGCAACTGACCCTTAACATAGACAAATGTAATGTATTGCGAATACATAGAAAGAAGGATCCTTTATTGTATGATTATATGATAGCGGAACAAACACTGGTAGCAGTTACTTCTGTAAAATATCTGGGAGTATGCGTGCGGAACGATTTGAAGTGGAATGATCATATAAAATTAATTGTTGGTAAGGCGGGTACCAGGTTGAGATTCATTGGGAGAGTGCTTAGAAAATGTAGTCCATCAACAAAGGAGGTGGCTTACAAAACACTCGTTCGACCTATACTTGAGTATTGCTCATCAGTGTGGGATCCGTACCAGATCGGTCTGACGGAGGAGATAGAGAAGATCCAAAGAAGAGCGGCGCGTTTCGTCACAGGGTTATTTGGTAACTGTGATAGCGTTACGGAGATGTTTAATAAACTCAAGTGGCAGACTCTGCAAGAGAGGCGCTCTGCATCGCGGTGTAGCTTGCTCGCCAGGTTTCGAAAGGGTGCATTTCTGGATGAGGTATCGAATATATTGCTTCCCCCTACTTATACCTCCAGAGGAGATCACGAATGTAAAATTAGAGAGATTAGAGCACGCACGGAGGCTTTCAGACAGTCGTTTTTCCCGCGAACCATACGCGACTGGAACAGGAAAGGGAGGTAATGACAGTGGCACGTAAAGTGCCCTCCGCCACACACCGTTGGGTGGCTTGCGGAGTATCAATGTAGATGTAGATGTACCTACAGATGATACAACAAACCCCAGACATAGACCACGGGACCCAGCCCACCGACGATAACAGGTCGAGAGAGGATGGCTAGTGCGCTACAAAACATACAGCAAAGCTCTCTTAAGTAGTGAACAGATTAAATAAAGTTAAAGCCTTTACCCCCGTTTTAAAAGAAATTCAATAACCAATATTAAGTTAAGATTAATGCGCCATTAATGTTATCTCGTCGCGTGATCTTCAGTGAAGTTACTTAGTTAGTCAGTTATTTTCCTGTACCATGGATCATTTTCATTTTGCACGATAAATCGCCATGATGTGGAACGAGTAGTTTTACATTCATATTTTAAATTAATGTATACATCTATTTGTACTCTAAACATCAGCCTATAATTACTCCTCCCACTGCCACCCCCCCACCCCCTCCCAAAAGGAAAACAAGGTATACAGACTGAGATAGCAATTCCTACCCACCACACTTTACACATTAGAGACATAGAAAGCCTTCCAAAGAATAGAAGGAGTTATCAAAGCCAAACGCTTTCAATTTACTTTCAAATTTTACCTTGCTGTCTTTTAAACATTTTATACCGCTGTGTAAGTGGTCAAAAATTTTTGTTGCAGCGTTGTGCATCCCTTTCTCCGCTAACGACAATCTTAATGTTGAGTACTGAATGTCATTTTTTCTTATAGTATCGTACTTATGTACTTCATTGTTCCTTTTGAACTGTAGTGGATTATTTACGACAAACTTCATGAGGGAATAAATATACTGTGAAACAGTAGTCAGAATGCTCAACTCCTTAAACAGATGTCTACAAGATGATCGCAGGTGAGCACCACATATTATTATTACAGCATGTTTTTGGGCAATGAAGACCTTCTTTCTTAAAAATGAGTTAGCCGAGAAAATTATTCCATATGATATTACTGAATGAAAATAAACAAAATATATCAACTAACTGATTTCTCTCTCCCCAAAATTTGCTATGTTTCTAAGTGCAAATGTGGCTGAACTAAGTTGCTTTAGGAGTTCCAAAATGTGTTTTTCCTGATTTAAATTCTCATTAAAATGGACACCTAAGAATTTTGAAGTTCCCACTCTAAGTATTATTTCATCACCGTGTGTTACACTTATCACTGGTACAGTACCCCTAGAGGTGCAGAACTGAATATGATGTGCCTTTGTGAAATACAGTCTGAGACCATTCACAGAAAACATGTCAATGGTACTTTTGGGAACTTTGTTCATCATTTCCTCCATTTCTGTATGTATATTGGGAGTGATTACTATACTGGTATCATCTACAAAAAGAACTAATCCTGGTTGTTATACATTAGACGGTAGACCATTTACCTCTATGAGAAGCAGTAGTGGGCCTAAGGTTGAGCCTTGGGGAACCCCAAAAGTGATTTTTTTCCCCAGTCAGAATTATTTCCCTGGATTCTGTTGATTGCATTACAACTAAATACAACTTTCTGCATTCTTTTGCTTAGATATGACATGATCCATTGGTTGGCTATACCATCAATCCCATAAAACATCAATATATCTACGAGTATACTGTGATTCACACAATCAAATGCCTTGCATAGGTCACAGAAAATACCTAGCGGTGTTATTTTGTTATTTAGTGCTTGTAATATCTGCTGTGTGACCATGTAAATGGCATTTTCAGTAGAGCAACCCTTCTGAAAGCCAAATTGGGATTTGTTGAGGATATTATTGTTGACAAGGTGAGACAGTATTCTAGATACAGCAACTTCTCAAAAATTTTGGAAAATGATGTCAGCAGTGAAATAGGTCGGTAGTTACTGACGTCTCTCTTATCACCTTTCTTAAAGAGGGGTTTAACAATGGCATATTTTAGTTTCTCTGGAAAAATGTCTTGAGTTAGTGATGCATTACATATTTTGGACATTACCAGACGTATTACACAGGAACAAATTTTAGTACTCTATCGGAAACACCATCAAAACCACAAGAACTTTTATTCTTAATTTCAGAAGTAGAAGTTGGTGGTACATTCATATGGTGAAATTTTATGAGAGTTACTTCTTCAACATATTGGTGTGGTCTTTCTGTTGAACTGTTGGTCCCTATGCTTTCTATTATATTTAAGAAATGACTATTAACTACATTTGCTACCTGTGACTTGTCATTTATAACCCTTCAATTCAATTCAGTAGTAATGTTATCCTCTTCTGTGGTTGGTTGTCCTGTCTCTTGCTTCAATGCATTCCATATTGCCTTAACACTGATGTAAGACTACTAATTTCTGACATTATGTGCATGTTTCTTGATTTTTTAATAATCTTTCCTAGTAATTTTGTATAGTTTTTGTAGTGTGCAACAATTGCAGGTTCTCTACCTCATCTTGCCAAAAGATACATTTCCCTTTTCCTTTGACAAGATACTGTAATCCTCTTAGTGTTCCGTGGTTTTTTACATGGCTATTTAATGTCTCTTCTGATTGGCTTATGCAGAAAGCTATTTTCAAATACTGATATGATTTTATCATAGAATAGATTAAATTTTATATTGGCATTAGGTTCTTTATAAATTTCATCCTAGGTTGTTACTTGTAAAACTACTCTTAAAAACATTTGTCCTGTTGTCATTCACAATTCTGACTGTGTATTCACACTGTAAGGCACTACGTCACTTATTCCGACTAACTGTGCATCATTATCAGAGAGAGAATTTGTTACTGGGTAAACAGTTATTTACTTGCTTTGTACCTCATCAAAGAAAACGTTATCAATAAGGGACCTACTGTCTTTATCCACCTGTGTTGGAAAGTTAACTACTGTGAGAAAATTGTAGGATGCAAATAAAGCTTCCACATCATTTTTCCAATCTGAATCCTTTAGAAAAACTACATTCAAATCACCACAGACTGTTTGCTGATGTCTCAAAGACAGCACAGTAAGGAATCCAGGTTCCTCATAAATAATTCAAAATTTCCTAGTGGATATCTACGTACTGTTACAATTAAAAGTGAATTGTTTTTCAGCATTAATCCACAAGCACACACTTTTATGCGCTGATGACTACAAAATCTACTTGTGTCAATGCTTTTGAACTTCTGTTCTGTCTTAATGTATGAAACATCTCCTCCTTTTCCCAATTAGTTCTGCAAGAGTAAGCTGCTAGACTGTAATCTAATTCTGTGGTTATGTAGTGCTCAGGCAGGCACAGGATGTCTATCTCTTCTTCTAAATTTTTCAAGCCAGCGAGGAGTACTTGTACCGTATTACTCAGTCCTCAAATATTTTGACGGAATAAGTGAACCTTGCTTGTCTGTGCATTCTTGTGGGGCTCTTCTGTTACAGTGATTTCTTTCAAAACAGGGTGCCTGAAACTTGATTCTAACTTAAAGAAGGTGCCCCTCTGACACCAGTAACCACAGGAATCTTGCATTGTGTGATGATGGCCCCATATATATTTCCTGCAAGAAGTTCTGCCAACCTATCTCCCCCTCTCCTATTCAGGTGCAGCCCATGTCTAGTTTAACCGCATCTCCCAATTGTAGCAATGGGTACTGCCTCATACGATAATTCATTTCAGTCAGCAGTAACCCGCTCAACTCAAGAGTTAACACAGATCACAGCAATGTTATGGCGCTGCAAGACATCCATGAACCTCACATGTGTGTGTGCAGTTGATACTCCTATTTTTTCCATGTCACCCCTAACGCTGTAATTACTGTTCTTAGCCAGGTTATTTCCTGCTTCACCTGCTATAATGACCTGATCCTGTTTTCCACAACCTTTGCACAATTTTCCTATGTCCTCTGTCTCCTGGCTAAGGCTAGCACATGGCTTCGCAGCACTTGTGACCTGGTACCCTGCTCCTAACTTTTCCTGTACCATCTGACCTACACCCCTCCCATGGCTACTACCTAGCACCAAGACTCTTTTTCATCCTACTCTCTTTTGGTACCGGCCTACACAGAGTTTCCAGGCTAGAAGCCTACTGCACGCTACTGTAACCTACAGCTTTATGAGGCTCTTACCCTCCTACTTCAGGTAACAAGCCAAATTTATGCGATATTGATAGATCAAATGTAGAAGAATTTGATGAGCTGTTCCCCTTTTCACCCATGGCTTGTTACCTTCACCCAGTTCCTACGATCTTTTTCCCCGCTTCAATGTATCTAGTTCCAATTTCACGTGATCTAATTCAGCCTGAAGAGCACAAACCTTTGCCTCCTGTTCAGCGATTCTCTTGTCTTTTTAGCAGAGCCTACAGTTGCGTGGAGAGCCTCATTGAGTTCCCCATTCAATTCCCCACTACAATCACCCCAGTGAAAGACCATCCCACAGTGTACACACCACGCATTGCAAGACAGATTACACGCTTAAAGACAGAATTAAATGACTTAACACGATTCACGCTACACGAATGTTCGTTATTTATGAACAGCGTGAATTGGGCCTACCATTTAGCACTTCAGATGTTTTATAAAACGTAAAAATTATTTATTTTCGCTTACAACACGGACTTAGGACTCATTTAAATTAAGTGTCTATTAAATCGTAATCACAACTGAATGGACTTTACTGTACGCCCACTGTATTTAAGAAAAAGACTAGTTCGAAAGTATCTAAATAAAATAACTTCGCACTGTTCACGTGACGAGACAAACAAAAACAGAAAGTGATTTAAGTGATTTGTAATATCTGAAAATGCATAGATTTTTTTTTTTTTTTGCACAGTTTTACATGTACTTTAACATAGGCAAGAATCATTAATCACCATACAAAATATTATTTCTTAAGATCAACAAAGTGACAAATGTGATTTAGAAATGGGCAGAGGCCTCTAGGGCTTAAAATTAAATCACAAAACAACTGTCTGCACTTTACTTACAATTCGGAGCCCAGGAATCTTTTAAAAACAATTTACTCTAGACATAAGCCAATTTCCCCACGGGAGATGCACGTTCCACAAACACTTCCAAAAACACATTAAATGGGAAATGGGGGAGCGAAGTACAACTAAGAAGACTGAAAAACTAAGCGGAAGGTCAGCACTAAGCTTCTTCAAACACAACCAACGGCAGGCGATGGAGACAAGTCTCTGGAGGACATACCAATGACGTTCGCTGTAAACATAAGAGAGCGGAACCGGGCTCTTTCAGCGGCTAAGGACCCCGAAGAAGGCGCTTACTCGGTGCCCGGTAAAATCCTGTGTTGACGGCTTTCCGATCGTCTGGTGCAGAAGGGGACACCAGCAGCGAGCTTCGCTGAACCGCACCAAAATCCGGGTACTCCGATCGTCTGGTGCAAAAGGGGACACCAGCAGCGAGCTTCGCTGAACCGCACCAAAATCCGGGTACTGCGCGAACATATACAGTCAGGACAGGAATAGGCTGGCCAAGCACGGCAGGTCAGCTATCGCACCCCCCAGCAAGGGGAACGCCGGCCGCCAACGCTCACACCAGGAAAACGTTGCGCCGGCAACGCTGACCAACTGCTCTCCCGGAAGCCCCTACGTTCCGCCAGACACACCATCCACCATAACCCCCCAGTCCCGACTGCCACCCTTCCTTTCGGCACAACTCACTTCCTCTCTTCCACCAGAGAGAAAACCACAGCCCTCTAACCGCATGAAACATCACCCTAAATTGTGCTAAAAGCATTCTCTGAAAATTATTTCCAGCATTTAGTTCTTGAGCCCACGCGAATAGTAAACGTTTGTCAAAACACATTAGACCTCTTATAACAGATAATTCTGAGTTAATAACGAGCATCGACGCGAATACAGGGATTAGTGAACACAGGGTTGTCGTTGCGAGACTGAATATTGTAACACACATATCCACCACAAATAAACGAAAAATATACCTATTAAATTCACTTGACGCCTTCCTGAGAGACAACCTCCACTCCTTATAAATTAATAATGTAAGTGTAGACAAGATGTAGCTTGAATTCAATGAAATAGTATCGGCAGCAATTGAGACATTTATACCAAATAAATTAACAAACGACGGAGCTGATATTCCTTGGTACACGAAACGGATCAGAACACTGTTGCAGAATCAACGAAACAAACATGCCAAATTTAAACAGACGAAAATCCCCAAGATTGGCCATCTTTTACGGAAGCCCGAAATTTAGCGCGGACTTCAAAGTGAGATGCTTATAACAGTTTCCACAACGAAACCTGGCAGAAAATCCAAAGAGATTCTGGTCGTATGTGACGTATGTTAGCGGCAAGAAATAATCAATGCCTTCTCTGCGAGATAGCAATGGAGATACTGTCGAAGACAGTGCTGCCAGAGCAGAGTTACTAAACACATCCTTTCGAAATGCCTTCACAAAAGAAGATGAAGTAAATATTCCGGAATTCGAATCAAAATCAGCTGCCAACACGCATGACTTAGAAGTAAATATCCTTAGAGAGGTGAAAGTCTTAAATCACTTAATAAAAGTAAGTCTTCCGGTCCAGACTGTATACCAATTAGGTTCCTTTCGGAGTATGCTGATGAATTAGCTCCATGCTTAACAATGATATACTACCGTTTACTCGATGAAAGATCCGTACCCAAGACTGGAAAGTTGCACAGGTCACACCAATGTCCAAGAAAGGTAGTAGGAGTAATTCACTAAATTACAGGCCCATACCATTAACGTCGATATTCAGCAGTATTTTTGAGCATATATTGTGTTCTAACATTATGAATTACCTCGAAGAAAACGGTCTATTAACTCATAGTCAACATGGGTTTAGAAGATATCGTTCTTGTGAAACATAACTAGCTCTTTATTCGCATGAATTGTTGAGTGCTATTGACAAGGGATTTCAAATCGATTCCGTATTTCTGGATTTCCGGAAGGCTTTTGACACTATATCCCACAAGCGGCTTTTAGTGATGGTTGAAATGGCTCTAAGCACTATCGGACTTAACATCGGAGGCCATCAGTCCCCTAGAAGCTAGAACTACTTAAATCTAACTAACCTAAGGGCATCACACACATCCATATCCCAGGCAGGATTCGAACCTGCGACCGTAGCAGTCACGTGGTTCCGGACTGAAGCGTCTGAACCACTCTGCCACAGCGGCCGGCGCTTGTACTGAAATTGCGTGCTTATGGAATATCGTCTCAGTTATGTGACTGTATTTGTGATTTCCTGTCCACAGTTCGTAGTAATTGACGGAAAGTCATCGAGTAAAACAGAAGTGAATTCTGGCGTTCCCCAAAGTAGTGTTACAGGCCCTTTGCTGTTCCTTATCTATATAAACGATTTGGGACACAATCTGAGCAGCTGTCTTAGGTTGTTTGCAGATGACGCTGTCGTTTATCGACTAGTACAGTCATCAGAAGATCAAAACAAACTGCGGGGTGATTTAGAAAAGATATCTGAATGGCGCGAAAATTGGAAGTTGACCTTAAATAACGAAAAATGTGAGGTCATCCACATGAGTGCTAAAAGGAACCCGTTAAAATTCGGTTACACGATAAATCAGTCAAACATAAAGGCAGTAAATGCAACTAAATAGCTAGGAATTACAATTAGGAACAACTTAAATTGGAAGGAACACATAGAAAATATTGTAGGGAAGGCTAACGAAAGACTACGTTTTACGAGGTGCATTCAAGTTCTAAGGCCTCCGATTTTTTTTCTCGAGACTGGAAAGAGAGAGA
Organism: Schistocerca piceifrons; assembly: GCF_021461385.2. Lineage (NCBI taxonomy): Eukaryota > Metazoa > Arthropoda > Insecta > Orthoptera > Acrididae > Schistocerca > Schistocerca piceifrons. The sequence goes on along the minus strand of NC_060140.1, from coordinate 673,812,486 downwards.
AACATGCGCATTGTTTTAAAATGAGGCCGCGTTCATTGTCAATACGTCCCAGAGATGGCAGCACCATACGGCAGATGGAATTTTACTGCCAACGGCGAGAATGAGAACTGTTTTAAATACTTAAAATGGCGACGTTTTTCTTACTTGAACAGCATGCAAGCATTCGTTTTCTGAATTTGCGTGGTGTGAAACCAATTGAAATTCATCGACAGTTGAAGGAGACATGTGATGATGGAGTTATGGATGTGTCGAAAGTGCGTTCGTGGGAGCGACAGTTTAATGAAGGCAGAACATCGTGTGACAACAAACCGGAACATCCTCGGGCTCGCACAAACCGGTCTGTCGACATGATCGAGAAAGTGGAGAGAATTGTTTTGGGGGATCGCCGAATGACTGTTCAACAGATCGCCTCCAGAGTTGGCATTTCTGTGGGTTCTGTGCACACAATCCTGCATGGCGACCTGAAAATGCGAAAAGTGTCATCCAGGTGGGTGCCACAAATGCTGACGGACGACCACATGGCTGCCCGTGTGGCATGTTGCCAAGCAATGTTGACGCGCAATGACAGCATGAATGGGACTTTCTTTTCGTCAGTTGTGACAATGGATGAGACGTGGATGCCATTTTCAATCCAGAAACAAAGCGCCAGTCAGCTCAATTGAAGCACACTGATTCACCGCCACCAAAAAAATTTCCGGTAACTGCCAGTGCTGAAAAAATGATGGTGTCCATGTTCTGGGACAGCGAGGGCGTAATCCTTACCCATTGCGTTCCAAAGGGCACTACGGTAACAGGTGCATCCTACGAAAATGTTTTGAAGAACAAATTCATTCCTGCACTGCAACAAAAACGTCCGGGAAGGGCTGCGCGTGTGCTGTTTCACCAAGACAACGCACCCGCACATCGAGCTAACGTTACGCAACAGTTTCTTCGTGATAAAAACTTTGAAGTGATTCCTCATGCTCCCTACTCACCTGACCTGGCTCCTAGTGACTTTTGGCTTTTTCCAACAATGAAAGACACTCTCCGTGGCCGCACATTCACCAGCCGTGCTGCTATTGCCTCAGCGATTTTCCGGTGGTCAAAACAGACTCCTAAAGAAGCCTTCGCCGCTGTCATGGAATCATGGCGTCAGCGTTGTGAAAAATGTGTACGTCTGCAGGGCGATTACGTCGAGAAGTAACGCCAGTTTCATAGATTTCGGGTGAGTAGTTAATTAGAAAAAAAATCGGAGGCCTTAGAACTTGAATGCACCTCGTATTGGCAGGACACTTAGAAAATGTAACAGATCTACTAAGGAGACTGCCTACACTACGCTTGTTCGTTCTCTTTTAGAATACTGCTGCGCGGTGTGGGATCCTTACCAGGGAGGACTGACAGAGGACATCGAAAAAATTCAAAGAAGGGCAGCACGTTTCGTATTATCGCGAAATATGGGGGAGAATCTCACCGAAATGATACAGTGTTTGGGTTGGACATCATTAAAAGAAAGACGTTTTTCGTTGCGACTGAGTCTTCTCACGAAAGTCCAATCACCAACCTTCTCCTCCGAATGCGAAAATATTTTGTTGACACCGACCTACATAGGCAGAGACGATAACCACGATAAAATAAGAGAAATCAGAGACCGTACGGAAAGATATAGGTGTTCGTTCTTTCCACGGGCTATACGAATTGGAATAAAGGAGAATGGTGAAGGTGGTTCGATGAACCCTCTGCCAAGCACTTAAATGTGATTTGTAGAGTGTCCATGTAGATGTAGATGTAGAAAGAACGCGCTCAACTCGCCTGGCACGAGCAGTCAAGCTCGGCGCATGGCTTGAAAACTTAATCAGCTTTCATAAACACCGTTGTTTGTAGTACAAGCTCTTCCATTTCGGGTGTGTAGTGTCTCCTTGGAGCACAGTCATGCCTGCTGACGGTGAAGGTACTCCTTTCTCGAAACCGTTACGTAACTGTTGCGATAAGGTTGGGCAATGGAGTCGAACGTTGGGATAAGGATCTTCATAAAGGCGAAGAACAGCTCTACCACTACCGCGACCTTCGTCATAGAGAAGGGTCATGTCGATATATTCCGTAGAAGTGTACTCAACCATGTTGCTTTAACACTCATAAACAAGTGAATGAGGCTCGAACCGGGTCAGAGTAATAGGATCCGAGGTAAGCACCCACCACCATGACAACCCTGTTGCATATCTACCTAGTAAACAGGTTTTCAAACGGATGTAGCACGGGAACGGTACATTTCCGGACATGGGTTCCAATTCATAAGATTGTCCAATCAACCTCTCTACAAGTCCTAGAAGTTTTCAAGGAGAATTTCAGTACAAGTGGTCGTGACACTGTTTTTGACTGTGTTCACTCATCCAGGGACACCAGTGGAATCCTGTAGAAGATTTCAGCAGACGGATCGAAACTTCGAACAGTGAAGGAGTTTGTTGTTTGTTATTCGCTTGTAGATGACACAGAGGTGATGATGGAATAGTCTTTGCCCAATAATTAGGAGTAAAACTGATCCATCACACACACGCTGCCCAGTAACTTTAATATTACTAGCTGTCGTTAACGCTCAATAACCAACTTTTGCAGCATGGGCAGCTACGACACGTGCAGAAAGAGTGTCAGCGATGTTCTGAAATATGCCGACGGGGATGTGAAACCATTCCGATTCTGGTGCCATGGCCACCTGAGCTAGGGTTTTCTGTTGATGATCCATGTTGCGAACAGTCCTATCGTGGTCGTTCCACTGAATTTCGATTGGATTTAAATCTGTGAGGTTTGGTGGCCAGGAGAGTATGGTAAATTCATCCTGGTGCTCCTCGAAACATGCATGTACACTTCAAGCTGTGTGACACGTTGCGTTGTCCTCTTGGTGGTTACCATCGTGCCTAAGACAGATAGCCTCCACGAAGGGGTTGACAAGGTCCCCGAGGATACATACATACTTGTGTTGATCCACTGTGCTTTCCAGGACGACAAAATCACCCTTAAATTCCATGAAAACATTCCCCTAATCAAAACACCACCTCCTCCGACCTGAAACATTCCGATGATTGTTGCAAGGTATTTGCTCTCAGACGTTTCTCGACATACACGCCAATAGCCGTCTGTCTTCTGAAAAGGTCACTTGTTGGTACTCAGTCGACGTCCGCTTGCAAATTCCAGCCTTCGTTGCCGATGAACAGCAGTCAGCACGAGTGCATGACAAGGCACTTGCAGTAGAGGACCAAACACTGCTGTTAGAGCCTCGGTTTATGTGGGCGGTCGGTTAATCAACAGTGGCACACTGCTTCATAGCCGACGTTCACTCTTGCCATCTATGCCCCGTGTTGTACCACAGTTGTCTCGGCACTGGTTTTGGATAGCGCCATTTTGCTATGCCTGGTGTACTTTAATCACAGAGGCATGCGAGCTATTTGCAAACATAGTCGTTTCCGAAATGTTTTCGCCTTTGGCACGAAAGGAAACGATCATGCATTTCTGGACGTCAACAAATCGCTCCATTTCGGCATTACGAAATATAGTGCACTGTTTACCACTTTCCCCCTACATTCTTTATATATACTGCAGTGCAAGTGCTGCCACCGGCCGTTTGTGAGAGGCTATGCCACTTTGACCTCGAACATAGGCAACAGTCACCTTAACGTAACTGGACTGTACAGAACGTGCAGCAATGTGAGGCAACTCAACTGTAATAAGCTATAGAGTTATGAAGATCGATTGGACGTTTAACGTTCAGAGAGAGAAGAGGGATGGAACGTTGTCCCCATGCAAAATAAATTTCAACTTGACCCTTGAATCACTGGAACAGTCCTCAGGAAATTCAGTTCACTCGCAAAGGAAGTAACTTATAGAACCTTCGTTCGCCAGTGCTCCGTGGGATCCGTACCAGAAGGAAGCGATAGAGGAAAGAAACATGTTACAGTTTCATTAAGTAAACCCGAAAGCGTTACGATGCCCAGCCAGTTCTAGTTCTAGTAGCAGACGTTGCAACTAAGGCGTCGTACGTCACGGAGTGGTTTAATTTTAAAATTCCTGGAGGGTACTGTAGGGAAGCAGCATACTCACGCCTTATAAAATTCACATCAGTCTTTCCATTGTGTGCCAGCCTAATCTGATGTTACTAGCTCTGACGTCATAAATATTGCGCAATACTTTAAAATGAAGTAAATAACCTGAAACGTTTCTAGCATGTCAGGAGTAATACAAAAACAATATGTGTTGGATACCAGTTCAATAACTTTAACCATTTTCGAAATTTGGATGTTTTTCTGTAAAAATCATTGACGCAACAGAAAAGAGCTAGAAACTTAAAAATTTATATTTAGATTCCTTTTGCATAATAATTTAGTAGAAACAGTATTCTGGATCTCACAAATTATAATTTTAGTTGAAATTCATGATTTTCTGGTTTTTGTCTAAGAAATTAAGGAAGCAAGATAGATTAAGTAGGCGATCTATCTTTAGTTTGCGTATGTCGTATTTTCACGTGCCGCCGCAGGACAGACATTCTACCATTATTAGTGTAGCGTTTGATGAACATTATCATCAAATTATGGCGAGCATTCACTTAAACATTTAATTTGAACAGTTATAGTTGCATCAGCGCATTAGACTCTAAACTACTCTGGTAGTTGGATTGTGTGGATTCTTTTTGGTCTGTGACTTTCAGAATATAGTGAACATTTTAGAGAGAATGGTTTTTGATTATGAATCCCAGACAATCTCCTAATTCCTCAGAGCTATAAGATGTAGCTATAAATGTATTTCTCAGATGAAGTAGGCACTAGGAATTCTAATTACAGGCTTCAGGTTTTGCTAATCACATTCTGGTTGCCAATATTGTAGTTAGAGAGCCAGTGTTGAGGACGGCAAACAACAGCATTAAATGAATAATAGGAACATTAACTATTATTCCACCCACCACCCCACATATGGTGCATCGGCCGAGAAACAAACTGAGAAAAAGTGAAAGCGATTTTTAAATATTCGGATTCGGAAGTGAAATGCGACACGCAACTGAGCAATGGAACAGTAATAGACAGTGTTACGTGTGCATGTGGATGACGCAATTGGATTAACAACGCATCTGGATTGCCGGAGCTGGCGCTGAGTCTAGCTGGACTGCTGGCACCACGAGGAGTCAGTCTCGCCGCACCGCAGTCATCCGTTGGAGCGACCGGAGCCGCGTCTGCTGTTGCGGGCTACGCCCACAACACAGCAGTTCTCGAGGTGCCGTCTGCAGTTCAACGCGCCGCGTCACATCAGTAATCCTGGTACGCCGCGCTGGCAACGCCATACGTCGTGCAGAAGGAACTAAGTTAAGTGGAAAGCTTTAAAACTTTTACTAACCTGCACTAAAAGACTGTCGGTGATGGAACCGCAAAAAGGAACAGAAGTTAAACCTAAATCAGGACCTATGTCTGTTGAAGGAACTGTAAATCCAGACAACGGTTCAAGTGTAAATACGCATGAAAATAGTAATGTTAAAGTGAAATATGAAGTATTGTCTCCTGACAGTAGTGTGAAAAGGGCCAATGATTCAATAATAGAGACCCCTGTAGTAAATCAGAAATCAGAAATTGTTAATTTTTTGGATGATAGTTTATCTGATGAGTTAAAAACGAAACAATTATCAGAGGTGGTAGAGTTTAAAAAGGATAAGTTAGATATGACTGATCAATCAGATGTTTCATTTCGTTTTGATGATTCTGGTATTGGAGCTAGTTTTTCGTCACCTGAGCGTGATAAAAAACCAGCTAGTGAGCAACCCAAAGATACTGGGACTATTGATTTAAATGTTATAATACAAGCAATAGCTACCAGTAATGCTAAAATGACAGATGAATTAAAGTCTTAAATAACTGAGGTCAAAAGCAGTAATGCTGAATTAAAGTATGAGATTGTGGCCAGCCAAACTAATTTTAATAAACGATTGGAAGTAATGGACAATACCTTCAAGGATGGTTGCAATAAGTTGAAAGAGGATCTGGACAGTTTGAATTATAAAACTGATTACAATCATGAGGATATTAAGAAAAAGGTTGCTCAACAATTTTCTGAAATGTATAAAACAGTAAAATCCGAAGTTGCTGAGGTTCGAAAAGACTTCCAAATGGAAGATGCGAAGCTGGAGCACAAGTTAACAGAAAAGATCGAGGCGGAATCTGAACTGTGCTCAGATAGGTTTAAAGATGTTAATATAAAGGTAAACATACGTCAAGCAGAAGTAGATACAATCAAAACTGATACTACTCATATTGTGCAAAGAGTAGATAATATTGAAATGAGAATAGAAAATATTAGTACTAAAATTGCTAACATTGAGAGTAAAGTAGTTTCAGTAACTTCTGGTAAAGGTAGTATACAACAAGTTGTAGCTGCAAACGCCGCATTTATCGGATGCCGGCATTTCTTGCGGTTCGATCCAGATAAAAATATCCACCCGCTAGATTTGTGGAACGATTGTGAGGATGTGATTCGACCAACTTGGTCTGAACGAGAGAAAATCTCATTTATTAGAAGCCATTTAGCAGGTTACGCCATGCGTTGGTCAGCTGATATTATGTTGAAGTGTAAAACATTTGCGGAATTTAAAACAGCTTTCATTAATGAGTATTGGTCTAGCAATAAGCAAAATAAAGTGTTGAGAGAATTTTGGAGTGGAAAACGCTTCAATGCAGGCAAGGAATCTATTAAAGAGTTTGCTAGGTCATGGATCTCACGTTTGTCACATTTGGCGGAAAAGCTGAAACCTGAAATGATAATACTAGGTCTTGAAGCCAAACTGCCATGGTATTGGCAAACTAGAATTATATCTTCCCCTAGAGACAATCTTGATCGTTTCATTGAGTATTTGGAACGTGTAGAGCGTGTTGCTGCCAATGAGGAGCAAACACGTAATAACAGAAATGGTAGTAACAATAGTAGTAATTTTAGGAACGAGCAAAATGGCAATGTAAACATCAGAACAGTAGGTGTTCGCCATCCTAAGAGAGGTAGGAATTGGAGAAATGATTATCAGAACCAACAATGGCATCCAAGTGATAATAATTTTGTTCCAAACAGTATTATGCATGTAAACAACAGTACGGAAAGTAATGCTGTGCCAGTTAACTATATTGGAAATAAAGGAAACAGTAGTAGGCCGAGGCAGGAAAACTAGTTCCCGTCTATGAGGACACTGGCGCTCACCAGGCGGTTACTTTTCCTAAGCCAGTAATTAGAGTAATTGGTAAGACAGATCAGAATACTCAGACTGAACATGTGGATGAGGGGTCGGTAGCATCTAAGGATACAGCAGAAATATTAGATCACGCACAGTATTTAATAGATATCATGGTAGAGACGCTTTCTAAGTGGGAAGAGAAAGAGAAGGCGCAGCAGTGTAACGGTAGGGAAGAGCTACAAAATACTGAATTGTCAGGTGAAGAAGCAGAAGAAATTCATGCTTATATTTACGATAAGGATTATGTGCTCTTATCTAAAGTGTCTGTGCGGGATGTTGATACTGTACTAATAGATTTAGGACAGGAAGTAAGTGAGACTGTAGAGAATAGCCTGTTGTGGGTCGATGAACCCAGTAGCTGTGACCAGTTGTCACTTGAGAAGGAACCCGACGATAATGATGAAAGTGGTTTAGCTGTAACTAGTGTTATGCCCGGTCTGGAGGCGCAGAATCGCTCAGACTACTTTGGGTCACGTCAGCAAACTAAATGTAATGAAGTCGTGCGGTATTTCGATTTAAAATTAATAGACCGACTGGAAAAGGCAGCTGAAAATGTAATTCAGGAAACCCCTACACACTTTGACCTAAATGTAATGAAGACAGATGTCGATCACTTTAGTTGGAGACAAATCCAAAAGGAGCTATTGGATGAGTTTGAGGAACCACCTGTACAACCTAGAATAAGCCACCCTATAATAATAGTGAATATGTTGAGTATCAATGTACATTATCTCTTAGACAGTGGAAGTGGGGTGAGTGCGATATCTCAGTCCTTCTTTGATGCATTACCTAGTAAAGACAAGCTTACCGTAATGAGGGTATCAGGACTAAGAATAATTGGTGCTACTGGCAAGGTGTCAAAAACGGTAAAACAAGAAGCTTTGCTGCCCTTTAACATTAATGGTAATTTAATTAATCATCCATGCTTAATTGTAAATAATCTCAGTACTGAGGTTTTAATTGGCATAGATTTCTTGTCGAAATATCAGAGTGTTGTTGACTTTGAAAGAAGCCAGTTAAAAATGGTCTTGCTGATAACTGGAGTAATTATGGTACCTTTTGTTGATAAACATCTAGTAACTAATGATGAAACTTGGGAGCTGCCTATATGAATTCTGTAGGGAGGAGGTTGTTCTGTAACCTCCACACAGTGTGGCAGCTGTGCAGTCTCAGCTGTGTGAGATCTTCCTTCACATTTCAGATCTCACTCTCTCTTCAGCTTTCCTATCCACCTAAAATTTTGACCCCTTCTTTCCAACACGAAAATTTTCTGAAACCAATGACTTCTGTGGGGAGGAGGTTGTTCTGTAACCTCTACACAGTGTGGCAACTGTGCAGTCCCAGCTGTGTGAGTTCTTCTTTCCTTTTTAGGTCTCACTCATTCTTCATCTTTCCTATCTACCAAAGTTTCGACTCCTTCTTTCCAATACTAAAATTTTCTGTCATGGCTATCAAGCCATGAGTTCTGTAACCATTCTATCCACCGATTAGTGAAGAAAAGTGAAGAAAATACCTAATGTGACAAACCTAACAGTGACATAAACAATAGAGAAGTATGGCGTAATTAAGATACAAATGTATTTGAGTAACAATTATGTATAGAACCCTGGTAATATTGTAAGTACAAAGTGTTGTTTTATTGGAAATGGTCCCACAACAATATTTAAAAAAGATATACAAGTTCGTTTATAAGCAGGATCTGAAGTGGCAATGCGAATTAGTGCATGCATTAGAGCTAACTAATAAATAGTAAGAGAGAATGCTTATTGTTATGAAAAATAGACAGATAAGTTGTAAACATGAACTCACCTTGTGTAGCAAGGAATGGCAGTGTAATAGAATTGAACAGTGTTTGTGGTTGAGACGTGAAGGACACGTCCTTGAAATATTTATAAGGTTGGAGCTGGCTGTTATTTGGTGTAGTGTGTGACAGGTTATGAGTTGGAGGCGTGAATGCGACCATAGGTACCCTTATGTTAGATGAGACAGAGCAGCTCATGTTGTCCTATAGGTTTAAGGAATTTAGCATTACGCTCGTCCATAATTACTTAATGCACTTTAGTGGTAGGTCGAGAGAGACTACCTGTGGTTTCAGCGTCCGATCGAGTGGAAATGGATAGCCACGTGAGCAAACTCATCAGCTGCAGTATACTGTAGGTATTAAATAAATGTGCTATCCTATGTGTTAAATGTTAATAGAGTGAGTATTGAATAAGTACATACACTAGCAACATAATTGAGTAACACAGTGGCAGACGTGAAACATTATTTATAGCTCAGCATAAATACACTTCCATGAAGTAAGTACATTATTGCAGATGTGGAACTGACACAGAAGCAGAGGACCAATAAGTGGATTTAGTAAACAACTAAACTTAGTGTGTTTTGAACACTCAGAACTGTACTATTACCACAAGTTACTCACATGTACAAAGAGACTGAGAAGACAACTGCTAATCAAATATACTCATACTATCTCTAAGAATAAGTTAATCGAAGATGAGTCAGTTAAGTAAATAAAATACAGATTTGTCAGGAATGTACCGAGCATTGGTTCAGTGTTCCGGTCCAGAAATAATAAATTGAGATTAAATAGGATTTATGATTGTAAGCCTTTAGCATAAATTTTCTCTAGTACGTGACTAACAGCGTTTTGAGCCATTGGTTTACCGATTTTATGACAGTTAAGTAACCGCGAGAGTAAAATTGAAAAAGTTCTGTTAACTTTGTTCCAGCAACATATTGAAAGATAAAATGTATATATCCCCATTTCATTGTGACCCACCCTTAGATATTAAGTGAACAGAGTCTGAGGCACTCTTTTTGTTTGTTCTGCAGGGCAAACCAGATAATGGCAGCCTGGTAGCTGCGTAAAAGCATGGAGTGACTTGGACACAAGTCACAGTGACCCCTCCCCTTTCCCCATGTAATTTAGAGTGAACGTGAAGGACGTACACCATAGCAACTTCCCCTCCTCTACCCTTGTGAATGGAAGTGTAGAACGCCAGCCAAAGCGGCTACAACCACGTGTGTAAAAATGAAATTGACATGATTTGTGAAATTTTCTTTCAGGTTTATAAAAGACTGCTAAGATATAATTATCTGTTTATGTAACATGAATAACTGTGTTATTTTCTTTGAATTTGTGTATGTAAAAATATTTACAGACTATTTAGTGGATTTAAGATTTTCATAATTTTACATATTGTATGTGTTTGTTTGTCTAAGGCAATTTGTATGCCAAAGTGTTTCATTGATTTTGCTTAAATTTTGAGTGATAATGTTGCTTAAGAGGCAGTGAACATGCCAGCAATTTAAATAATTGAAGTAAGTAATAGGTTTTCTTTTAATATTTCTATATGTTTACATTTCAGTTTTAATTTTCATAGGGAGTTAAGCTGTACTCTTGCTTCCCTTTTTGTAATTCATTTTTTTCATTTACATTCAAAAAAATTAAGTAGAGGGTGATGTAGGGAAGCAGCATACTCACGCCTTATAAAATTCACATCAGTCTTTTCGTTGTGTGCGAGCCTAGTCCGCTGTAACTAGCTCTGACGTCATAAATATTGCGCAATACTTTAAAATGAAGTAAATAACCTGAAACGTTTCTATCATGTCAGGACTAATACAAAATCAATATGTGTTGGATATCAGTTCAATAACTTTAACCATTTTCGAAATTTGGATGTCTTTCTGTAAAAATCATTGGCGCAACAGAAAAGAGCTAGAAACTTAAAAATTTATATTTAGATTCCTTTTGCTTATTAATTTAGTAGAAACAGTATTCTGGATCTCACAAATTAAAATTTTAGTTGAAATTCATGATTTTCTGGTTTTTGTCTTAGAAATTAAGGAAGCAAGATAGATCAAGTAGGCGAATAAATAAAGCTAGGATGTTTAAATTTAAGTAGAAGGGAGATCCTCTATAATCATAAAGATGTGAGAAGTTTCAACTGAATAACTATACAACTACAGAGATAGCGTATCTCCAAAGAGCAAGTTGAGAGCTCGTCTACTGCGTTTAGTGTAATTAAATTAATTCTCTCGCCCAAAATATTTGACTTAGCCACGTCAGACTTTTACTATGATTACTTACTTGTGTGCTGATTGCACAATTAAATTGAAAGCTTCATCGGCCATCAGCAAAGGAAGTAATGATTTATTCGATAACTTAAAGTGGTACATTACTAGGCCAGCGGCTAGTTGGGAGAGCAGATTTGATCAGGCGTTCCCTTAGCCGTCCGCACTGTGGCTATATATGTAAGAACGCTGTGCGAGAAAAGGAAGGCCCCAGTTCTCTCCAGACACTGATTAGCGCACCACCTGTGCCGGGAGTCGCGTCGCGTCGGTATCGTTGATATAAACAGCCTCGGATGCAGTAATAAGTTACTCGGGATACGCGTAACCATGAAATCGTTTTCGAGTGAAGTGTTAATTTTGGGATGACGTTAATGATCTATCTTTAGTTTGCGTATGTCGTATTTTCCGTGCCGCCGCAGGACAGACATTCTACCATTATTAGCATGGCGTTTGATGAACATTATCATCAAATTATGGCGAGCATTCACTTAAACATTTAATTTGAACAGTTATAGTTGCATCAGCGCATTAGACTCTGGACTGCTCTGGTAGTTGGATTATGTGGATTCTTTTTGGTCTGTGACTTTCAGAATATAGTGAACATTTTAGAGAGAATGGTTTTTGATTATGAATCCCAGACTATCTCCTAATTCCTCAGAGCTATAAGCTGTAGCTATAAATGTATTTCTCAGATGAAGTGGGCACTAGGAATTCTAATTACAGGCTTCAGGTTTTGCTAATCACATTCTGGTTGCCAATATTGTAGTTAGAGAGCCTGTGTTGAGAACGGCAAACAACAGCATTCAATGAGTAATAGGAACATTAACTATCATTCCACCCACTGCCCCACAGTACGTTCCCACGAGAGTCAGCTAATGTATTGCTTCCTTCTATGCACATCTCACGAAAAGATGGTAAAGTAAAATTAGGCTGATTCGCCCTCACACAGAGGTTTACAAGCTGTTGCTGTTCTAGTGGTGGGCGATTTGCGATAGGAAAAGGGAATAAGAGACAGCAGTACACTAAGAACCATCCAGCGCACACCATACGGTGGTCAGCGAAGGATAGACGTTGATATAGATGTAGATCCTATTGTAAAACTTCTCTTAACCATTGTGATGTTAGAGTAAGTTTATGAGATATACTGATAAAGAAGTTCTGTTGTGGTTAAAACAATTAAATACTTAATTAATAAAATCTTCTCTGGCATCCAGTCGCGTCGGGTGGTTCAAATCTCACGAGCTTTCACCCGAGCTTTCCTCGGCTGTTGTGAGGTAGTAAATTATGACTGCCGTTTATATAGCCGCGCTGCTGACTGTGACGTCACTGGTGCTCTCTTCCTCGCTCTTCAACCTTGCTATGACCAGGTCCTAAGCTGTGCCTAGTTGCAAACAGCTGTCCTTGTTCCTTGTTGGTGGTGTTCCCGGATGAAAGTATCTGAAAACACCGTCAACAAGGACGGCGGTGTGCAGCTCAGCACAGCACTGTTTCGCTCTCAAGGCAACTTCAGGCTGACGCATTATATTTTAACCCATACTATCAGATGGTACACAGTGTAATAAGTACACTTGAAACGAAAAGATAATCTAAAGATGAAGAAATTTTCCAAGAGTCGTGTCTTTTTAAGAACCTTTGGGCATCCCAGTGCAGGCACCCAGAACCGCTACACGTTCAGTTCATCGCCTAAATTTAGAAGCATCTGATGCTAAGGAATGGTACAGATAAAATAAACTTTTAACTCATACATACTCTTTTTGCTTGTTGCAGCACTTCTTTCTGTCCTGTTAAGATCTTTGGAGCTCGAGAATAATATCAGTGTTTTGTTTGAGATAGAATACGTTCCTTCCTTTCATCGACTTCGTATTGGGACTGTTGAGGAGCTGCGTTTCGAGAGCAGAGCACTCCTCAGTTCTCGACCTGTTCGCTCTCATACCAAGTGCCATCGTAAATCAGAATATCTGAAATCGGTCGTGGCTGTTGCAGTGACTTGCCTCACCCTCTGTCGTTATCGGAAGAAATACCTCTTTGGAAGGAACTCTGAGGAAACAGGAACATCTCCCACAAACAGTATCAGAGGCGCATCAATACACAAATGAGGTTTTCCCAGATATAAAAGTTCTTTTACAAAGTCTGGTATCCACTTGAGGCAAGGAGTGCAACTTCTTTTTGTTTAAATTGATAAAATCGTAGCTTTATACGACAATGATGTAAGGCAAGTTAGCGGTTTGGCTGCCCTGTATATTCGCCGAGATATATTTGGCACCGAGCGAGGTGGCGCAGTGGTTAGACACTGGACTCGCATTCGGGAGGACGACGGTTCAATCCCGCGTCCGGCCATCCTGATTTAGGTTTTCCGTGATTTCCCTAAATCACTCCAGGCAAATGCCGGGATGGTTCCTCTGAAAGGGCACGGCCGACTTCCTTCCCCATCCTTCCCTAATCCGATGAGACCGATGACCACGCTGTCTGGTCTCCTTCCCCAAAACAACCAACCAACCAATATATTTGGCAGCCACCAACCTGTCGAAGTCATCGAATAATTTGCTTAAATGAGCAAAATAAAATTTTGTGTGGTGTTTACCTTGATAAAGCACCTTCCAAACCAAAATCCTGGACCCCCACTGATACTATGGTATTGCTTACCGCAGTATCTACAGCGTCAGAGAACTTTAAACGCATCTCATCACTCCGCAGTATTTCAGTATTCCACTTTTTTGCACACTGATTCTTTCGAACGATTCTCTTAAATTACACTCTGTCTTCTCCTGGGTACGCCATGCAATCCAATATCTGATCTTCCTCCGTAAATCACTAATCTAGAACAATCACTAACATATTATCTGTGCATTCGCAGATTGTATGAGAGTATACCGTGATGTGAAATACCGTATTGTTTTGAAAGATAGACTGCCCACTAGTTGTATATATTTTCTGCATTGTAGATCTGAAGATGGTCATTACTGACTGAAACCGGTCATCGTCGAAGGACTTTATATTGTGATCAAAGACTGGAATAATAAACATTTGTCACTGATATTGGTTGTACCTCTCCTAATAACCTCAGTGCGTCCGCTATAGCTGCGTTATTACGTCAGCGTGTACCACGCTTGCTGCGATCTCATCCTACAGTTGGAGAGTTTATAAGCGCTGTGTCGAATAAGGGCGTGTCTGACAGCACCTCAGCAGATTCCATATTTTTTTATTTTATTTTAATAACTGTGATTTTGTGCCAGGAGGCTACCAGACACCAGCTTCACTATATAGTCAGGAGAGTCATAAGACGACCAGTGGACCACACTCAAAGCACCGGTACCGTACTCGAAGTATAGAGTAAGACAACCTACCAGTGTTTTCTCCCGTACTTGCTGTCACGTAGAGTGTGGTAGATGTTATCTGGATTTAGGATCTGCAGGGGAGAAAGTCGCTAATGCGATCTCATGCTCTGCTTTGCTTCTACATAAGCTAGAAGGGCTATGTCGTCTGCGAGGATAATCATTGGTGTTTGTTCCCCTTGTGTTTCTATAACAGTTCTGAAACTTTCTTTCACTTTCTTTAGCTGAAAAACAGTGCTCCTAAGCTGCAACTCGGTCTTACATCATTCTTTACACGAACTGTTGTCTCTAGTCTTTCCACTTGGATGTTATAGATTATACGTCGGCCTATGCACTTTACCCATTATCTTCTATATCCACAGGGTGAGTCACTAATTATTGCCACCAAGAATAACTCCGAAAGTATGATAGGAGCTGAAAAGTTTGTGGCACAAAAGTTGCATGGGACAACGGGGACCATAATATGATGTTGGTTTCTTGTTGCTAGGTGGGGTCGCTTCAAAGATATGAAGATGAACTCTTTTTTTTAATAGGTTGCTGTAATTTGGTACTTATATTGAGACGAATCCAATGATGTGTAACCGTAAGGTCTTTGAAGGTGGGATGAACATCCGTTTACAGAAGGTGTTCGAACTGATGATCATTGGTATCAGTGAAGTGCTGCAATCCTTTTATCATGGATTGAGTGGTATTCCTTATCACATCACCATTTACTGAAGCACATGCTCTGACAGTTCTCTCTCGCATATCGTCAGATGAAGTTGGAACGTCTTGATAAACAAGGTCTTTTACGAATCCCCACAAGAAAAAATCCAGAGGCTTCAAGTCTGGCGAACGAGCCCGCCACGAAACGTCTCCTCCTCGTCCAGTCCAACGATTTGGGAGCTGTCTGTGCAACTCATTTCTAGCCTTCAGCGAAAAATGTTCCGGACACCCATCGTGTTGATACCACATTCTCTTTCCTCCAATAACGGACCTGATGTTTCTTTACAGGAATGTGGTGTACTTCCTACCATTAAGATTTCCTTCCATGAAATAGGGGCCTATAATTCTGTCCTCTAGAGTCCCACACCATACATTCACCGACCACGGTTTTTGGTGTGCAACTTGCCGCAGCCGACATGGATTTTAAAGTTGCCCAATACTGCATGTTATACAATTTAACATATTCCATGGTTAGTGAATGTCGACTCGTCAGTAAATAAAATCAAAATAGTAAATGTGTCATAGCTCTGAATCTGAAGCTGAGATCATCGGCAGAGTTCAATAAATACCTAGATATTACAATTACGAACAACTTAAATTGGAAGGAACACACAGAAAATGTTGTGGGGAAGGCTAACTAAAGACTGTATATTATTAGCACGACACTTAGAAAATGTAACAGACCTACTAAGGAGACTGCCTACACTACGCTTGTCCGTCCTCTTTTAGAATACTGCCGCGCAGTGTGGGATCCTTACCAGAGAGGACTAACGGACGATGTCGAGAAAGTTCAAAGAAAGGCAGCACGTTTTGTATTATCGCGAAATTTGTGAGAGAGTGTCACAGAAATGATACAGGGATTGGGCTGGAAATCGTTAAAAGAAAGGCGTTTTTCGTTGCGACGGAATCTTCTCACGATATTCTAATCACCAACTTTCTCCTCCGAATGCGAAAATATTTTGTTGACACCGACCTACATGGGCAGGAACGATCACAACGATAAAATAAGGGAAATCAGAGCTCGTACAGAAAGATATAGGTGTTCGTTCTTTCCGCGCGCTGTACGAGACTGGAATAACAGAGAATTGTGAAGGTGGTTCGATGAACCCTCTGCCAGGCACAAATGTGATTTGCAGAGTATCCATGTAGATGTAGATGTCCTTTCAAGTCACTGTCCATTCTGCTGAGCTGCTCTTCCAGGATCTTTGCTGTCTCTGAGAGAATTACAATGTCATCGGCGAACCTCAAAGTTTTTATTTCTTCTCCATGGATTTTAAATCCTACTCCGAATTTTTCTTTTGTTTCCTTTACTGCTTGCGCAATATACAGTTTGAATAACATCAGGGATAGGCTACAAACCTGTCTCACTCCCTTCCCAACCACTGCTTCCCCTTCGTGTCCCTCGACTCTTATAACTGCCATCTGGTTTCTGTACAAATTGTAAATAGCCTTTCGCTCCCTTTATTTTACCCCTGCCACCTTCAGAATCTGAAAGAGACTATTCACTGCTAGTGAAGTGCAATTCTGGTTGGGGTACACTAGTACCACTGTAGTCACTAATCTGGTCGCTATGTAGTATCGTAGGCTGTGACAGACTAAACCCGCTCTGCAAGTAAACTGACAGAACCTAAACTGGATGACTGTGTGAGAGCTCCCGGTCAGTGGCGGCAGCCTAAATACATGCTGTCGAGAGGACGTTGGCGGCGTGCTGCATGTGGGTGTATCTCTGGCCTCGCTAGATGCAGCGCCTGCTAATCGATCTTCACGCTTCATCTTTGCCGACTGGTATGTTGGCGACAGCTTACACCAGCACAATGTGGTCATTCCATTTAAGGTCGCTCCCTGTGGTTACTTCTAGACTAGACATTTTAATCTAGTTAGTTTCCAATAATTTGCACCAATAGTGTAATTGTGCAGTAGTGGATATCATCTCCTTTGTTTGCACCACATGTTACATTTACGTTCAGGGTCAACCATCAGTCAGTACCTTTCATCAGTCCCCTGCAGGTCTTCCTGCAGTTCGCTGCAGACTTCTAACGTTGCTGTCTTCGTATACACAAAGGCATCATATGCAAACAGCCCAATGGAGTTACGTTATCCACAATATCATTAATATCTATTGCAAACAATACAGATCTTATCACACTTCTTTTACATCTGTGGATTTTATTTCAAGGATTCAAACTTATGTTCTCGAAAGCTTATTCTAGATCAATAAATGCAAGAGAGATACACGGATTTTGCGTAAATTTGCCTTAAGTTACAAAGCACAGGATTAAAATTGCTTCCATGAAAGCTTGACACTATGTCAAGTGAAGATGTACAGGGTGATCAGAAACAGTGTGAAAAACTTGTAATATTGTTGCAGTGTAAGTTGTGGTCACCACTTGCTCAAATGCGCATTACCATTTAAAATGTGCCTTTTCCAGATGTGATAAATTTAATGTAGGTGAGCAGAAGCTACTTTTGTTTGGTATGAGGAAGCCAAAGGAGGAACTATTCGGTGACACTGTCTCCAGCAGACTGCTTGAATATGCACGCGCAATGACCGGATTGTCTAACTTTAATACTAAGTAAAACTAAGTAAAATGGGGACAGCGCAGCTAGTGCAATTCTTTAATAACAGTTAAGTTGTTCAGAACACAGGAGAACCAAGTCCATATTTGGTCATTTTGGACTTAATCACTTTTAAGTATTATTTATGAATCTGCTTTCAGAGCATAAATGATCCATGTACATATACTGTTAACTACTGCTATACTGCTATAGGCTTGGCAACTGCATTGAGCAAGCGGGGAGGGGGGGGGGAGAGCACTCAAGCACTCATTTATTCACAACACGTCGGAAACATGCCCACTGTCACAGTTTTCATGCTTCGTTTTGTTGGTGTGTGAGATCTAATTAAAGCTGTCCGACGTTTATGAGTGGTTCGTCTGAAGATACGGAAGGTAACACATCGAAATGTCAACATTCTAGCTCAGGAACGCTAATAATTACTTTTTAATTGTAATAAGTGAGAATTAACTAGCAAATTAATATCCACACTGGGCTGCTAAGCTTACATGTATGATAACAATATTCAGTCGTGGTCGGCTCGTTTCGATCCCGTTGTACCGAAGTAATCGACCTCACCGTCCCAAAGATCTTTGGGTAGGGTGGCTATCGAGCTTGGTCTCTGACCACAGGAGTGCAGTGCGGTCTGAGTCTTCCACCAGGAGGAGGCTTTGACAGTCAGCACGGCTAGAGACTGCAGCGCATGGGCAACCAGTGGCCGTTGGTAGTGGGGCACTAAATGGATGTGGCATCTTGAGAAGAAATTTTGTTTTCTACCATGCATGCCCTGATCAGTCTGGATTTGATTCGTTGCTGGCATAAGGACCATGTTAAACTTCGAAACTACAATTGTATCAAAGCGACTGCACGCTATCCGTTATTACTGATGAGGAGCTGCGTTTTAAGACATTGAACACTGTGTCCCCTGACATCTAGTTGACTCCTGGTCTTGCTCCGATTACAGCCACACCCCGGTTCTTGTGGTGGCGAAAGAAACGATTCGTATCTGTTCTGTCGAGAATGATTTTCCAACAGTTATTTTCACTTTAAAAGATATATCACTCGCAGAACATCCATATTGTAAAGTACATATCTCGTATTTGTCAGATGTTTGTTTATTAGCTGTAATTCTGTAGAAAAAAGGAAGTACAATTGTTATCTTAAAGTTATGTAACTCTTTCGACTCGGAGGAATTATTTATTTTGTATTTTAATTCAGTCACTATAAATTTTGATTCAGTCAATATTCAAGTTAAGATACAAGAAGTTGAGTCATTTCTCCTTTTAGGTTAATTGTGCTATCAGCTAAGATTTGGTGTAAATAAACGTAAACTTACTGCAATAATTTTTTTTAATTTTGAGAAAGGCATATAATTTTACCTATTTTGTTATTATCACATGTCAAAATTTCTTGCGACATGTGTCTGGGTTAAAATAAATATCTTAATCGAATTTTAAATTTGTTTTCTTGGCTACGAGCTTACCACTCTCGAGCTCTTGCTTCACTTTGATTAAAATATTTTCTGGAACTTTCACAGTCATTGCATGCTACGTTAGCACATTTTTCATTTAATGCAGGAGTGAAACAGGAGTACTAACCAACGGCAGTGGAGTTGTGGGCAGGAGTATACTACAATGGAGGGCATAAGTGTTCCATCTTAAGCCTTCATCCTAACGCCCCCTGCTGCAACTTGGAACGGGACAATCAACTTGAAGAAGAAGAGAGGAAACATATTTTATTCCGTCTCAAAACTTAGTGATTGTTGTTGTTGTTGTGGTTTGATGCAGCTCTCCATGCTACTCTATTCTGTGCAAGCTTCTTCATTTCCCAGTACCTACTGCAACCAACATCGTTCTGAATCTGCTTACTGTTTTCATCTCTTGGTCTCCCTCTACGACTTTTACCCTCCACGCCGCCCTCCAATACTAAATTGGTGATCCCTTGATGCCTCAGAACATGTCCTACCAACTTATCCCTTCTTCAAGTCAAGTTGTAAAACGAATTTCTCTTCTCGCCAATTCTATTCAATACTTCTTCATTAGTTATGTGATCTACCCATCTAATCTTCAGCATTCTTCTGTAGCATCACGTTTCGAAAGCTTCTATTCTCTTCTTGTCCAAACTATTTATCCTCCATGTTTCACTTCCATACATGGCTACACTCCATACAAATACTTTCAGAAACGACTTCCTGACACTTAAATCTATACTCGATGTTAACAAATTTCTCTTCTTCAGACACGCTTTCCTTGCCATTGCCAGTCTACATTTTATATCTTCTCTATTTCGACCATTATCATTTATTTTGCTCCCCAAATAGCAAAACTCATCTACTACTCTAAGTGTCTCATTTCCTAATCTGATTCCCTCAGCATCACCCGACTAATTCGACGACATTCCACTATCCTCGTTTCGCTTTTGTTGATGTTCATCTTATATCCTCCTTTCATGACAGTGTCCATTCCGTTCAACAGCTCTTCCAGGTCCTTTGCTGTCTCTAATAGAATTACAATGTCATCGGCGAACTCAAAGTTTTTATTTCTTCTCCATGGATTTTAATTCCTACTCCGAATTTTTCTTTTGTTTCCTTTACTGCTTGCTCAATATACAGATTGAACAACATCGGGGATAGGCTTCAACCCTGTCTCACTCCCTTCCCAACCACTGCTTCCCTTTCATGCCCCTCGACCCTTATAACTGCCATCTGGTTTCCGTACAAATTGTAAATAGCCTTTCACCCCATGTGTTTTACCCATGCTACCTCCAGAATTTGAAGAAAAGAATTCCAATCAATGTTGTCAAAAGCTTTCTCTAAGTTACAAATGCTAGAAATGTAGGTTTGCCTTTCCTTAAGCTATCTTCTAAGATAAGTTCAAATGGCTCTGAGCACTATGGGACTCAACTGCTGAGGTCATAAGTCCCCTAGAACTTAGAACTACTTAAACCTAACTAACCTAAAGACATCACACACATCCATGCCCGAGGCAGGATTCGAACCTGCGACCGTAGCGGTCGCGCGGTTCCAGACTGTAGCGCCAGAACCGCTCGGCCACCAGCGGCCGGCCTTCTAAGATAAGTCACGGCTACAAAATACTAAGGCGCATTTTTACAGACGAATGGAAAACTGAAAGAAGCCGACCTCGGGGAAGATCCATTTGGATTCCGTAGAAATGTTGGAACATACGGTCAGTATTGCCTCACGTGTTCCAACATTTCTACGGAATCCAAACTGATCTTCCCCGAGGTCGGCTTCTACCAGTTTTTCCATTCGACTGTAAAGAATGCGCTTTAGTACTTGGCAGCCGTGACTTATTAAACTTATAGTTCGGAAATTTTACATCTGTCAACACCTGCTTTCTTTGGGATTGGAATTATTATATTCTTCTTGAAGTCTGAGGGAATTTCGCCTGTCTCATACATCTTGCTCACCAAATGGTAGAGTTTTGTCAGGGCTGGCTATCCCAAGGTTCTCAGTAGTTCTAATGGAATGTTGTCTACTCCCAGGGCCTTATTTCGACTTAGGTCTTTCAGTGCTGCGTCAAACTCTTCACGCAGTATGATATCTCCCATTTCATCTTCATCTACATCCTCTTCCATTTCCATAATATTGTCCACCAGCACATCGCCCTTGTATAGAACCACTACATACTCCTGCCACCTTTCTGCATTCCCTTCTTTGCTTAGAACTGGGTTGCCACCTGAGCTCTTGATATTCATACAAGTGGTTCTCTTTTCTCCAAAGGTCTCTTTAATTTTCCTGTAGGCAGTATCTATATTACCTATTGTGGGATGTGCTTCTACATTCTTACATTTGTCCTCTAGCCATCCCTGCTTAGCCATTTTGCACTTCCCGTCGATCTCATTTTTGAGACGTTTGTATTCCTATTTGCGTGCTTCATTTCCTGCATTTTAATATTTTCTCCTTTCACCAATTAAATCCAGCATATCATCTGTTACCCAAGGATTTCTACTAGACCTCGTCTTTTTTCCTACTTGATCCTCTGCTGCATTCACTAGCTCATCCTTCAAAGCTACCCATTCTTCTTCTACTGTATTTCTTTCCCCCATTCTTGTCATCCGTTCCCTAATGGTCTTCCTGAAACTCTCTACAACCTCTTCTTCTGTCAGTTTATCAAATTCCCTTCTCCTTAAATTCCTACCTTTTTGCGGTTTCTTCAGTTTTACTCTAAAGTTCGTAACCAATAGATTATGATCAGAGTCCACATCTGCCCCTGGAAATGTCTTACAGTTTAAAATCCGGTTGCTAAATCTCTGTCTTACCATTGTATAATCTGTCTGAACTTCCAGAATCTCCAGGCCTCTTCCATGCATAGAACCTTGTTTCATGATTATTGAACCAAGTGTTAGCTGTGATTAAGTTTTGCTCTGTGCAGAGTTCTACCAGGTGACTTCGTATTTCATTTCTTATCGTCATTCCATATTCACCTACTACGTTTCCTTCTCTTCCTTTTCTTACTATCGAATTCCAGTCACCCATGACTATTAAATTTTCGTCTGTATTCACTATCTGAATAATTTCTTTTAACTCATCATAAGTTTCATCAATCTCTTCGTCATCTGCGGAGCTAGTTGGCATATAAACTTGTACTACTGTGGTAGGTGTGCTTCGTTTCTATCATGGCCACAGTAATTCGTTCACTATGCTGTTTTTACTAGCTTACCCACACTCCTATTTATTTATTCATCATTAAACCTACTCCTGCATTACCCCTATTTGATTTTGTATTTATAATTCTGTATTCACCTGATCAGAAGTCTTGTTTCTCCTACGAAGGAAATTCACTAATTTTCACTATATCTAATTTTAACCTATCCATTTCCCTTTTTAAATTTTCTAACCTACCTGCCCGATTAAGGGATCTGCCATTCCATGCTCCGATCCGTAGAACGCCAGTTTTCTTTCTGCTGTTAACGACGTCCTCCTGAGTAGTCCCCGCCCGGAGATCCTAATGGGGGACTATTTTACCTCCGGAATATTTTACCCAAGAGGACGCCATCATCATTTAACCATACAGTAAAGCTGCATGCCCTTGGAAAAAATTACGGCTGTAGTTTTCCCTTGCTTTCAGTCGTTCGCAGTACCAGCACCGCAAGGCCGTTTTGGTTAGTGTTACAAGGCCAGATCAGACAATCATCCGTACTGTTGCCCCTGCAATTACTGAAAAGGCTGCTGCCCCTCTTCAGCAATCACGCGTTTGTCTGGCCTCTCAACAGATACCCCTCCGTTGTGGTTGCACCTACGGTACGGCTATCTGTATCGATGAGGCACGCAAGCCTCCCCACCAACGGCAAGGTCCATGGGTTCATAGGGGGACTTAGAGATTACAACCGGCAAAATGTGTACCTTCGCAGAGTTGATCAGTCAGGTCCGATTAAGAGGTCTTGGAAAAGAGTTGGTTTCAGGAATCTTAAAGGCATTTGCTTCAAATTGTTCTTAAGGATTGGACCTAGATTGGTAAGGGTGTGTAACCTCTACACATAATAAAATAACCTTTTATTCAGATTCTCGCACCTGCCAAAACAGGAACATAATAATGTCATTGTCTCACGAGAAGTTGCGTCAGTAATCAGCGTTAAGTCCCAACCACTGGCCACGAAGTCTTATTCTCAGGACATTCTTACTTACCTAATGATTTAGTTTAGTGGAGAAAGCCAGTAACAAAATTTCACACATTTATACAAGTACACCAAATGATTACACGAATATCGCTAAGTAAGCAAAGGAAATGTCACCCACGGGATCTGAGGTCACTGAAATGAAATTCTCATACTTATTCTCCAACAAAAGAAAATCGACCATGAACAGGTTACATTATGAAGTAGAATCTCCTTTTACGACGATGTTTAAGCAAACTCTGAGCCTCGATGTGCACTTTGGCGAAGTTGACTTAAGAAAGAACACGACCGTCCCACAACATACTTTTGTAATATCCGGCAGGGTCCTCTTTATACCACTCGTCGACCAATAACAAAAGCGAAGAAAAAGGACATGAAGGATTTACGTCGTACGTTCTGCCTGCACTCCACTATTTTCTCGAAAAGCAACGGTGTGATCCTGCCGTAAAAGCTTCCTCAGCTTTGCAAGAGAAAGCGGATGAAAGTGAATACATTTTTCTTTGCATCTAAATTGCATAACATCCTGTTTGGAACTATTTGTTACTAGCAGACAGAGGGAATAAAACTCTAATCATATATTCAAGAAAAGCATTTTCCCCCACTGTTTCTTTAATAAAACCGGAAGACTAAAGCAACGAGGAAGATACATGTTCAACAGATTCAGTCTACGAAAGACTCAAGTCCAAAATTTTGCTTTTGTATTCAAAGTTGCATGTAATAGTGGGTCTAGCGGTTTTAGGCGCGCAGTCCGGAACCGCGCGACTGCTACGGTCGCAGGTTCGAATCCTGCCTCGGGCATGGATGTGTGTAATGTCCTTAGGTTAGTTAGGTTTAAGTAGTTCTACGTTCTAGGGGACTGATGACCACAGATGTTAAGTCCCATAGTGCTCAGAGCCATTTGAACCATTTGTAATAGTACTTACATTTATCCTTCTTCGATATGGAAATACAATATACAAAATATCTTCTACTGTTCAGACATATTAAACTGCTGTAACTCTCTCCAGTAATTAATTATTCAGCAAGAACTTTATGTAAATTTTTCTCAGAACTTTGTTTGATTCGATTCCCTCGTACACTGTGGTAAGGTATAGATAGGATTGGTAAACAGGGCACATGGACTGCTGGAGCCCAATTTTGACCCCACTTGAGGATACAAAAATTTACTTTCACTACGCTAATTAAAACAGAGCACTGATAACAATACAATGATTAATTAGCATTTGCAAATTGCGGTGATCTTCACCAATTATTCAGTTGTATAAAATCAATGATAATAATTCGAATTTTTTTAAAATAAAAACAGCCTTATGGCCCCAACTTTAAATTAAATTTTAAAAAAATTACTTTAAAAAATTTAACTGTAACATAATTGCACATGTGAAATTAAGTCAATTATCAGGCCTTGCGGATATGAAAAATAACAATTTGTAAAAGCTTCACTCCTGGAAATTGAAATAAGAACACCGTGAACTCATTGTCCCAGGAAGGGGAAACTTTATTGACACATTCCTGGGGTCAGATACATCACATGATCACACTGACAGAACCACAGGCACATAGACACAGGCAACAGAGCATGCACAATGTCGGCACTAGTACAGTGTATATCCACCTTTCGCAGCAATGCAGGCTGCTATTCTCCCATGGAGACGATCGTAGAGATGCTGGATGTAGTCCTGTGGAACGGCTTGCCATGCCATTTCCACCTGGCGCCTCAGTTGGACCAGCGTTCGTGCTGGACGTGCAGACCGCGTGAGACGACGCTTCATCCAGTCCCAAACATGCTCAATGGGGGACAGATCTGGAGATCTTGCTGGCCAGGGTAGTTGACTTACACCTTCTAGAGCACGTTGGGTGGCACGGGATACATGCGGACGTGCATTGTCCTGTTGGAACAGCAAGTTCCCTTGCCGGTCTAGCAATGGTAGAACGATGGGTTCGATGACGGTTTGGATGTACCGTGCACTATTCAGTGTCCCCTCGACGATCACCAATGGTGTACGGCCAGTGTAGGAGATCGCTCCCCACACCATGATGCCGGGTGTTGGCCCTGTGTGCCTCGGTCGTATGCAGTCCTAATTGTGGCGCTCACCTGCACGGCGCCAAACACGCATACGACCATCATTGGCACCAAGGCAGAAGCGACTCTCATCGCTGAAGACGACACGTCTCCATTCGTCCCTCCATTCACGCCTGTCGCGACACCACTGGAGGCGGGCTGCACGATGTTGGGGCGTGAGCGGAAGACGGCCTAACGGTGTGCGGGACCGTAGCCCAGCTTCATGGAGACGGTTGCGAATGGTCCTCGCCGATACCCCAGGAGCAACAGTGTCCCTAATTTGCTGGGAAGTGGCGGTGCGGTCCCCTACGGCACTGCGTAGGATCCTACGGTCTTGGCGTGCATCCGTGCGTCGCTGCGGTCCGGTCCCAGGTCGACGGGCACGTGCACCTTCCGCCGACCACTGGCGACAACATCGATGTACTGTGGAGACTTCACGCCCCACGTGTTGAGCAATTCGGCGGTACGTCCACCCGGCCTCCCGCATGCCCACTATACGCCCTCGCTCAAAGTCCGTCAACTGCACATACGGTTCACGTCCACGCTGTCGCGGCATGCTACCAGTGTTAAAGACTGCGATGGAGCTCCGTATGCCATGGCAAACTGGCTGACACTGACGGCGGCAGTGCACAAATGCTGCGCAGCTAGCGCCATTCGACGGCCAACACCGCGGTTCCTGGTGTGTACGCTGCGCCGTGCGTGTGATCATTGCTTGTACAGCCCTCTCGCAGTGTCCGGAGCAAGTATGGTGGGTCTGACACACCGGTGTCAATGTGTTTTTTTTTTCCATTTCCAGGAGTGTATTAGATTTCAAAAATATACGATAGCTAGATCACATAAATAAGTGAATTAACTATTATGGAAAACATTCGGCAATATGATGTTATGGTAGCCTGAAAGATCTACACAGCAATCAGCACATTCTCGACGTTTGGCGTTCACATCGGCCTCGTGTCTGAATTCCGCGCTCGAGAGCTCCAGTGACAGCAACAGGCAGGAGGACCTGCGTACACCAATAACAGCTTCTTGAACTCACAAACCCAGTATTAGCACTCAGTTCACTAAAATACTAAAACCAACAGCCAAGCTCTGGGTAGCGGCAAATGCAGGAGGAGATGATAAACGTTATAGTGTGACAACCACAGTTACTATTAAACCAACAGTTCATTAAACAATCTCCAATGACGTGAAATTTCACTTGATAAATTTATAAACCACATCTAGCTCATGGTGATAATGAGCAGACAATCCGCACAGAATCTTAAATACCAAAGCACCGTTTGACGGCGCAAAATTGTTGCTATTGTAGTTACCAACAAGGAACAAGTTTGCAATTCCAGTTTAAATTAGCGGCTGAAGTTTCACGCAGAGAATAAAATTTGATTCATAAAATTGACCACTTAACATATTAATAATAATAATAATAATAATGAAAAGAATCGCCGAATATCGACCACACTTGTAATTCAAGATAAATGCAACGGAACCAGGGCACAGAGCAGTTGCATGGACTTGCAATACCAAGTATCCCGGACCCACGTCCAAGTGGTTTGAGGAATGACTAGCAAAAATCAAAGTGGCTACACGGAGCGATCACAGCAAAAGTCCAACTACAAAATGGCTCGCTATTTAAAGTTAGTCCAGGAGCTCGCTGTTAACATGTGCTCTCCTCAGGATTCGGGACATACACGGCCCTTAAACAGACCGTATGTTGACCGGTGACTGCTTCCGCTCTCCAGTTACGCTAGCCACCATACCCAGGCGCCGGAATGTCAACACCGTGCGTTCTCGCAGTACACCAAGCGCCAGCTGACTACTCGCGAGCTCCGTGCGCTCTCTTCCCTCTGCCACTGCCGGCGGCCGAGTCTCTGTCACCGTGCTCTACCGAGTCTCCCCTCGCGAGGCGCGGACGTCCTAAATAGAGGGCGCTACCCAACCAGGATGCCACAAAACGCGTAACTTCGCAGGAAGTCACGGCTCACGCTGAACGCCGGCCTAAGTGGCCGTGCGGTTAAAGGCGCTGCAGTCTGGAACCGCAAGACCGCTACGGTCGCAGGTTCGAATCCTGCCTCGGGCACGGATGTTTGTGATGTCCTTAAGTTAGTTAGGTTTAACTAGTTCTAAGTTCTAGGGGACTGATGACCTCAGAAGTTAAGTCCCATAGTGCTCAGAGCCATTTGAGACTTACACTGAACGACCCAATTACGACTCGATACTAGCTACCTGCAACATCCTTAATCTTCTTAGACTACTGCTGGCTACAATATATGTCAGTGGCAATTATTTTGAACACTTTTTTGAGTCAGTAGTCACATGTCGGTGGCCCTGTTCCACGTTTCCTCAGTTGTGTACGAGATTACCCGAATGAGGCCACTCACACTTTGCTGGATGGCCCGCCCGTCTTACGGCCTCTGTCCCGGAGCCTCTCGAGTGGCCACCGCAGTCGCCGCACTTGACGCCCTGTGAGGTTTTTTATGGGGTTACGCCACATATAGCACTTATGTTCCAAGTCAGTCACATTTATCGGGGTCTTGCGGCACCATATAGCTGCGGTTTGTCGTTTACGTCACTTCAGATACGCTGGGGCGGGTGTGGGCACAATTGGACAACTGATTGGATGTGTGTCGCCTGACAAAAGGGTGGACACATGGAACCGTCTTAAACAGAATAATTTTTATTTTTTTATTTTTATTTTTTATTTATTTATTTATTTATTTTTGAGCTTTTGTCTTTCACGCACTGTTTCGTTGTTACGTTGTTCGTGGCCATTTATTGGTATCGAATTTAAGTGTTTCATGGACTTTATAATTTCCCTGTATAGGTGACGAGTTGCTTTGTAACTATACTATATCTGAAGACGTTCTGAACTGGAACGAAACAGTGACATCCTAACGCAGCAGCCCCACAGCGCTGAATAGTACAGTGTGCTAATCTGTGCTGCAGTATATATAGACCATTACTTAGCCGCGGGCGGATACACCTGCGTTATTAGGAGGGGGATCAGGCTGTCCCAGGAGGTGGGGCCGCAGCGAGTTTGCCGATCCAACACGTTAACAGTGTCAGGGGACCGCCGCGATGGACTGCAGAGTACACAGGGGGCGGTGGCGCGCGAGGCCGGCCCACATTACTCTGATTGCGCCCGCGCCGCGCTGACCGCCGTCCATGGGACGGCGCCACTTGCTCCCCACACCGGAAACAGCGCGGTTAGCAACCAGAGCGCGCAGCGGACAGATACACCGACCGTCCAGCCAGCAAATATTTTGCAGCGTACACCTGTCGTCGCCATGTCAGAAAATATTCACGGAAACATTCTTACCACCAAAATATCCAGGCTAGACAGGGAGGCACGGACGCGCAACTTTACCTTCCACGGAATGGCTCTTACCGACAGTTATCCAGACATGAATCACGATCTGGACCATATCTTACACCAGTGAACCTGCCAATGCTTCGCAATTGCTAAATATGTACGACAATTGTGTATACCCCCCCCCCCCTCTCTCTCTCTCTCTCTCTCTCTCTCTCTCTCTCTCTATCTCGTTCTCTCTCTCTCTTGTCATCTTCTCCTCCCCCTCTCTTTGTCTATCTCCTCTCCTTCACCTTCTATCCATCTCCTCCTCTCCCCCCTCTCAATCTCCTCCTCCCCGAATCTCCTCTGCGGGTCCCGGGTTCGATTCCCGCCGGGTTGGAGATTTACTCCCTCCCAGGGACTGGGTGTGGTTTGCATCATCATTCATGAAAGTGGCGAGATTAGATTGAGTAATTATTGGGAATTTGTACGGGCGCTGATACACGCGCAGTTGAGCGCCCCACAAACCAAACATCATCATCCCCCAATCTCTCTCCATATTCTCCTCACCCTCTCTCTGTCCATCTCTTCCTTTCCCCTATCTCTGGCCATTTTGTCCCATTCACCCCTCTCTGTCCATCTTCTGTTCCACTCTCCGTCTATCTAGAGCCTTCTTTATTGTTATGACAAACGAAACCTTTATTATGAAATGAAGTCACTTAAAATGAATTGGTAAATCTGTTGGGATCATTAAAATAAGGGATACAGAAGAGAAATCTCCTGTTGCTAGATCTCTTAGGATATAAGCTTCAAATGCAGTATTTCTCATACTATAATAAATCTGTGAACGAGTAGGATTGCAAAGTTTCAGAAGAGTCACATTCCATAGTAGTATTCTAATCATAAGTCAAAAATCCATAAATACAAGATTCCTCTTTCTTTGTAATACTGACTGCGACGAAGGAAACAAAACAGCCTACTGTTGTGTATACAATTTTTGTTTAAAATCATACATAAGGAGAAAAAATATATGTGGAAAGAGCAATTTGTCTAGTGTATTACACGCCCTCTAGAGGAAGAGGACGTCAGAGGAAGAGATAGATAAACGTCATCACGGAAGTAATGTATTCTAACCTGGAAAGCCTACGGAAGAAAGCGCAGGACAGAAGAAATTGGCGTGCTTTGGTTCATGGGGTCACGGACAGTCGAAACCGATTAAACGAACAGAGAGCGAGAGAGATTAAATGCCCTGATATCTAAGTTAAAATTGACTGCAACAAAGAAAACAATTCGCACTTTCTCAAAGGACACTTTTTTCTTTCCTGCAGTCAGTTTTAAAGAAAATCTGAACACTGTACATTCAAAACCTGTATAGCATATGTCCGTCTCAATGTTAGTACAGAAGTGTGTAACAGTTTGAAGTAAAATTGTCAAAAACCTTTCCAGATTTTTGCTAACGACATTTCACCTTTATACATTAAATATATATTTATTTATTATATGTATATAAAAAATATGCAACCAGTGTCCGTCCATACGTTTATTAGCTCATCATTAGGGCATCAAGTAAAAATCTGAAGTAAATCGAGTCAATCAAGAACTATTCGAGATTATGGTTCGTATTAAAACGATTTGCTTCTATGTACTAGTATAGATTTCCGTATGGTATATATTAAAAAATAAGTAGCCTACATCCGTCCGAAACTTTATTAGAGTATCGTGTGAAAATCTGAAGTAAATCCTTCAAGAAATTTCGGAGAATTTTGCTACAATATTTCTCTTTTATGTAGTATACATAGATTTATATGCCTCACCTGTTTTTAAAAACGTAGCATATGGCCCCCGGTATGTTTAATTGAATATCGTGTAAAAATCTGAAGCAATTTCGTCAAGAACGTCTTGAGACCTTTGTTAATAACCTTTCCCTTTTATTTGGCACACATGTACTTATATAACATACATATTTAAAAATATGTAGCATATGTCCGTCCGAGCATTTATTACAGAATCGTTTAATAATTCAGTCACAGACTTTTCGAGATTTGGGAACCAACCTTAAACTACGAATTATCTTCATTTAGATGTATAGATTTTAAGTATACGCTTATATACCGTACATATAAGGTGACCATCCGTCACGTTTTTTTTTTTTTTTTTCGGGACAGTCCCAATTTTTGTGGGTCTGTCCAGAATTTTTTAGAAGGTAATTCGGGACACCTGTTTGTCCCGAAATTAACAATCATGACCCAATTTGTCCCAAATTAGACATTCATTTCACCTGTATCGGTATATTTTATTATTAGTTTTAGTTATGGTGGGAAATTGTTTGACAAGAGGGTACGAAAAATTGTCGAAACCGTTATCAAACTGTTTCTACTGTGAAAACCCGTGTTGGTCGCAGCTCGAACAGCTAATGGGCAGTCAGAGACCACGGCAACTTGGAAAAAGTCGCAGTCGAACGCATTCTCGCGGTCGAATCGGTTCCAACCGTAACTCAAACAGAAGAAGGAAAATATCTGCATATTTTCTGATAGCCATGGAAGAGGCAGAGGAGGTTTTATGGCAAACATGCAGACGAAATACAAAGTAACACGAACAGTAATATACGCTCTCGTTGACTTTGGCATCGCCAACGCAGTGTATGCTGCTCTCTAGAATACTACCATTTTTCATTTGTGCGGGCCATATTATTTCAGATTGAATTTTGTGTTACGTCGTGCTCTGGTATATTACGTTTGATAAGTTTAGTTGTTTTTCCTCGTCAATAACAATAACAATACTTCTTCGCAAGAATGAATTCAAAGAAGCGCAAGTGCTAATTCAATGAACAACTGCAGAAAGAATTTCCATTCATCAGTGACATTAGTTCTGCGGACTCAAAAGGAAAAGTGAGGTGCAACACATGTGCTCCTAGCTTCTCACTAAGTCACAGTGGACGTGGTGATATTCAACTACATTTAAAAAGTGACAAACATAAAAGAGCAGTCTCTGCAGCAGCGTTTAGTGCAACATTAAAGTAATTTTTTACATCCGAGAAACTTTTTGGCCAAGAGGAGAGGTTAGTTGCAACTGAGTGCGTTTTTGTGTATCATACAGTTCAGCACAATCATAGTTTCAGATCTATGGACTGTACATAGAAGCTTCTTCAAGCAACGTTAGAGCCTAAATTTGCTTGTGCACGTACAAAAACAGAGGCAATAATTGCGAATGTGTTAGCTCCTCATGCATTAGATATATTGCGACGTGATTTAGAAAAAGTGACATTTATTTCACTTCTGACTGATGCATCAAACCACAAAGAGGTTAAGGTCTTTCCTATCCTCGTCAGATATTTTGATTACAATACTGGTGTAAAAGTAAGATTATTATAATTAAAATCGTTGCCTGGGGAAACATCTACTATTGTGAGTGGCTATTCAACAGACTCCCTCAGAAAAAAAACAGCCTAGAAGAAAAATTTGTTGGACTGTGTGCTGATAACACTAATTTCGATTTTGGAGGTGCTGAAAGAAAAGGTCAGAATAATGTTTTTACTGAACTACAAGTGGAACTCGGTCATAGACTGATAGGGGTTGGTTGTGCTGCTCATATACTGCATAATACTGTTCGAACAGCTACTGATATTTTGCCTGTAGATATAGAAATGGTAGTTTCCAAAATATTTCTGTATTTAAAATCATACACTGTGAGAGTTGAAACTCTGAAGGACTTTTGCAGCTTTGTTGAAACAGATTTTGCAATGATTTTGTGTTATGCTCAAACAAGATGGTTAGCACTGTTGCCTGCTGTTGAACGAGTCATCAAAATGTTTAAACCACTAAAATCATACTTCCAATCTGAAAAAAGTGTCCATTGTTACTTCAAAACTTCTTTCAAAACCCTTTGTCTGAAGTATGGCTATACTTTGTTCACAGTCAGGCTTCATCATTTCATGAAGCAGTTAAAAAAGTTGAAGGACAGACAGTCACTATATTTGAAGTGGCTGATTTTATTACTAAGTTGAAAACTACATTGCAGTCCAAAATTGAAGACCAGTTCCTTCCCTCAAGAGTTAAAGCAATTCTTGAAACTATTGAAACAGAGGTAGGTCTGCTTCCAAAATGTTCAAATGTGTGTGAAATGGGACTTAACTGCCAAGGTCATCAGTCTCTAAGCTTATCCTCTACTTAACCTAAATTATCCTAAGGACAAACACACACACACCCATGCCCGAGGGAGGACTCGAACCTCTGCCGGGACCAGCCGCACAGTCCATGACTGCAGCGCCCCTGACCGTTCGGCTAATCCCGCGCGGCGTAGGTCTGCTTCCAGCAGAGGTAAAGAGTTTTCATGGCGCTGTATTATTTTTCTATGAAACTGCTCTATCCTACTTACAAAAGTGGACTGAAAAAAGTTTCCAGAACTTGGACTGCTACAATTGGGTTACCTTGAATCAAATACCTGTATGGGATGACATTGAAAGAACTTCTTCTCTAGTTAGCGAAACTGTGCCATATGTTCAGTTTGCAGAAAATGTAATGTATGATGAGTATGTCACTGTCAAACAGTTTGTAACCACTAAGAAAATCATTGGACTGCTAACAACACTGTTCCAGGTTAAAGATGGGTTGAGATGATTTCTCATTTCAGCCAGAATCATGTGCCATTCTCAAATGTACGCAAGCTAGTGGAATTTCTTTTCTGACTTCCTGGCACTAATGCTGCTACTGAAAGGGTATTTTCTCACATGAACAATATATGGACAAGTGAAAAAACACAGTTGGCTGTAGAAACATGAAAGCAATGTTAGTAAGTAGAATAAATTATGATGAAAGTTGTGTCGAGTTTTTTCATATATTGTTGAAAAATACAGACTTGATAGAGAAAATTCACAGCACTGATAAATACAGTTGCCCTGATCACACTCATTCATCTTAGAAGGTATTAATAAAATGTAAATGTGCTTTTTTGTAACATATTTAATTGATATTTTGTATTTATTACATTTAATTGAAACCTTCTTCTCATATAATAAATGAATAAATAAATATGGCCTATTTTGCAAGATTTTTAATGTGTCCCGGATTTGGGCCTAGGAAATATGTTAATGACCCGAATTTGAGTCTAGAAAATATGGACACCTTAATATATATTAAAAATATGTAGCCTTTGTCTCTACAAGCGTTTGTTAGAATATAGCGCAAAGATCTGTTTCCAGGAGAATCTCCGCGTAAATCTATACTACCATATAAAGACAAGTTATAAAAAATCTCGAGAAGTATTCAAAACAAGCAGTAGGGCTGCTGACAAGATGGCGCTTGTACATACTATTATTTATAAATATTTGACGATGGTGGCGATGATTTTGTGTTTAGCATTTGACGATGCCACTATGGCTCCAATACATTAGGACATTTTTTTATAAAAATTGTCTGTAGACGGTCATTGTAGACCGAAACCAGTAGTCTGATGACAAATAATTTGTGACCATAGACGTGGAATAAAGGAAATTTGCCCATAAAAAGTCACAGATCGCAGCCTCACCCACATAATATACATAAATAATTTAGAGTTACAGCTCAAGTCAAAGAATTCTAGACGACTATACAGGAAATAAGACCACAATCAACATGTCAGTATTTCTACACCCATTTTTATTTATCTACTCGTACATATTTTCATTGTTTTCCGGCTTACGTAGCATTGGTTTCAAAGCAATTTGTATCTATCTTCGGGCACGATGATGCTGGAGCCGATGTACATCCGAAACATGACGAAACTGTTGTGCGCTACGTATTGCATGAGAATTCTGATTAAGATTTTAAATACAGTAACAAAATTTTCTCTTACGCGAGTCTTTCTTCCTTCTGTCTTCAACTCCGAATACACCGATCATATTCCGTAGCACAACTCAACTGAATTGGTCTATTCGTGCTCGATAGCACATTGTTGACTGATTCGTATGAGAGAGTCTTGTTTCTCACTGCTGAGATGTCTTCATCTGAGCTCTCATTCCGTATGAAGGAAGGAAGGTTAGGACTTAACCTTCTGCAGATATCGAGGGTATCAGAGACGGACTCATTGAGTTTGTTCTTATTTCACGGAAGTTTCTTCATGCCCTGTATTAGTTTCTGTTTGTCGCGGATGTCCATCGATTGCAGCATCAATGTACCTGAAGATGGATCCATTTTGCTTCGAAATCAAAACCACGTAAACTGCGTAACGGTAAATACCGTTGACTGGCGAACGAAAAAAAAATTAAGAGAGGAAAAAGTATTAATCTTTTTCTGTGAATTCCTTATCAGCAGACGTCCTCATCACCTTGTAAGCTAAAAGACAATCAATAACGGAAATGAATCTGTAATCACACTTAGGGATCAATAATTTTGTTCCTGAAAAGGAATCTGTCGTCTAGGACGAGCACGAGAAGGTGACAGATCTTTGTCATTGTGAGAATATCGATCGGGTAGGACGTCCTTCAAGCGTAAGAAAAGACATAAATGGATCGCAACAAAACTGCTACTATAGGTTCCATGGATACACGTCTCTTCCAGGCTAACACTTGCAGAAAATGAGTTGTGAGCTTAGCCATCGTTGGGAATGTATTCTCTTAAATCAGCGCAACTTCTGCATTAAGTACCCCGCGTCTTTCATTACGAATGACCTGTTCAATCTCCCAGGGTCAAGACATCTGTGTAGACTGTTTGTTCGGTCTTCTAACTGTAAATTAAATTTTCTCTGCACCTGCTCCACATGTTCGACACTGGTAAGGGACGGTCAACCACTACGCTCTTCGTCATGGACCTGTGTTGACTTCGAAGGTTTACCTGTACTACTTTCGCTGCAACTGCTTACTCAGACTACACCATTAGTACACAAGGCAAGTTGATGAATTTCGGTGTTCGCTACTTACTTACGTCAAAAACTTTATAAAACACCTTATCTCACTGCAGCAAGTAAAAAGAATCGCAGCGGTCTGGAACCTCTTCAGAAATTTAGCTCTCGCATAAGTTTCATTTCTCAAATTTGAATACTTGCTTTTATCAGCGCATGTCTTTTCACCAGCTGACGATGTCAGGGATAGAAAAGATTCAGAAATTTATCTGTCCCATAAGTATTCCATTTCTCAAATTTGAGTACTTCCTTTCCTTAATACATGTCTTTTCACCGCTTGACGATATTCAAGAACAGTTTTGAGGATAGCGTTAGAAATATCGAAGAGCTAATAAATAGAAGCCAGTTAAAAACGGGAATCCCGCGCGGGATTAGCCGAGCGGTTTTAGGCGCTGCAGTCATGGACTGTGTGGCTGGTCCC
Source organism: Schistocerca piceifrons (assembly GCF_021461385.2). Taxonomy (NCBI): domain Eukaryota; kingdom Metazoa; phylum Arthropoda; class Insecta; order Orthoptera; family Acrididae; genus Schistocerca; species Schistocerca piceifrons. The sequence goes on along the minus strand of NC_060140.1, from coordinate 673,776,306 downwards.
GGCGGAGGTTCGAGTCCTCCCTCGGGCATGGGTGTGTGTCTTTGTCCTTAGCATAATTTAGGTTAAGTAGTGTGTAAGCTTTGGGACTGATGACCTTAGCAGTTAAGTCCCATAAGATTTCATATACATTTGAACATTTATTTAAAAACGGGAATGGAATGCAGACTGGCAAGGGCCAGAATTGAAAATGTGACGTTAAAATTATTTTAAAATGTAGAATGTCCTTTCTTCTGAGAACCGGTAAAGAAGAACAAGAAGAAGTTATAATGATGGGCTACACAAGGACATAAGTTTAAAAGTGTCGCATTCATAAATCATTAGTTTCACAAGGTCCGACTGGGGAAGAACATCAGCAGTACCCTTTGAAAGGAAAAACACCATCAGCCACGTTAAGTGATTTAGGGAATAACCAGTACCTGTATCAGGGTGAGGATTTGGACTGTATCCTGAATGCCAGAGTTTTGCAACTGCGTCTCATCTCTCGATGAATCGTAAATAGCAACAATTCGTACAACTACAAACTAGTTAATACGGAAAATGACTTAACTATTGCAGTAGAGCTCGGACAAAGCTGTCGAACACAAAAACCGTTGGCACATTTCGCTTAACACTTCTACAAGCGACAGTTAACTTCTTGTTTGATAGTGAGACTGCAAATGAAATCTTCAATACTCACAAAACAAAGGACAATACTACAGGTCGATAATGTAAATACTTTCCAAGTCATCGGGAAATGTTTAGTAAAGGCAGAATTTTATATTATTTTTTGTGAAAGTTATAGATAACTTGGCCAGAGCCATAAATTTAAAAGAGCTCCCGAGTTTTGTCGACTTGTCGGCAGCTCCCGCTCCAGCCTGCACGGGTGCTCAGTGTGTTCGCTCGGTGGACTTGCAACGCTCTATAATAACGACCTCAGAAGGCCTGCAGTTACCACAGATGCAATGTCAGAGGGGCATCCGACATCCGCACAGAATTTATGACGGAACATGACGAAGAAACAGATACATTGCTGCCTCTAGATCGCGGGTTCCCAAGTTCGATCCCTGGCCAGATCGGAGATTTTCTTCGTTCGCGGACTGGCTATGTTGTCTGGATCATCTCACTCCATTTTCTTCGGCGGCTAAGTCGCCGGAGTGTCGTCAAATAAAGATATTTCCATCAGGCGGCCATACATCCCCTGAGGGTGTCACCTGGCCAATAATGCAGTACGATCACATACTTGACTTTTTCTTTTTTAACTTGACACTCTGTCGTACCAAATTCATTCCGACGAGCCGACCAGAAGATGAAGCCTTTACATAACCTGCCGTTTCACTGACAATTCTTCACATAACGTCATCGAGATTGGCTACGTCATGCAGATTCAGAATGATGAGGTTAGACATATTAAGGGGGGGGGGCAGTATCTTTAGGGAGCGTTCAATCAGAACATAAGGCTTTTCGTGGACTATAGGTATGTTTATGCCTAGTGAGGGGCACAGTTGGTTTGCAAGGTCACCAGGCTGTCTTAGCGGGAAAGAGAGGTGATCACCTTATAAGCGTAATTTTGTCATTTCAGTCCTAGGAAGGAGACATGTTGTAGCACACTGGGTGCGGCTGCGGGAGAGTGCTTGCGGTCTTGGCCTTTTCTTAAACACCTGTCAATAAGTGATTCGCCTCCCACGTTCCTTGCTGGCTACACACATTGAGCATATAAAGGGTAGAATGATCGTCAGCTCTCTCCTCTGCTGAGACCACATAGTTGCTCAGGCCACACTGAGCCAACGGCCTTGCTGCAGTGGTAACACGGTTCACATTAGCGCAGTGAAGCGCTGTCGGGCTTGCCTAGTACTTGGATGGATAACCGACCGGGTCTGTGGAGCGCTGTTGGCAAGCGGGGTGCATTCAGCTCGTGTAAAGCGATTTAAGAAGCCATTTGATTGACAAGCAGCTGTCCGCTTACAACAGATGACAACGGCCGGGGAAGCAATGTACTGACCACACGCCCGTGCATATTCACGTCCAGTAACTCCTGTGGGTCGAGGATGACACGGCGGTCGGTCGTTACCGTTGGGCCTTCCGAAGCCTGGTCGGACGTAGTTTGAGTCTGAAGGCTATAGTGAACCAAAATTCAATAATGCTAGAAATGTAAAGCACAGATCGCTCTTTCTAAGTTCTCAATGCGAGAAAATTCAGTCAAACACTAGAAAATACATTAAATGAAAAAATCAGGATGCTAAACAATCAGACCAGCTCGGTGACCCTTACGAGTTACGCATTTGATGAATCTTTGTTTATGGGTGTCAACCACTCACAATATGATATTGGCGCAGTTCTTACACACAGGAATTCAAAATGGTGCAAATGGCTCTGAGCACTGTTGGACTTAACTACTGTGGTCATCAGTCCCCTAGAACTTAGAACTACTTAAACCTAACTAACCTAAGGACATCACACACATCCATGCCCGAGGCAGGATTCGAACCTGCGACCGTAGCAGTCGCGCGGTTCCGGACTGCGCGCCTAGAACCGCTAGACCACCGCGGCCGGCCACAGGAATTCACATGTCGAAGACCAATCAGTCGCATTCGCGTGGAAATTAGATGGAGAAGGATGCTTTTGTAACTACACAGGCAGAGAAGAAAATCCACGGCTCAAACTTTCATCTTGTTATAGGTACAAATTAATTACCACATTTGGTACGCTTTCGTGTCAGTCTTACAACACGACGTAAAGATTACTATGTTACGCTTTCTTTCTTAGTTCGGATTGTTATAAAAACCATGTCAAACTTATTCTTTGACGTGACTGTCCAAACTTCCAGACAGCTAAAAATGGGCAGCCAAAACTTCCCAATAACAAATCATTGTGGAACAAAAGTGGCGAGCGAACATGCTCCTCTTCAATGGGTGATACTGCTAAACAGAATAGAGTCGACGCAACTACACGCGTAGTCTAACGCATGTCGACGAGTGAAATCTCTTCACCTTAAACCACCATGTGTCTCGGAGGACACAAAAATAATGAAATCGAGTAGTTATTACTCACGTTATGAAACGCTCCACATACTACTCTGAAACGAAGACCTTAACACGTAGGAGTTATTTGTGGCGGGCCGCATCGGGAGAATCAGAAGACAGACGACTTAAAAGAAAGAAAAGAGAGACCCTTAGATGGCGTACCTGCAACATAAGGCAGCTCGGGATCAGTGTGTTAAGGCACACATACTTGCACGGCACTGAAACAACTAATCTGTTTTTAGCAGCCCCAAAGTAAGTTTCCTTATACTTAAACTTGGAAAGCTAAGAAGGTCCAACATTCTGCGTGGTGTCTGTTTGTTCTAAGTCGTGTCTCCCTACCACTTTCGCGGAACGACGCTCTGAGCATGTTTTTTTAGGGAATTGACTAGTTTGAACCTGGGACCTGTTGCTGGTAAGGAGACGCCAGACCACACATGACATGTAGAGTTCAGAAGAGTTCAGTGAGACTAGCGATGATATAACCAAATACTTAATGATTTCAGCGTCAGCTCCACTGCACTCCCTGTAAAAGAATCTTAATACTAACCAAATTTAGTGGAAGGGGTTCAAGGCTTTCCTATTTTTAGTTAGCTGGTAAAAAAACGTCGAAAAAGCAGTTAAGTTTACCATTGGAAATTTTATTCTATTCACAAAACATTGTTTATAAATTGTATTATTGATAAAACGAAATGTTTTAATACAGGATGATAAAAACCAACTGCGTTCAACAAACATGTGAACGAATATTCCCTGAATGGGTTTCCAAGTTCTACAATGGATCGAAGGATGACCTATGCCATTTCACATCTATAATCTAGGTTTAAATTAAGTTTCACAAAAGACAAAACTACCAAAATGGTCTACAGTGACCCTCAATTATCTTTAATTACTTATCTAACTTGTCGTAAATTACAGTGGCTGATGTAGCTTCTCAATAATTATATAACAGAAAAATCATAGCGTTTCAGATTTTAACTTACGTAGCAAATGAGAATACCATGAGCTTTAATTGACGATCGACACTAGTATTACGTAAAAAGGGGATGTAACAGATGAGACTTCTGCAGTTCTGAGTGAAGCCTTACGCGCTCAAAAATGCGGCATCACATGCGTTCATTACCTTGTCGGTGTTCGTCAGGGGGCAGCGGGCAGCACAGCTCCGCTCACCTCGCCGTCTCGGAAGCAACTCTTTCGTAACTTCTCCTTACTTCAATTAACCAAAGTTGGTTTAAAAAAAAACTGTCTGGCTGTGTTTTCATCTGACCAATCAGGGTCGCAATGTTAACCTTAAGCTCCGTCTACAAAAATTCTGTCTATTCAACAAGAAACGTTATACTTTTCATGGTGGGGCAATGTTTTTAAAGTTTGCAACGTAACAGAGACGCGAAAAAGTCTCACGCTAAAACTTGCAGCTGGTGTGGCCCTTTTACTGTTATCGTAAGATCTATACTGTTCTTCTGGAGGGCTCTATCTTTTACCATGGGCTGGGGGGTGGTCCTGGTGGTTACTTTTCGTGGGGGGGCAATGTTTTTAACGGTTGCAACTTAACAGAGACGCGAAAAAGTCTCACGCTAAAACTTGCAGCTTGTGTGGCCCTTTTAGTGTTATCGTAAGATCGATACTGTTCTTCTGGAGGGCTCTAGCTTTTAACATGGGCTGGGGGGTCGTCCTGCCGGTTAGCTGGCGACGTGGGTGTCCGTCCCTTATCGTAGGGCCCTCTAGCTTAACACGGTTCTGCTCTCGGCTTCTGTTCTCGTTTCTCCCCTCGGAACTGCGTCTGTCTCACGGTGGGACGGTATAACATGCATTTAGGCATTCTTGTGTTAGTCTGTGGTATTCCATTTGCTCACTCGTTACTCGTATTACTTTGGTTAATTTAATGTCACGATTTATTCGGAGCTATGTGACATACTACTGGATTTGCTTATCATGTCAGGGTTTTCATGGAAGGTGTTGGATTTGCCTGACATCTTACAATGGAATATATGCCAATGGAACATATCTGAATCAACTAAGTTTCGGTGATGACACTATATTGTTTATTTCTGGTACAGACAAACTTAGAGAACAAAAGAAATAAAATAACACAGAAAGTCTGAAAATAAATTTTATAATAAGACTACAACAACGGTAATCAGCTCATGTAAATCGAATTCATAGAACCACTTGACGAGGTTCTTCGTATTTATGGCAGTTTGTCACAAGAAGATTCTGGGGGAAAATGGAACCAATAGGAACAGGTGGCATTAGCGAAACATGGAGGAGCAACATAGATGCTTACCGCATGGCGAGATTACAGACCGTTCTCTAGTAGTGGCCCCAAATTGGATGATGAAGATCAACATCGCCCTAAGTCAAGTAGCTCCCCGCTGTATAGTTAGTGGATTGTCCACCGCACTAAATCACAATACATTTTCTTGTCCTAATTAGGAATGAAATGTTCTCAGTAAAGCAATAGTCAAATCACAGTAGCTGAGAGAAGCCACCCAACACGTTAAGATCCTTGAGAGTATCTCACATTCACTAGCAGAATCAACTAGAGCCTTTCTCAGGCGTCCGTATGATTCGATCCCGCCTACCACATTCCTATTTGTTAAAATTTGATAAGTCTTGATCGCTAATTTCATTGACATCTGTATTCCGATCAAATTGTACCACGTACGCAGCCGACAACAACACAATCGTCACTTACGTGTATCTCAGAGTTATGGCAAAAAGTGAGCATAAGGACTGGCTCTTTAGTGTGCATGCTGTGAGATATGCTTAGTGTTGCCAGCAATGTACATACGGGTAGACACTGAGTCCTCAGTAAGGTTCATTTTTAAGAAGGATTTCAGTCAGCCGAAACCAGTTTCCAACAAATCGTAATTTGAAGTTTTACTGCGATGAAGAATTAATAAATTTTAACAAATAAATGAGATCTCTGTGTCTCCATCACCCAACGATGTCCAGTGATACAAAGATTCATATTTGTTCATTTAGAATAGGAGATCTCTTAGATAATGACCTGCTAGGCTTTAGGAAATATAAGGCACCAGGGGCGCAATTCTGACGTTGTGTTCTATTATACAAAAACCGAGAAAAATAAAGGAACTTTCATAGCTTTTGTCGATGCAGAAAAAACTTTTGAAAAGTAAAATGCTGTAAGCCGTCTAAAATTCATAGGACCAAATACACACTGGTCAGCCAGCAGAACATTATGACCAACTACTTAATAGCCGATTTGTCTACCTTCGGCACGGATAAGAGAGACGACACGTCGTGGCATGGAAGCAATGAGCCTTGGTATGTTGCTGAAGGGAGTTATCAACACATCTGCACATACAAGTCACCTAATTCTAGTAAATTCCGTGGAGGGGCCGATGAATTCTGACGCCACGTTCATTCGTCTCCCAGATATGTTCGATCGGGTTCAGATCTGGTGAGTGGGGGGGGGGGGGGGGGCGCCAACGCATTAATTACAATTCACCACAGTGGTCCTCGAAGCACTCCATCGCGGTCCTGGCTTTGTGACATGGCGCGTTACCTTTTTGAAAAAGCCACAGCTGTTGGGAAACATAATCGTCATGAAGGGGTGTGCGTGGTCTGCAACCAGTGTACGAGCCTCTTTGGCCGTCAATGTGCCTTACATGAGCTCCACTGGACCCATGGATGTTCCCCAGAGCGTACTGGAGCTGCCACCAACTTGTCTCCGTTCCGCAGTACAGGTGTCAAGAAGCTTTTTCCTGGAAGACGACGAATTCGCGCCCTCCAATCGGCTTGATGAAAAAGGTACCAAATTGCTCTTGTGCTGCCTCTGCCATCACAATCTGTCCGCGGTGAAAGACAGATCATTCGCCTTCACATTCTAACCGCTGACAGCACGCTCACTGATACTGCATGCAACGTGCTGATGTCTGAGTAGCAGTCATTTCTCGCCGTATGACGTTGCTATCGCCTAGAAGAGTTTATATCGATAGTAGGTCGATGATCGCTATGTTCCGACTGCTCATTGTACAAGCTGTATAGAAAAGTGGGTAATACATAATTCGTATAAGATCTAAGAGAAAATAATAGAGTTGGAGAACCAAGACAGAACTGCTGGGATTAAAAAGCGTGTAACACAAGGATACAGTCTTTCTCCACTGCTGTTCCACCAGAACATCGAAGAAGCAGTGACGTAAATAAAAGGGAGGTTCAGGAATAGGAATACAGCTCATGGTGAAGCTCTATCCGTTACATTCTGTGATGACAAGCTGCTGTCACCGAAAGTGAGGAAAAATTACATTACCTGCTAATGAGCAGAGAATATATACTGAGAGTAAACCACAGTAAGACGAAAATATAGACAGTAGCAGAAATGAGAGTAATTGTTTAATTAACGTCCCAATTGGGGACCACGAAGTAGACAAAGTGAAGGAATTCTGCTACCTTGGAAGCGATTTAATGCCTGATGCAATGAGGATCTAGGATGGAGATTAGTACACCATAGAGGGAACTCCTCGCTTACGGAGCTTTGCTAGTATCAAACATAAGCCTAGAGAAAGAGACTCCTGGGACTATAGATTTCGACCATAGAATTGTACGCAAGTGAATCATGGACTGTGGGAAAGCAGGAATATAAGAAAAAAAGCGTTTGAGAAGCGATCCTATAGAAGGATAATATGTTGAGAAATATGGTAAGTATCGGCAGTATCGGCAAGAATAAGAATGTGTGAGAAATCGCTCCGTAGAACGAGAGACAGGACGATTACTTCTACGATAGTGGAGGGAGCCATAGTTGGGAAAAACTGAGGGCAGAAACTGGAATACATATAACACATAATTCAGGACTTTGAATGTAATTGCTGCTCTGAGATAAATTGGGTGGCAAACCAGAGGGTGTCGTGCCGGGCTGCATGAAACCCGTAACAAGACTGATGACACAAATACAAGGAACGTTCACTGGCAGACGAGGTTTCTAAAACAGTATTCGAAATTCAGTAAATGAATACAGTTAATACTGATTTAATGAGTCACACTTTCATGATAATTTGACGTTTCAACCGCCACGGTTTTCTTCGGCAGTTTTAAGTTTGGCCGGCGTTGACAACTAAGGCGCATTTGGTAGACTGACGGCACGCGCACTAGTAACCACACCTGACGCAGTCCTTTTCTTGGTGCACCCATGAACATTTCATTCTTCAATATGAGAACGACTGTTCAAGCTAGGCTGGCCTTTCTTCAGTAGCAAAACTTCGTTTCGGGAAAAACTTCTCTTCGTCTTCTGAATTCAATCATGCTACCTGCACTCGTCCTTACTAGACGATGAATTTCACTCCTCTGACTATGCAGTACATCCATCATTCGTGATTGTGTTGTAACAAAGCGCCACACCTACCCGTTAGATCTGAATCCAGTACAGCAGTATAACCGAACATAATTTACAACAGAACATATTTTGTATAATTGGAACTGAAGTCTCATCCTTTAGTTTTATCGTGTCGAGTTTCCTCCACTTTCCTCTCATCATAGTTACTTTGCTCGCTTTTCCGATCCTTCTGGAAACTAAGAAGTACCGTCATTCATTCTACCATTATTCAGTACTGTTTCCATATATTACTTTTTATGAATGACATATAGTGTGAAGGAGATTTAGATTTGTGCTGCATTTATATACTTTTACACGGCACATGCCAAAAAAGTGTAGATGGATTTTTCTATCCAGCAAACTGTACGTGTTACAGGATAAAGTAGTAAATTTATAAATATGCTTAATGTCAAAATATGCTAATTGTCAACCAAATGAAACATTTTCCGAAGGATCTGATATTACAACATTCAAATGAAGCCAAGACAGAAGTACAGTACTTGTGTTAAATTTGGTTGTTTCCAAAGACGAAATAGTTTTCTATTTTTATTGGTAAGACGACTAATTGAACTTAATTATGTTTAATGTGCAGCAAAGATAAAGAACCGATGTATATAACTTTTCTAAGTCTCATTTCTCCCGATTTTCGCATACTTTATTCTTGTTAGATAAGCGCTTATCAGCTGTCATGTACATTATAAGAGATTTCCTATTTCGCCGCTTCCGCATATTGGGAACACACTGTCTGATTTACAATCAAATTATTTGCACTGCATGAAAAATAAATAGATAATTACATACTTTAAAAATTCATTTAGATATTATTGCCATCAGAAAACATTCAGAGCTGAAAACCTAATCAACCTCTGCGCCATAAATCACGTTTACAATCCGATTTGGACACTACGATTCGGCGGAATTATCTTTCATATTGCAAGCCTTTATAAACCATAAATTCCTCTTACGAGCGCATCTGCATTTTAACTGCAGCCAGTATCAATTCAGTTAACAATGAAAAGAGAATATTTCGCTGCCTCACGCATAAAAGAAACAAGAAAAAAATGTCCGCATCGCTCTTGCTCTTGATTTAAAGTCGCAGTTTATTTACATATAATACGTACCTCCAAAAACAGAGTAATATTTCAAGAATTCCGTCGAAAACCAAATTAAGAAGAATGAAGCGTTCATTGGAATGGGTCACTTCTGCACTATATTGTCTCGAATTAGAATATAAGCAGTATATATTCTACTTTAATTTCTCATCGTACGAGCTGACTTCATTTTAATAAATTGTTTCATTCAACAAATTAAACCCGTTGTCCAACACAATGAGTTAGAGTGGATTAGTCATTAAAGTTTGGAAGTAGTTAATATAACACTGTATTTTCATACTATAACGTAGTGCAGAATATTGTATGGGCGCTCTCAGAGACTCTTATTGACATGCAATTATTCTGCTTTGCGTGGTTTTCTTTCGTAGTCTGCATTGTGGATCACTGTGATAGTAGACATTAGTAAGTCTTTAAACAATCCCAACAGTTCCCTTATACAAATAAATTGAAACAGAAAATCCAAAGGTATGTTTTTCACGTTCAGAAATAGAAACTGGAAACCATGTTCTTCGAATCGGCAGTTACGTTCATATATCTTCGATTATTTGTTGGATACATTTCAATCTCTGTCATACACTATGGTTTATTCCCTGTTCTAAGCATGCGGGCGGTAATCAGAACGTATTATTTATCTGTAATATCGTGATAGCCAGAAACTGGGTTGTGCGGTGGTGGTGGTTGGATTAGCTAATAATATATTCTAACTTGAAACACATTTATTACATATAAAATTTCACAGAGGATGAACAAGGTATTAATCATGCTTTTAATTGATCACGTCCGCAATGGAATTCAACAAGCAAACATTGCAGAAGAAAACTCTATCGCAGGTCCTCATTTAAAACTTGAAAGCCTCAATTATCTTTAAACTTCAGAAAACTACTGTGGCTACAAGCCAAGGAGTTCTTACAGTGTCAAAATTTACTTTTCACCAAACTAAAAATGCAAGACACTAATAAAGTTAAAAGCCAGTTAAAACTTCATACAGCGTTCTTTTAAATGAACCTCTTTCTGAGACACTTAAGCAATTCACTTTTACATATCGGTAAGGATTTTACATGTCAGTAAGGTTCCAAGAGGTCTCAAAACTTACAGTAATAACAAACTTTAGGCATCACACCCATCAGGTAACGGAATAATGAGACGTAGCGGTAGCGAGAGCCTGCTAAGCCATGACATACATTTCGCTCGTCAGCCATCAGAACAAGGTCTAGGATTTACAAGCACAATTTAATTGTAACACGTGAAAGAAATATAAGCACAGACTCGTAACCGATGAACACATGCAGTTTAAGAGGTGCTTTTGTTTTTCCAAACGAATAACAATATTCCAAGGACATTTGTCAGAGCAGACTATTAAACAAAGGAAGTTCCAGCAACAAGCCGATAAATCAAGCCGGATACACAGGATGTTAATGATCTAGGTGAGAAGCCACAGTCGTACTACCGTATCACAACAGCCAAGGCTCCTCCCAGGACATGCAGCAGAAACTTCCGTCCGCTATGCCCGAGGCGAGCGAACGCTCTCGCCTTGACGCGCTTCAAAACGCCATGTCTGTACAGACGTCCTCCGGCCATTCGACCCTTAAGTCGGTAACAAGTGCACAACTACCGCTACGGCTCGTTGTCAACTCGAAGAAATAGAGTTACGTAATTTATTGTTTGTATGTTTGCAGGTACATCTCTGCAGTCCTAGTGAAGACTGGAACTCACGAGTCACGTTACCATACCACGTCAATAGTAGAGGCAAAATAAAATGGAGTACCGTTTAGCAATTCATTTTCTGCATCTGACGGAGAACAACTCTGGAACGAGATGTGTTGAGTTGGTAGAAGTGTACGGCAACATGACGTATCAAGTGAAGTCAAGCTAGTCGGAATGACGAAAATCGTAGTACCAGACCGTCTCTCTGTGCAGATTGAGACTCGCAAGAGGAGACGCTGATGCTGGAAGAGTGGCGCATCACGTACTAGGTGGTACTGGAAAAAGTAAAACTCAGTCATGGACTAATATTCAACATCTTGCACCTTTTGAACAGGGTAACTGTCGCCGAAGGTTGGTTCCGCGACTGCTCACTCCCATTTACAAGACCCGCGAAACGGAAGCTGCTGCGCAAATGTTTCGGCAAATCCAGATGACTTCTTTATGCACCACCACCATGGACGAGTGTTGGGTGTATCTCTATCATCCACTGACAAAGGAGCAAAAGGAGCAGTGGAAACACGTGCATACACCAGGGCAAAGATCCATTCGCCAACGGACAAGGTGGCTAACACATCCACAATTTTCTTTCCCATTCTCCGCAATGTTATTATTGTCAGCATTTTGAATGGATGAGATGTTAAGCTGATAACGCAATAGCCTTCGCACCTGTCTCCCCTTGCTCTCTTCGGAATTCTAATGATTATTTTATTCCGAAAGTCTGTTGATACATCGCCATTCTCATAGATCCGGCCCACATACTTGAGTAGTCGTTTGGTTACCACTTCACCAAATGAAATTTGAAATACTGATATAATTATCTTATCGCATCTGGTTTATTTGATATCAAGTCTTCCACAGCTTCGTTAAATTCTGTCTCTAATATTAGTTCCCATAAGACTTCCCTATGGACTGCAGTTTCTTCTTCTGTCACGTCATCTGACAAGTCTTGCCCCACGTAGAAGCCGTCAGTATACTCTTTCCATTTGTCCACTCTTTCCGCTGCGTTTAACAGTGTACTTCCCACTACACTCTTAGCGTTACCACCCTTGCTTTTAAATATACCGAATGTTGTTTTGACTATTCTATATGCTGAGTCCGTCCTTCCGATAATCACTCGTTTTTCGATTTCTTCGCATTTTCCATGCAGTCATTCCGTCTCAGCTTCCCTGCACGTCGTATTTCTGCATTCCTGATTTTCCCTGAATATTTTTTGTACTTCCTTCTTTGATCGATCAACTGAAGTATTTCTTCTATTACCCATGGTTTCTTCGCAGTTGCCTTCTTCGTACCAATGTTTTTCTTTCCAACTTCCGTGATTGTCCTCTTCAACTGTACTGCCTGCTGAGCTATTCCTTATTGCTGCATCCATAGCCTTAAAGAACTTCAAGCGTATCTCGTCATTCCTTAGTACTTCCGTATCCCACTTCTTTGCGTATTGATTCTTCTTGACTAATCGGTTGAACTTCAGTCTACTCTTCATCACTACTACATTGTGATATGAGTCTATATCTGCCCCTGGGTACAATCCAGTATCTGATTTCGGAATCTCGCTCTGATCATGATGTAATCTACCTGAAATCTTCCCGTATGACCCGGCCTTTTCCGATTATACCTCCTCTTCTTATTATTCTTCAACAAAGCTGAAATTTATTACATAACTCAGTTATACTTTCTCCTCTCTCATTCCTTTTTGCCACGCTCATACTCTTCCTAACCCTTTCTTCTACTCCTTCTCCTACAACTGTATTCCCGTCCCACATGACTATTAGGTTTTCATCTCCCTTTACTTACCGTATTACCGTTTCAATAGCCTCATATACTTTATCTCTTCCTCTTCAGTTTGCGACGTCGGCATGTAAACCTGAACTATCGTTGCCGGTGTTGGTTTGCTGTCGATTCTGATTAGAACAGCCTTGTGACTGAACTGTTCACAGTAACACACTCTCTGTCCTACCTTTCTATTCAAAAGAATCCTATTCCCTTTTACCATTTTCTGCTACCGTTGATATTATCCTACACTCATCTGACCAGAAATCTTTGTCGTCTTCCCATTTCACTTCACTGACCCCTACTATATCTAGATGAGCCTTTGCATTTCAGTTTTCAGATTTCACAGCTTGTCTACCACGTTGAAGCTTCTAATATTCCACGCTCCGACTCATAGAATGTTATCCATTCGCTGGTTAGCCAGTTTTTTTCTCATGGTCACCCCTCCCGTAGATCCGAATTTGGTACTGTTCTGGAATCTATGGCAATGGGGAGATCATCGTGACATTTTTTTTAAATTACAGACCATACTTCCTGTGGATACAAGTTAAGTGTCTTTATTGCAGTGGTTTCCATTGCCTTCTGCATTCTCATGCCGTTGAGCATTGCTGATTCTTCCATCTATAGGGGCAGTTTCCCACACCAAGGACAAAGAGTACCCTGAACCTCTATCGGCTCCTCCGTCCTCAATTTTTAATTCACGTTAGCTCCCCAGCTCATTTTGCATAGCACTGCTTTGGGGTATCAAAATTATCTCACTCGCTGTATTCTCATGACATAATACACACAACGACAAGGGGGTGAATTTCGAGATTAAACGTTTCGTGAACAGCCGAAATACAGATTTCTACTGCAAGGTGTTCATGAAGTCATTCATCTCTGGGAAAAACGCGTCCCATTGAAGACTGAATATGCAGAGAATGGCTAATACCACATTTCACCTTTTCAGATTGATGACTCAAACTTTAGGACAACCCTAGTATGTCCAGTGAGCCTGGTCCCTATTTTAGACACTACCTCCACACATTTGATGTTGCTTAAAATTGTAGGTGCAATGTTTACAAAAACAGGTCATAATCACAAATAAATTTTAAGGAAATCAGATAGTACGAAATGTATGCTGCTGCGAAGCAAACGAATAAACCTTCACGAGGGAACCAAGATAACTAATTTCTCAGTGGCTAAAAATCGTTTCGTACATTGCATTCTTCATTCACACATCTCAAACGTTTTGATTCCCTCATTATCCGATTTTTCAATAACTCTATGATTCACTTCCATAAAGTGCGCTGATCCAGACCTAATTTCCAAAAAATGTCCTCATCAAATTAAGATCTGTATTCGACACTAGAACTTTCCTTTTAGGAAGGTTTGCCCTCTTTGTCTGTGACAGTCTGCCTCTTGTTTAACTCATGTTTCTTTGGAAATTTGTTGTTTGTTTCCAAAGTAGCAGCATTCCTTCGTCTATTACTTTCCCAAGTATACTTTCTCCTTTTGTGATTCTCGAAGAGCGTATCTGCTATTACGTCCTTAAATTTATTGTTGAACTCAAGGAATCTTTCTCTTCTCTCATACTTTGTAGCGAACATGTATTTTTCTGTAAATCTTTCATCTCCCTTTACAAGGCGTTCAACATCCTCATATACTTCCTGTGTCTCTTTATCTTTTGCCTGTGACGTTAGCAAGTATACTGTTGTTGGTGGCGTTTGTTTGTTATCGGTTCTGACGAGAACAATCCTGTTATTGAACAGTTCTCCAAGCCACCAAAACGTCTTTCAGGTACATCTGTTTTCTACAACTACTACATAAAACAGTAAATAATGGAAATTTTCACATTTTATGATCTGTCCTGGTGTTCTGGAATGTCTAAGTAACTCGTTGTTGTTCAAGCACTAAGCTTGCTTCGGCCATCTGAAGGACATCAGCGGATGTGAAACGTGATCTTCCATTGAGTGACACGCAGGGGAAGCGTCTGTGGTTCGCGTCCGTCGGCACACGTGGTCTCTGAGCTGCAGGAGGCTGCGAAGATGGCTCGGTGCTACTGGCAGATCTCGTTCTATCACTATATGAGTGTATAATGCTGTCCTCTTCCTCCTGTGATAACTCCTCTGACGTTACATCCCATTCTTTATTGACTTTAATCTACTCCTAAACTTCCAGGGTTTTAGTGTTATTCAATCACTTGAATTGGAGGTAACTTATCTGATCTGTCAGCTACATGTCACAGGTTTGTATTTATCACCATTTCTTCAATATTAGTTTTAATGCAGTTTCTGTTCTGTCCACATCGTAGTTTGGACACTGCAGCACAGCGTGATCTGAGGTTTCCTCACGAACACAGCCACAAGGGTTTGTGGAGCACCTTGGGATTCTTTTTAAGTGAATGGAATACGGGCCGTGCCCTATTAAAAAAATGTATCATTCCCCTGCTAACGTTCATGTGCTCCAATTTCAGTCTACCCCATATATATACTATAAATTCTACGCTCCGTATCCAATGAGTCCCACTCACGCTGCCAGTCCTGCATTTTCCAGTTCCGCAGTTCTAGCTTGTTAACCACTTCCGATGATACCAAAATCCTGCTCCTGGTTTGTCACTTTAGACCACTATCTTGCTGCCTGGTATCGGACAGTTAGGTCCACAAGTTCAGTTCCCGATAAAAACAACAGTGCTTTAGCGGTGGATGAACTGAAGGTACCAGTCAGCCGAAAAAGTAAATCCCTCCGTAACCGTCTTAGGATGGTTGTGTACCATCGGTAAAGGAGCTGCTGCGCTAACGCACTTACATCGAAGACCAGTATTGCTGAGAAAGTTGCACTGCGGTAGGTTCTCACAGTGTGCTATGGAATTTTGTACTAAGCTGCTCCCATATGTCTCAATTAATTTGTGCATAGTGTGGTGCGCTCTCTGAGTGATAATTGTTATATGCATCATAAAATTTCTTCTTTCACCCAACAGGCCTCCGATATATCAGGTTGTGTTTTTACAGAGAACTGCGACGCCCAACTGCGACGCCCTCCTTTCTTGTTGTGGGATTTCTAGCAATAGCACATTTCCATTTAGCAGTGCGTATGTTGTATTACCGGCAGCGACAGTCAGTTTATTGCTAGCGCACCCTGCCTGTATCTCAGACAGCATCCAATTTTCTTTCCTCTCGGGTTTAGCCGTCGAACTTTACCACCAAAACACCATGAGAGTACGCCACCATCTACACTGTCACCAGTGTTTTTTGCAGTAGTGGCTCAATAGTTAAATCCCAAATTAACAAGCAGTTATTTGGCGCGTGTGGAAAGCGTAAGGTAATTTTCTTCAATATTTTGCTCTTCCCTGCCGCCTACTCTAATGCACGTCTCCTACAGAAGTCCAAAAGACTGTTGTAGAGACCAGAAGGGTCCGAACGTCTCTCAGCCTTTGAAAGATTTCAGGCCATATTCAGAGTTATGTCTTTCCACTCTCCGAGCCGTTAATGTGTTACCATTTCCATGATTATTCAACCTATTTCTCACTGTCACCTCCCTCTTGACAGAGCCCTCAGGAGATCCGATTGGGGGACCAATCCAGAATCACTGGCCAATGGAGAGATCATCATGACGCTTTTTCAATTACGGACGACATTTGCTACGTGTATACATTATGTGCCTTTAACATGATATTCTTCTTGTAATTTGAGTTCACAGAGAGGTAAAATTTTGTAAATAACATCACTGCCACCTTGTATTAGTGTGAAGGTAACCTTCCTTCCTCCGAATTTTATTCCTGGTAATGTCAAAATTTCTAAGTGTGTATTTCGTCACGGAAACTAAAATAGTAATTGTACAATCCAGATGGTTATGTACTTATAAAGTGCTACATTTCCAGTGAAATTTCATTAGCGCACCCATATTGGAGAGCTAATTACGTGTAACATCTAGAACATCATCATCATCAGCCAATTCAATCATTAAATGATGTGGCCTCTTCGAGTCGTGGATTCAGGTAGGCTTTCAGCAGTCTTCTCCAAGTGGGACGGTCTTGGGCAGGTGTCGCCAGCGATCTTCTTGATGTATTTGTCCCATCTGTCTGGTGGTCTTCCTCTAGGCCTCCGGTGCTCTCTCGGACTCCACTCCAGTACTAGCTTCGTCCATCTGTTGTCTTTTTTTCTTGG
This sequence comes from Schistocerca piceifrons, assembly GCF_021461385.2. Taxonomy (NCBI): domain Eukaryota; kingdom Metazoa; phylum Arthropoda; class Insecta; order Orthoptera; family Acrididae; genus Schistocerca; species Schistocerca piceifrons. The sequence continues at coordinate 673,759,250 of NC_060140.1, read as the reverse complement.
GACGTGGCCAGCCCACTGCCATTTCAAGGAACCTACTGTCTCTGAGATGTCATTAACCTTCGTCACAGACCGGATGTCATCTGCCCTTTTCCTATCCTTTCTTGTATAGCCCAGCATTGATCTCTCCATGGCTCTCTGTGCTGTCCTAAGTTTCCCTTTTGTAAATGAGCTCAGTGCCCATGTCTCGCAGCCATACGTCATCACAGGAAGAATGCATTGATCAAATACTGCTTTCTTCAGATTTACTGGCATTTTTGATCAGAATGCTGTTGAATTCTTCCCAAATGCTTGCCAGCCAAGCTTGATGAGTCGATAGATTTCTGGCCTTATGTCTCCCTTCATATTTATAATCTGGCCAAGGTAGGCATATTCACTGACCTCTTCTAGTAGACTGCCCTTGAATTTCACATCCCCAACTGGTTCAAATGGTTCAAATGGCTCTGAGCACTGTGGGACTTAACATCTATGGTCATCAGTCCCCCAGAACTTAGAACTACTTAAACCTAACTAACCGAAGGTCATCACACAACACCCAGTCATCACGAGGCAGAGAAAATCCCTGACCCTGCCGGGAATCGAACCCGGGAACCCGGGCGCGGTAAGCAAGAACGCTACCGCACGACCACGAGCTACGGACTCTCCAGCTTGGACCCACTTGTTGGACGTTACTTTTGTTTTGGAAAGGTTCATGTTCAAGCTAACCAGCTGACATTCCGATGCAAGATCTGTAACTAAGTTCTGGAGCTCTGTGAAGTCTTTGGCCAGTAAGGCAATATCATCAGCAAACCTCAAGTTGGTAAGCCTTCTTCCATTAACTCTAATGCCCTTACCCTCCCAGCTCAGCTCTGACATAGCCATTTCCAATACAGCAGAGAATAGTTTTGGGCAGATGGGATCGCCTTGGTTGACACCCCTCATGATGCGGAATTCTTGAGTTGATTCGTCGATGTTAACATAAGCTGAAGAATTCTCGTAGATTTTCCTGAGCACTTCAATGTATGCTGCTCCAACTCCTTGCTCCCTCAAAACTTGGAGGACAGCTACATGAGTAACGGAGTCAAGTGCCTTTTCAAAGTCAACATAGGTAATGCAGAGAGGCAGTTGGTATTCATTCGCTCTGCTTATCACTTCACTAACGGTCAGAATGTGGTCAATAGTGCTAAAATTGCTTCGGAATCCTGCTTGTTCTATAGGTTGGGCTGAGTCTAGGGTGGAACTAATTTGGTTTAACAAGTTCTCTGTGGAAATTTTGTACAAAATTGAGAGCAAGCTGATAGGACGATAGTTTTTAATATTGTGAATACTTCCTTTCTTGTGTATCAAAATAATCTTAGCCTTGTTCCACGATAGTAGGATTAAAACATAGTGCAGGTAGGAAGTAAATACTTTTGCCAAGTGATTTATTGTTACCTCTCCTGCCAGTTTGAGGATGTCAACACTGAGCTCATCATCACCCGGCATTGTTCCTTTCTTCTTGCTATCTAGTGCACACTTCCGATGGGAGTATACTTGGAACACTAGGTACATCATTTAATTTAGATACACTCAAATTTTCCCTTGGATTGCTATACAAACTGCTATAAAAATCTCTGATGAACTTCAAAACCTCCTCCTTTTCAGTGATTCGACTATCATTTCCATCGAGTGCGATAATCTGCTTTTTACCGATTGTGAATTTGCGTTTGGCTGACTTTAAACTTGTCTTGTTCTCCAAGCTAGCTCGTAAGGTGTCTTCAGTGAATTTCTGTATGTCAGTTTTCATTTCTCTTCGCACTGCCTTACATAGTTCGGAATACGTTACCATGTCACGATCGGTTTGGATTTTCATTTCTCTCCTCTGTTGTAAAAGGGTTTCAGTTTTGGCACTGAATTTCTTTGGTTGGCCGGCCGTCGTGGCCGAACGGTTCAAGGTGCTTCAGTCTGGAACCGCGCGACTGCTACGGTCGCAGGTTCGAATCCTGCCTCGGGCATGGATGTGTGTGATGTCCTTAGGTTAGTTAGGTTTAAGTAGCTCTATGTTCTAGGGGACTGATGACGTTAGATGTTAAGTCCCATAGTGCTCAGAGCGATTTGAACCATTTTTTTCTTAGGTTGTTTATTTTTTTTTGGCCAACTTCTTGTGCACTTGAAACAATCATTTCCACCAAATCACCATCTTTAGTTATGTGGAACTTGCTTTGGAGGACTTCTTGGAGTTTCGAGGAATGTTCTTCCAGGTTTTTGAGGTTGATTACCCTTCTCTTCCCTTTAATAAATTTATTCCTTTCATTTCTTGCATTGAGTTCGACCCTTTCTCTCACAAGACGGTGATCACTGCCAGTGGTGAACTGTTTTAGCACTGATACGTCTTTTACAATCTACGGAATATTTGACAGAATAAAGTCTATCGCATTTTTGACACTGAAATTTGGGCACCTCCAAATCCATTTTCGGTCAGGGTGCCTCGTAAAGAACGTATTCATGATGGACATATTGGTGTACTCAGCGAACTGGACTAATCTCTCACCTCTATCGTTTCCGTCGTCAATCCCATAGTTGCCCACCACTGTGTCTCCTTGTTTCTTGGTGCCAACTTTCACATTGAAATTGCCAATGACCATCTGGAAGTGACAATCGCTACCTTTTTTACAGGTGCTATACAGACTATCTAGAACATAACTGGTAAATTTTAGTCTAATTAATTCCATCCAATATTTTAGCAATTTTTCTCATTGCACTCTTGTTTTACGTACTTCCAAGCCACTTTGTTAAATCTCAGTCACATTTTAGCGTTCCAACGGAACACAGTGATTTCGAATTCCAGATGTAGAAGAACATGGCCAGTAATAAAAGTGGTATTCTCAAATCCTAAACACCAGAGAAAGTACCATTTACTGGTATTAAATTCCAAGTCTCTCCGCATCGTTCTGTGGAATTTCCTGGTGCGTTTATTGGATGAGACTTCAGTTTTGGCAGCCCGAGCACGCTCTACGAAATGGATGCAGAGCTTACTTCATTACCTTTATTTCCTCTTAAACTGCAGGTGCACTATAACATCTAAGGTACAACCTACTGTAACTGCCAACAGAGAATCTCCCGAGAAATCCTAAGCGTTTGATCCTGATAACTAACACCAAATAGCCAACATAATGCCTAGACAAAATAAGAAGAAGTTATCTAATGTGTAGTGTTACAACCAGAGATTGTACTATAACGGTTTGATTCACTAATATAGTAATATTATCTGATTTAAAAACAGGATCAACCTACATCAGAATTGGTACTGCACAATGGAGTACACCAAGTCTCTCCGTACTGTTACGATCCATGATACAATTACCGCTCTTAATAGAAGAGACGCTGAAACACACACAGAAACCGCCATTCGGGAATTGTTTGAATTGCTGGTTTTACATACCCTTGTACACTATGTTATTTACATCCGTCCGTCCCACACCATAGTTTCGTATAATGTGAGAAGTCTTAATTATTTTTAAACAACTGGTGAGGTTTTTAGTGAGCGGAAGGAACCAGGCCACTAAAAATTAATTTAAAACAGATTCCACGAACCTGTATTGTACTTTCAATGTAGGATACTTCATGAGTAATAGCAAAGATGTTAAATTTTTTTCTGTTTACATAAGATGAACCAACTTGGCCAAGTGCCTCGAACACCTGAAATCAATAATAATAGCAGGAAAGACGTTAATTTAAATTCTTGCATAATATTGATTTTAATAATTCAATAATAGGTTCATAACGTAGTTCCGTCTTCATCTCTGATAATGGGCACAATTGCTCAATTGGTAGATACAAGTCAATATTATTACTAAAACGGAGAAAAGATTAGACTGTAAAAAGTCGCAAGATACAACTTATTGATGCAAGCGGACAGGGAGCAAACTGACACTAAGTGAATGAGTCGAAAAAAGAGTAAGTGACCAAGCAGACAACTGATTTCATTTTAATGTATCTCCTCTAATCAGCATGTGAGTAACCATAAGCCTTTAAATCAATCGCGGAAATCACTGAGGCATACGCTAACAAAACGACGCACCCGAAGGAATTATCCGAAAGAGACAGAAATCGGTAGATGTGATGTACATGTACAGAAAAATAAATAATTACAATTTCAGAAAAATTGGATGATTTCATTTACGGATTCTTCCGTTACATCTTGGTACAACAATTCTATATTTAAATCTGAATAACAACTACACTTCCATTGTTCCACTGATGTTTGTTTATATCAAGTTAGTTTTCGGCTTATTGGGCCATCATCAGGAAAAGCTTACTAGCGCCTGAAAGGGACACTAGTACATAGGTAAGCAAACATTATAAGCAAAGATACAATCAACCTGCATTCAATGTTGTCCATGAAACTTGTTCTTTAACGTCGAAATTATACACAATGAGCAATGTTATGCACAGTTTTCCATTGTGTAAAGTATAATTCTAACATTAAGGAACAAGTTTGACGTACAACACATTAACTTTCACATTCGCTTCTCATCCCGGTAACATTTGAACAGCCCTTGTCGAGTATGAGAATTGGGCTTAGTAGACCCACAGTGCCAACGCCTTTGCACCAACTTACGGATGCCAGAACAAAGAGAGGGCCAGCCTAAATGCTCCTTAACTCTAGATATCAGCTTAAAAATATACGGGAACCAAATTTGCTGGAAGACTTATCCTTAGCTTTTCATCCCCTCTAGTGTGACAACAAAGCACTCTTTTACTGAAACTATAATCTGGTAATTCTCTACCCTGGATAAGCTGCTGAAAAATGCTGTTAAGTTTGGGCCAGACCCAGAAATAATTCAGGAATCTCACGAGAATACCCTAACTACACTCTCCATTTTGAAATTTGTGGTAAGATCTTATGGGACCAAACTGCTGAGGACATCGGTCCCTAAGCCTACGCACTACGTAATCTAACTTAAACTAACTTACGCTAAAGACGACACACACACCCACCCACGCCCGAGGGAGGGCTCGAACCTCCGACGGAGGGAGCCGCGCGGACCGTGACAAGGCGCCGGAGACCACGCCGCTCCCCACGCGGGGCACTCTCCATGATCCTGCAATAGTTCGGTGTCTTCCTCACAATCATTAAATATTCTACTGAGGGCAAAAGCTAACTGATTAGCGGTACCCCAGCTATACGTAAGTGTAAAACGGAAGGCTGTAATCCAGACCGCCATATCGCTATGTGGCTAGTTTTACGCTCTCAACTAAGGACTTCAGTATGGGTCTCTAGTAAGAAAGGTCTATGTTCTAAATAGAATCGAAATTTTCCCAGAACGTAAAGCGCTGCCCGAAACTATTGAGACCAAATGGCTGTTCCGCTCCATTATTTTGCCTTAAGATACAGTACGTGCTTTATCAATAATAACAAATTGGCCAGCTTCACATTTTTGTTCGAGTATCGAGAGCCTCTAGCAAAGGGATGGACAGAATTGTGTTTACTTTGTAAGTAGGCTGTTTATGTTTTCTTGTTGGCAACGTTACGTAGCGCTCAATATGAAAATCACTGGCTGTGCTGTGTGCAGTCTGTGGCTGCTTTGCATTGTTGTAATACTCGCCATTGTAGTGTTAGGCAGCTGGCTGTGAACAGCGCGTAGCGTTGCGCAGTTGGAGGTGAGCCGCCAGCAGTGGTGGATGTGGAGAGAGAGATGGCGGAGTTTTGAAATTTGTCATGAACTGCTATATTTATATATGATGATATCAAGGTAAATACATTGTTTGTTCTTTATTAATATCTTTCATTTGCTAACTATCCCTATCAGTAGTTAGTGCCTTCCATAGTTTGAATCTTTTATTTAGCTGGCAGTAGTGGCGCTCGCTGTATTGCAGTAGCTTGAGCAGCGAAGATTTTTGTGAGGTAAGTGATTTGTGAAAGGTATAGTTTAATGTGGGCCATTCTTTTGTAGGGAATTTTGAAAGTCAGATTGCGTTGCGCTAACAAAATATTGTGTGTCAGTTTAAGCACAGTCATGTATAATGGTTCAAAGGGGACGTTTCATATGTCGACCCTTAGCCTAGGATACCTCACTGGAATCTTCTGATTTTTTCTTGTAGTTTGTGTATTTAGTGTAGCTTTTGTTTATTGCTAGCGCGTAATTGTAGAGAGAATCTCCTTTGTAGTTGTAGCCTTTCATTGTTGTACAGTAAAACAGTTGTGGCATGCATGTAGATTTGCACCAAGTATTTCGCAGCTACGCTTGCAATTAACTAGATATTATTTTCAGTGCTATGTTAATGTGTTCTCCTATTTTTGCACTTCAAATTGTGCTTTTCTGTGTTATCGTGTGAAATATTGTGACAATTATGGCGTGTGAAAAACGTAACACTAGGCTCCAAACTAAACTGAGACATAATAGTGACGACGAGCGTAGCTTATCAGCGCCGCAGAGTAATGAATTAACTAATGTTCAAAGTAGTAATTTGGTAACTGTGCACAGGGAAATGGAGCGGGCGTCAAACAATGGCGTGGACAGTGAAACAATTAGTGAAGAGGGAAGCATTATCGATCGATCGGTCGGCAACAGCTCGCCTCAGGAAGCCGAAATGACACGACACGATCTCGCAAATACTGTAGATTCAGGTTTTGGATCCTCACCGTTTTCTCAAATAAGTCAAGACACATTTTCTGCTTGTCAAAATGTGAATGTTTCCGGTGTAAATTCACTGCCGAAAAGCACTGAGGAACATCTTTCAGACACCAATGCATTGTTATTACAATTAATACAACAAATGGGACAAACACAGCAAAAGCTTCAAAGGTTAGACACAGTGGAACAAAATCTCAAAAAGTTAGACACAGTGGAACAAAATCTTAAAAAGTTAGACACACTGGAACAAAATCAGAGACAAACACAGCAACAGCTTCAAAAGTTAGACTCATTGGAACAAACTCTTGAACAAACGCGTGAAGATTTAACTACTGAGTTACATAACATTGAATCGAAATGTCAAAAAGTCTGTAATGACGTAAAAACTCAAATTTGTGAGCATTTTCAACCTATTTTTTCGCGGTATGAAAAGGCATTACAGAATCACGAAGCAGCCATAAAAGAACTGCAAATTATTGTTCATGAAAATCATGACACCTTGCAAGCTAAATTTGACTCAGTTGCATCTACCGATTCGGTTACGCAACTTGCAAAAACTCAGGAAAACTTAAAGAACACAGTAGATTCGATTTCAACACAAATGGACAATCTGAAACTTGGTTCAGAAAAACACATTGAGGAAATGTGTTCACTATCAGAGAAAGTAGCCGAACTTTCGTATCAGTTCACTAACTTATCTACGAAGGTAGATGATAATCTGAACGACACAAAACCGGTAGTCTTTAATGACACAGAAGAGTGCGAACAAATTAGGAAATTCAAACAAAATCAGAATCAAATTAATACGCAACACCAAAGAGAAATCCGGGAAGTACAAGATCAGTTGACTCAGGTAATACAAGAATTACGTATTTCAGAGGCCACTCACGCTCCAATACGGGAAGAGGGACTTAGAAATACGGAACAACCACAAAATAATAACACAGGACACTTCGGAAGTTATGAAAGAAATTGGCAAGGTGCACCGAATTTTGAAATGGAACCGCCGAAACGACGTAACAATAACCGATATGCGACTCGCCGACATGATGACTTTGACTATAAGCTATTCATTACTACACGTAAATTCAAAACATTTAAGAATTCTGGCAACGACATTCATCCACAAGCATGGCTCCATCAATTCTCTCATTGTTTTCCTCCCAACTGGTCATTAGAGCACAGATTAGAATTTATGTGTGGCTACTTAGAGAATTAACCAGCTGTAAGAATGCGGTCGGTCATTCACGATTGCCACAGTGAAGGAGAGTTTTACCACGCCTTCCTCTCAACGTATTGGTCTCAAGCTACACAAGACCATGTAAAACATAGCATCATAATGATGAAACACTTCGAACAATCTGAATTTTCCAGTCTTGTGAAATATTTTGAAGACATGTTGCACAAGAATCAGTACCTGTCAAACCCATACAGCCCCTCAGAACTCATCCGCATTTGCTTCATCAAATTACCTGAACATTTACGGCATATTATTTTGGCAGGACGTTGCAAAGACGACATTGAAGCTTTTCAGGGACTCTTACAAGAATTAGAAATTGACACAGACAGTCGCGGGATGCGAAAACGGGAAAACAATCACTACAGGGCACATCCGTCACAATTCCGTGACGACAGAAATAATAACTGGACACGACAAGGCTATTCTTACAACGCAAATCGTGACCAAAACAGACACCACCCGTATGACAACCACTGGCAGAGTAATAATAGTTACAGAGAAAGATCGCATTTCTGTAGTAATGACTATGACAGAGATAACCATAGAAACAGACAATATGGTAATCAGAACTATTATTATCAAGGGAGACAGAATAATTTCAGACGCAACAGTTCAGCGCGCAGTTACGATTCAGGGAGAAATTCTCCACCACGTGACCGACACGAAAGAAACTGTGTAAACTACCGACAAAACGACAGACCTGAATTCTATCAGAACTGGCGAGCTTTAAACAGAGCTGGGCCCTCTTGGCAAGGCGAATTTGTGGAAGTTAGACCTCTTAATCCCAGTAACGACGCGCGCCAACAAAGAAACAGACAATGACTCACACCGCAGGCAGCCGCGTGCGCCGGCTGGCTCAGAGAAAAATAACATTGACGCTAACCTTGAGCAAAATTCCAGTATTCTTTACGGACGAATACCGCATGATAATTGCATTCAAGTTGAAATTCTGCGTACTAGGAAGAGTAAAGGTTTACACCATATTTCACATGTAAAACCGTTTATTGAAAGATAATCTGCTTTTTAACTTTGTCTTTGCCATAAAAAGTTTCACTTCACGTTACTAGTATGCTTTAGAAACTGTTACCATGCAACAATGTTTTGAAGTTCAATATCCACTCAAGAACCAAGAGAACTTATTTTAACAGAAATTACGACTGCATTGTTATTGCAAACAGACGACACAGTGTTATTGTGTGTATACATTCCTCCTTGTTAGTTGCACGATTACGTAACGAATGTGAGGCTTACATACTTAGGACATATACTGGAACTGCTAATGAGATTCTAATGCAACATTTTGGTTTACTTGAAAATACATTCTGAATTAAAGTACTTTTTGAGAGATACCAGATGACACAGTGGTTAGTTTATGTGACAGCTACACGATTTTATCACGACGCTGCTAATGCGTGACAATTTACAATGTTGCTTTTGCGGTGTATCTGTTTTATATCTGCACAGTTTTTTCTGAATTCTTCTATAAAGTGAGACATGTTTTAGTGGTGACTTTTATGCTATTGCTACAAGGAGACAGCCTTCTCCGTAGGACAACAATACGTTACAGCACAGTACTTTCCTCATCACGCAATAAGCGTAATAACTAAGTTATCTATACACAAAGCATTTCACTTTTGTTTATCATGAGGTAAGTACATTGGCTTCTGCAGAACTTAGCTTTTGGAGGACGATAACTACGACACTTCCACAGAGATTATCTTACAGCAAGACGCATATTTAGCGCTACAGGACACGTATTTGTGTGATTAATTTTGTACTTAAAACATTTATTTTTAAAGATTTTTGAATTACAAAGAAAGTTTTCCGTGATACATTTCATTCCATTGCTGTAATCTGTAACACCTGAGGGTATAATTACATTAATCCTCAGGGGGGTACACGCTTACTTTGTGTACCATGTGTGTGGCAACCACAAGGAACCCTAGCTAATATGGTATTTGCTTATACAACTTTACACATCGGTACCATATTTCTCTAACACACAAATTACACAGCTATCTGATCATGTAACTGAGAGATAAACTTTTTTATTACATCAGTGACATATGTTTACGCAATTACAGAGTTGGATTACTTCACACTTACGAAATTGTATTTTGTCTGTACTGTGTGAACTGTTCATATCTTTTTTGGAACCATTGTGATACTATGAGAGCTTTGAATGATGTATTTGGTATGGATTCATGATTTTTAAAGTACGTTTGAGGCAGATGACACTTTTGACATGAGCAGAGAATTTTTTTAATTATTGGAGGAAGCTACGACGATTTTGAGATTTGACTGAGGTGTTATGATGTTATTTTTACGACGACAATGTGTATTATGCTGCTGAGGTATGTTTATGATTAATAGGCTGGTGCTATATGAGTTATTTGATTATGATACTTATCTGTTATGATGCAATATTGAAGAAGTGTCGACGAATAAGGTAAGGAGTAATGAATAGTGGTTAGGGACGCTGACTTGTGAAAAAGGATGTTGGAAACCGAGAATCGTACTTTAAGAGTTATGAAATGTGTGTGTAAATGCGTGACTGTATCACAATGCCGGCGAAAATTTTTTTGGACACTGTTATATTTATAGGGTTTTGTTTCTACAGATTTGGAACGCTAATTCTTGACCTGTGAAATATTCTTATGTGAGACTGTCACTGTAGCGGAAACTGCTGTCGTAAATATTTCCGTAAGAAAGTTAGGTGACCACCTGCACGTAATGCGTCGCGGGCACCCACCTGGGCGACAGCCGCCCGAAAAAAAAAAAAAAAAGCCATTAGCCTTTCAGCAGCACAGGTAGAAAAAAAAAGGGAGGCCATTATCCTGGCCATTGTCATTCCTTTAGAGAAAGCATCGCAAATCCGACATGCTAATTACTTGGAAACATATCGTACTTTCTGATATTTACTGAAATGCCTAATGAAATGACAAGAAATAGTTTGTCTACACACCTGACTATGACTACTGTCTTTCTAGATGAGAGATTTTTTTACTACTTATGAAATGCCACATGACTATTGAACGATGTTCTTACGCTTTGCTTTGTACATAGTTGCTTATTTCATTTGATATCTAGTTTCTAGCTGCACTGCAGCATTGGTTAAAATAAAATTTTATAGATGTACTAATATAAATATTTTCTGTCTACAGATCGAGTAAATAATAATTTTTTTTAAAAAAAATGAGGGAGCACAAAATGACATTTACCTTCACAGGAACTGCATTCATAATTTTCTTTTCAAGTAATTGGTAACTTTTTGGTAGAATAACTTCTTGTGGTGCACCACTTTAATTACTTAGACATTAAGATGTGATTATACATTTCCCTTATCTGCATTGTTATCTTTACTGTAATATTTTTTCTGCTTGAGCTATGTCATGTTTAGATATAAGCTGCTGTTTGCCAGGCATAGCGCTACTGAACTTTAATTTGTGTTACTCTTCTAAGCCAGATTTATTTTTTTGTTTGCTGCACATTGCCTCATATTAGTTGTAATGTAGATTTGCTTGGTAATTTAGATTTACTGTAGCTTGCTTTGCGATTTTCCATTTTTTTTCATTGCTGTTTATATTAATTGTTTTATGTGCTGCTGCATTGCCTCGTCCCTTAGTTTAGCATCTGAGCTCAGTAGATTTAAGTTAGCTTAAGAGGAGTAGACTATATAAGAAACTAACTATTATAAATTTATAAGAAATGCATTGAGAAGCTATCAGAAAATGGTCTGGCAAAATAAAAAGGATACTGTACAGTGGAGAAAAACTATTATTGACAGAGGAAGTGAACAGAATACAGAAAGCAGAGACAAAAACTATTTTTGACAGAGGATGTGAACAAAATACAGAAGGCAGGCTTAGATAGGACTTTTGGGAATAATGATGAATGAAGGGAGATCTCCAAGAAGCAAAGAAAGTTTTGTTTGCAAAATACTGCAATGAAACAAACCCTGTCCTATCCTATTGGTGTTATCCCACTATGTGTTTGTGTACCCTTGTGTATTTGTTTTCTTCCTGTCTCTGTGTAGTTTCATAGAATTTTTTCTTCTTTTAATATTAAGCTACATTCACTACGATGAGGAATACTGTTATCCTCGAATATAATTGGCACTAATGATATGTTATTTACTTTGTAAAGATGTTAGACATTATTAATTCTGTTCTGTTTAATGCTCATGTGTGAAGTTGATGTTTCGAAAGTTATTCTGATCTTTTATGTATGTACTCATGTCATAATTCCTGTAACACTGACGTATATGTCTATTTCTATTCTTTTGTAAAGCCTGTACTACAAATGTTATCTGTATTGTTATGTTTTTAATGATGTATTTTGTACCTTTGTAATTGTATTCTCATGTTATAAAATTGTAATTGACACCAGTTCATCTTAGTATTAACTTGTAAGTTACATTTCACTGCACACGTTTCTGTTGGTCATAGTATATGGACAATATGTGAGAAGTAGGGACTGTTAGTGTTTGCACGTGTGTTACTAATTCAGCAAGGGACTGGATAACAGCATTGCTGGTTCTAAGGACAATTCCAAAAACTTTGTAAGTGCACAAGTGGTGGTTTATGGACTTGCTATATTCTCCGCAAGACTCTTCGATGGTGAATGTGCACCTGCACAATCGCAACAGATGGCTGCTGGCCTTCTCTACAAGGACTACAGTGGGTCTGCATCTATGATGACCCACCAATACCACAATCTCTACCAGGACTACAGTGGGTCTGCTCTGTGATGACCTACCTACCAATCTTCTTCAAACTGTCGAATGACTCTGCTGTGGGTTTGCTCTGTTGTGGCCCATTACCTGTATGCATGTCAAAAGTCAGCACTGTCTTTCCGTTGGAAGGACAACACTACTTCTTCAAGACTGCATGGAAATCCACTACTTCTGTGTGCATTTTCTTTTACTGTTCAGACTTTGAAAAAAAAAAGAAAAACACTGTAATTTTACTGTGATGAATCAGGACTGTCTTTATAGACCATGAGAAAATTTTAGCTTTTGACCAACATTGTATCAATAAGTGTGTGCATTTGATTTCTTTGTTATTGTAATTATGAAAATTTTTTTCAAATCTGTATTGGGCACTGCCCAAACCAATTTGTAAAATTTTTTGTGGGGAGCATGGGGGCTATGTAAGTAGGCTGTTTATGTTTCCTTGTTGGCAACGTTACGTAGCGCTCAATATGAAAATCACTGGCTGTGCTGTGTGCAGTCTGTGGCTGCTTTGCATTGTTGTAATACTCGCCATTGTAGTGTTAGGCAGCTGGCTGTGAACAGCGCGTAGCGTTGCGCAGTTGGAGGTGAGCCGCCTGCAGTGGTGGATGTGGAGAGAGAGATGGCGGAGTTTTGAAATTTGTCATGAACTGCTATATTTATATATGATGATATCAAGGTAAATACATTGTTTGTTCTCTATTAATATCTTTCATTTGCTAACTATCCCTATCAGTAGTTAGTGCCTTCCATAGTTTGAATCTTTTATTTAGCTGGCAGTAGTGGCGCTCGCTGTATTGCAGTAGCTTGAGCAGTGAAGATTTTTGTGAGGTAAGTGATTTGTGAAAGGTATAGTTTAATGTGGGCCATTCTTTTGTAGGGAATTTTGAAAGTCAGATTGCGTTGCGCTAACAAAATATTGTGTGTCAGTTTAAGCACAGTCATGTATAATGGTTCAAAGGGGACGTTTCAACTTTTTTATTTCATGTTGCACATCTCTCTTCCATCCCTATTATGTTGCTCTCTGTTTTGTTGGTGGTTTTATATGTAGAGCAACTTTCTTCGGTTGAACAGTCAAAGATATACCTGTGGTGGTGAGATGTAGGGGGTAAGTAAAACGAGTTTCTCGTAGTCTAGGGGCTGCCGGCACAGTAGCTCAACTTGTTCGGTCAGAGGGTTAGCTACCCTCTACAACAAAAAAAAAAAAAACAAAAAAAACAAAAAAAACAAAAAATCTGAGTCAACGAATCAACGATTAACTTGAACGACTGTCATGCAACTAAAACTAACGAACAAAATCAGATCAACAAAAAATAAACAAATAAACAAAAAAGAAGGTCGTGTCCGTAGTTAATAGTCAAAACGCCCTCGGTCACTGATTCAAACGCCACCAAAGCTTAAATTTTGAACAAAAATCCTCAGCATTGGTTTCTGAAGATTTACGGCATAAGAAGTCAACCTCATTCTACCAACGGCCTTGTCAAAGAGTTCAGAGGATTGGACAGAGATTAAGAGCTCTCTCCTGCCGTTAGGGTTGGAAACTAAAGGTGGAAGAATCAGCAATGAATAACTGCATGGGGATGCAGAAGGCATGGAAACCACTGCATCAAAGACACAGGACATGAGGTCTGTAACTGAAAGAAGATATCGTAATTACCCCTCCATTGGCAAAACACTCTGGACCAGAACCCCGTTCAGATCTCCAGGAGTAGACGCCAAGGAGGAGGTGATCAGGAGACAAAGACTGAACAATCAACGAAAAGATAACGTTCTACGAGTCGGAGCGTGCAATGGCAGAAGGTAGAACGTGATAGGGAAGGTAGAAAATATGTAAATCCAAATACAAAGGCTCAATCTAGATGGATTAGGGGTCAGTAAAATGAAACGGAGAGAAGACTAGGATTTCTGGACAGATGAGTACAGGATAATATAAACGGCAGCGGTAAATGGTATAACTGGAGTAGGGTTTTTTATTAATAATATGGTAGGCCAGAGAGTGTGTTCCCGTGAAGTGTTGAACTGTAGAGCTGTTCTCGTCAGAAGCGATAGCAATCCAACACTGCCAACAATAGTTTAGGTGTATATGTCGAAGTTGCAAGCTGAAAATGAAGAGATAGTCAAAGTACATAAGGATACTGACCGGGTAATTAGTACGTAAAGCGAGATGACAATCTTATAGCAATGGGGAACTGGAATACCGTTGCAGGGTAAGGGAGAGGGGAGAGGGTTGTGGGAGAAAATAGGCTTGACAGCAGTAACGACAGAGGAGAAACACTGAGTTCTGCAATAAATTTCAGCTAGTAATAGCGAATAGAATCACAGAAGGAAAAATACTATACGAAAAAGGTCGGGAGATACGGGAAGATTTCAGTTAGATTACATCATTGCAAGTCGGAGATCCCGAAACCAGATATTTAATTGTAAGACGTACACTGGAGCGGATATAGACTCATATCACAATTGATGATGATGAAGAGTAGGCTAAGGTTTAAGAGAGTGGTCATGAAAAATCCATATGGAAAGAAGTGGGATACGGAACTACTAAGGAATAAAGAGATATGCATGAAGGACTCTAAGGCTATAGATACTGTAGATACCGCGGTAGCCTAGTAGCCAGTTCAGTTGAAGAGGAATGGACATTTCTAAACAGGACAAAAACAGAAGTTGCAAAGAAAAACATAAATATAAAGAAGGAAAGTACGAAGAAACCATGGATAACAGAATAAATACTTCATTTGATCGATGAAACAAGCAAGCACAAAAATTTTCAGGGTAATTCAGGAATACAGAAATGCAAATGACTTAGGAGTGAAATAAAAATGAAGTGTTGCGAAACTAAAGTGAATAGCTGTATGAAAAATGTAAGGAAATCGAAGAAGAAGCGGACTCAGCGTACAGAAAAGTCGAAATAATCTTCGGTGAAATGTGGCAGGTAACACTGAGAGTGCAATAGCAATTCCTTTTTTAAATGCGCAGGAGGGACTGGATAGGTAGAACTATTAAATTAAACGCCTGTATGTTGAGGAAGGCTGGTCTGATGAGGTATAAGAAGGAACATGTATCTACATAGAAGATATAGGAGATCCAGTATCAAAATCAGAATTTAAAAGAGCTGTGTAAGACTTAAGATCAAATATTCCAGAAGGGACAGATAACATTCCATCAGAATTTCTAAATTCATTGAGGGAAGTGGAAATAAAGCGACTATTCACGATGATGTGTAGAACGTATGAGTCTGGCGACATACCATCTTACTTCCGGATGAGTATTATCCACACAATTCCGAAGACTGCAAGAGCTGACATGCGTGAGATTTATCACAAAATCAGGTTAATAGCTGATGTACCCAAGTTGCTGACAAGAATAATATAAGACGAATGGAAAAGAAAACTGAGGTTGTGTTAGATGCTTATCAGTTTGGCTTTAGGAAAGCTAAAGGCACCAGAGAGGCAGTTCTGACTTTGGGGTTGATAATGGAAGCAAGACATTCATTGGAAAAAGCGTTCAATAATGCCGAATGGTGCAGGGTGAGAGGGAATAGTAAGAATGGAAGACCAAAAACGAGGTGCTCGAGATAAAAAGAGTTAGGAGAAGAATGAAGTCTTTCGCGCTTTTGTTCATTCTATATAGCGACGCAGCAATGATGGAAGTAAAATAAAAGTTGAAAAGTGGAATTACAGTTCAAGGTGAATGGACGTAAATGATAAGATTCTCTGGTGACGTTGCTATCCTCAGTGAAAGCGAAGAATTACAGGATCTGCTGATTGGAATGAACAATCTAATGAGCACAGAAGCGTTCAAGGGATAAGTTCTTATCCACTATCCTCTGTGCACTCGGTGGTTCAGATGGATAGAGCGTCTGCTATGTAAGCAGGAGATCCCGGATTCGAGTCCCTGTCGGGGCATACATTTTCAGCTATCCCCACTGATGTATATCAACAACACCTGTCGGCAGCTAAGGGTTTTGATTTAATTAGCATTTCAAATCAAAGAAAGCGAAAGTAATGAGAAGTAGCAGAAATGAGAACTCCGAGAACTGTAACATCAGGATTGATGGTCTAGAAGTAGACGAAGTTAAGGAATTTTGTTACCTAGGCAGCAAAATGAATAATGATGGACGGAGCAAGGGCTATATGAAAAGCAGACTACCACTAGCAAAAAGGGCATTCCTGGCCAAGAGAAGTCAGCTAGTATCAAATATAGGCCTTAATTTGAGAAAGAAATTTCTGAGAAGGTAAGATTGGAGCACAGCATTGTATGGAAGCGAAACACGGAATGTAGGAGAACCGAAAAATAAGCGAATCGATTCATTTGAGATGTGGTGATACAGTCGAATGTTGAAAATTAGGTGGACTGATAAGGTAAAGTACAGGTCCTGTGCAGAATGGGAGGTGAAGGGATGTATTGGAAACACTAACAAGAAGAAGGGACAAAATGATAGAATGTTAAGTCATCATTAATGGGAGGCGAAGAAATGTATTGGAAACACTGACAAGAAGAAGGGACAGAATGATAGAATGTTAAGTCATCATGGAATAACGTACGTGGCAGTAGAGATAGCTGTAGAGGATAAAAACCGTAGAGGGTAAAAACTGCAGAGAAAGTCCGAGATTGGAATACAACCAGCAAATAATTGAGGACGTTGGTTGCAAGTGTTACTCTTAGATGAAAAGGTTGGTACAGGAGAGGACTTCGGGGTGGACCACTCCATACCAGTCAGAAGATTGAAATTTGCCGTTAGCTGGCGCTCCGCCATTTTTCAGCGTTGGGTTTCGTAATGGCTTAGAGGATGAAAGGACTCTATGCAGATCTCTACTGGGCTGTTTGATTATTTCAGAGTAAGAGACATATTCTAAGTAAAATCATTAATCCTTTGCTTCTCCCCTCCATCATTATAAGCGTTATGTTTCGCAAATACACTGGTTACAAATTAGGTTTCTAATAGGCACATTGAGCTCATTTCAAATACAGCAGCATGAACTTAACCCTGTGATGCTGTCAGGACATTTAATGTTTTTTTTTCATTTTTCCCTAATCTTGTGTTTATTCCTTTTCGTTGACCTTTTTAGCAGAATATTTAACGGTTTCCTTTGTTTGTGTACCGATATCAGTCAGCCACGTAGTCGCACACTTGTAAAAAAGAGTAGGCATTTTCATTTATTGGTTTCTACTTAGGATCATAACCGAGCGAACTGTGTGAAATATTTAAGCTTTCGTGCGTGTGTAATTATTCCATTTTATATCTTTTCCTCTGCTGGTTATTGTCTCCATGCTCCCAAGTGAGAATAACTGCGCTGAGAAATAGCCGTCTGATTCCTAAGTTAGTTAAAGATAGGATTTGCACGTGTTCAGTATGAACTTTTGCTATTAATCCAACAACCATTCAACGCCGAGAATAGATAATTGCGCCATTGATTTCCAATCGCCCACGTGCACTGTGAATAAACAGCAGATATTCAAGTGTAACTTCGTTATATGTTCAGCGTTTGCTGCGTGTGAAGTTTTTTTTTTTATTAATCCAAGATCGATCCAGCAAGGGGAATACATATTTCTGGCACTGACATCCAACCTAACGTTACGCACTGATTATTCTCGCCAAATCTATTCACCCCACGAGGAGTCCTAATATGTGGATCATGATTAGAAACAGCAGCCATTAAACACTGCATCGATGGAATGAGTATGGGAGTTACGTGTGAGAACCACCTTCATCCCTAAAGCAACATAGTTTTCTTCCATATCCCACGCATAATAACGTACAAGATTGCTTAGGTTTAGATGTTGAGCACCATCATAGCAGGAAATACGTTATGCATGCTTTGTTCTCCACTGAGGTTTGTGCATAATGCCACAATAAATTGTATCTTTAATAAGCATCAGAGTCAGTTTTCACATTAGTAGTTTCAGTCTCCTAATCCCACCTGATAATTCAGTCCTAAGTAGTTGTCCCCATGAAATAATATCGAATCAGTCATCAATTAAATCATATTCTCCTGATTATGACAGTGGTGCAAATTATTTAATTTAGCTATCACCTTTGATTGCTTGTCCCTTCCATAGCAAATGGTTCAGATGGCTCTGAGCACTATGGGACTTAACATCTGAGGTCGTCAGTCCCTTAGACTTAGAACTACTTGAACCTAACTAACCTAAGGACATCACACACATCCATGCCCGAGGCAGGATTCGAACCTGCAAACGTAGCAGCAGCGCGGTTCCGAACTGAAGCGCCTAGAACCACTCGGCCATAGCGGCCGGCCTTCCATTGCATTATCTGTTATGCTAAGTTGTTTAATTCAGGACTAACTCAACAACAAACATTGAATCAAAGAGGGCAGTGTGAGTGTTCGATCAAAGAGTGTAGTGTGAGTGTTAGTCACTACAGAAACTTTAATGCCCTTGGTCAGGCAAAGATTTAATGTACTATTCGATAAACAATAAAGCAATACCACTCGAATTCTATCCATCCAAAAGTAAAATGCTCTACAGCGGTCACATCTAATTCTCACTTGTAGACAGAATAATTGACTTCTAAACTTTACAAGGAAGTTCGCCAACATACTTTTGCAATAACACAGCTTCCGCACACGAGTTAGGGCTGTCCATTTGGAGTATAAAATCTCTGTCTAAGTTGGGGATTGCTAACACTGATGCTGTACCATGGGCTATTTTAAGACATCAAGCGCTGCTTGCTGACTATCCGTCCATTGAAAGGGAATGCCTTTATGACGAAGTACATCCAGTGTCCGAATCCAGGAACAAGCTTGTGGAAGAAATTAATCATCCCACGAATTGCATGATCTCTCTGCAATTCTTAGGCTGAAGAAAACCACTAATGGCTCTAGTACGCTCTGTATTGACCTTTATCGTACTTCCTGAAACTAAATGCCTCAAAAATAATATCTCTCGATGTGCTAAATTCAGTTTTCTAGGATTTATCATAAGGCTGGCTTCCCTAAACATGTTCGCAACCTGAAGCAAATTCTCAGGATGCTCCTCAAATATCTCACTGCACAGAAGTACGTTGCCCAACCAGTTATAAACAAACCATAACCTTAACTCACCTGACACAGAATCCAAAACTCTGGAAAACTTCCAAACTGAATGGAACTGGGTTATATTCAAACAAGTTATAGCTGGTACAAAATACCATCATTCGTGTAAAATCTTTAGTAAGGGGGATTTGGTGGTCACATATTGCAAAGAGGCTCCAGCTGTGGAACTTCCTTGTCGTTTAGTGGCCTATAGTCGATAATAGGTCTTTTTGGGAACAAGAAACACGTGTGATGCATATGGAGACATTGACAGACTGATGACCGGTTTTTGCAAAATTTTATTGATAATCTTTCTCAGCTTTTCCGTCGTGTGGGGGGACAATGTACATGGACAGAAAAATACTCGTAACACCAAAAAATAATTAGTACAGCGTCATGAAATTTTGTTACTACATTTGTCTAGTTAAAATTTGTAAATGATTAACGTTGCAAAATCACAGGTTAACGTAAGATAAGCCATTGCAATTTCGAAATGGTGGTGTATTAATTACCAGTGTGAACGCCGACGCGCAAGCATTGTGTTTCCAGAACGAAAGTTTCACACTGCAGCGGAGTGTGCGGTGGTACGAAACTGGAAGATTAAAACTGTGAGCCGGACCGAGATTCGAACTCGGGACTTATGTGTTTCACGAGCCAATGCTCTAACATCTGAGCCACCCAAGCACGACTAACGATCCGTCCTCATAGCTTCACTTCCTCCACCTCGTCGTCTACCTTCCAGACTTCACGGAAGCTTTCTTGAAAACCGAGTTCAAGTCTCTGTCCGGCACACAGTTTTAATCTGCCAGGAAGTTTCAAGCATTGTGTTGTACATGTGCGGGATGCCAGTTTGCGGCAGGTAGTTCCATACCTGTTACACTTGTCAGTCAATACACGGAAGGTTAATTTGTTTGTGGATGACAGTGGAATTGTCATTCAATAATGTCCAATATGTCCTTGGTTGGAAACAGATCTGTTGATCAAGCAGACCAAGGCAACATGTCGACACTCTGTAGAGCATGTTGGACTACAGCAGTGGTATCTGCGCGAGCGTTATCCTTTTGTAAAACACCCCTGTAATACTGTTCGCGAATGTCAGTCAGGATGCGTGGGTTCCCTGACGTCATATGAAATCGCACCTCAGACCATAACTTCAGATGTGGGTCTAGTGTATGTATGTATGTATGTATGTAGATGTAGAAACAACAAAACAACAAAAAGCTGTGTCTCTTGCCTGAGTGTGGAGTAGGGAAACAACTTCAAAGTAGTCGTGAAAAAAAATGTGTTGCGTTCCAGTGGAGACACGTTGATTCTATTGCTGCAGGTTGCGTAGCTTAGTGACGTATCAGGGTCACTGCTTTCAGCGTGGCAGGCACAGTCTTGGTTAACTGCAGCTTGGTGAGGATACCCAACGTAAACGATGCGGGTACGTGGTTAGAGGAGTGGTGGAACAGGTCGCCTTTGGCCACCCGATAATCGCCACCCAGTAGGTTGTCGCAGCCTCCCCCTCCCATACCCGCCAGGCTATTGGCGGCTGTTATCGAGCTCCCCCGTTAAGGGCGCATGTCACCCCGTCCTTTCCACCTGTCTGCTTCTCACTTTCTCGGCTATTGGCTTTCCCTAGGGGCTGCTCATCAGCAGGCGGGTCTTGTTAAGCGTTATAGCTATCCATTACCGACAGCAGTTTGGGATTACGAGGCACTACAGCTCCTCCATCGCATGTTACTGCAAGACGTACATCACTAGCATCAACGCTCAGAGGAGGAGAAGGCCTGCCTCAGCTTATAAACGACACTGCTGAACATTTAGTGAAGTGGCGCAGCGATTAAGATTTTTTTCTGTTTCTTTTTCTTTGCGAGACAGCAGTCTTCTAACTAGCTTGATGCAGCCTGCCACGAATTCCTCTCTTGCACCATCCTCTTCATTTCAGTGTAGCACTGTCATCCCACATCTTCAATTATCTGTTGAATGCATTCCAATCTCGGTCTTCCCCTACAGTTTATGCCCCATACAGTTCTCTCTAGCAACATTGAGGATGATCCCTGATGCCTTAACAAATGTCCTATCATTCTGTGCCTTCTTCTCGTCAGTATTTTTCGTATGTTCCTCCCTTCGCCGATTCTGTGGACTACCTGCTCATTCCTGACCTTTCCTGTCCACCTGATTTACAACACTTTCTAAAGCACCAACTCTTAAATGCTTCGATTCTCTTCTGTTCCGCCTTTTTCACTGTCCATGATTCACTGCCTTACAATTCTGTGCTCCAGATGTACATTCTTGGAATTTTCTTCCTCAAATAAAGCCTACGTTAGATACAAGTAGATTTCTCATGACCATAAATGCCCTCCCGACAGGCGTTATTTTTGCTTACAAGGTAGCAGAATTCTTTAACTTCGTCCATTTCGTGATCAAATGGTTCAAATGGCTCTGAGGACTATGGGACTTAGCTTCTGAGGTCATCAGTCCCCTAGAACTTAGAACTACTTAAACCTAACTAACCTAAGGACAGTCCCGAGGCAGGATTCGAACCTGTGACCGTAGCGGTCACGCGGTTCTAGACTGTAGCGCCTAGAACTGCTCGGCCACTCCGGTCGGCATTTCGTGATCACCAGTTTTCATGTGAAGTTTCTAGTTATTCGCATTTCTACTACATCCCATTACATTGTCTTTTTACGGTTTACTCTGAATCCATATTCTGTACTCATTAGACCTTCCAAGACATTCAACAGGTCCTGTCTTTCTTCTTCACCTCCACCGACGATATCAATGTCAGTAGCGAATTTTATCAATGATATCCTTTCAGCTTGAATTTTAGTGCCACTCTTGAACCTTTCATTTATTTCCGTCATTGGACACTCGGATGTTAAGGACGGGTGGTAGGGACAGAGCATCGAGTGACATTATACTGAGTGCACTATCCGAAAATTACCTCGAGCAATTAAACAGAGAACCGACTCGTGGAGATAACATCTTGGACCTAGTGATAACAAACAGATCAGAACTTTTCGACTCTGTAAGTGCAGAACAGTGAATCAGTGAATATGGAAGTAAATAGGAATATAAAAAAAAGGGACGAAGGTTTATCTGTTTAGCAAGAGTAATAGGAGGCAGATTTCAGACTACCTAACAGATCAAAACGAAAATTTCTGTTCCGACACTGACAATGTTGAGTGTTTGTGGAAAAAGTTCAAGGCAAACATAAAATGCGTTTTAGACACGTACGTGCCGAGTAAAACTGTGAGGGACGGGAAAAACCCACCGTGGTTCAACAACAAAGTTACGAAACTACTGCGAATTTAAACGCAGCCAAAATCTCTCAGACAAACAGAAGCTAAACAATGTCAGAGTTAGCTTGTAATGAGGGCTATGCGTGAAGCGTTCAGTGAATTCGAAAGTAAAGTTCTATGTACCGACTTGACAGAAATTCATATGAAGTTCTGGTCTTACATTAAAACAGTAAGTGTATTGAAACAAAATATCCAGACACTCTGGGATGATAATGGCATTGAAACAGAGGATTACACGCGTAAAGCTCAAATACTAAACACCTTTTTCCAAAGCTGTTTCACGGAGGAAGACCGCACTGCAGTTCCTTCTCTAAATCCTCGCACCAACGAAAAAATTACTGACATCGAAATAAGTGTACAAGGAATAGAAAAGCAACTGAAATCACTCAACAAAGTCCACTGGACCTGACCGGATACCAATGCGATTCTACACACAGTACGCAAAAGAACTTGCCCCCTTCTAATAGCCGTGTACCGCAAGTCTCTAGAGGAACGGAAGATTCCGAATGATTGGAAAACAGTACAGGTAGTTCCAGTTTTCAAGAAGGCTCGTCGAGCAGATGCGCAAAACTATAGGCCTATATCTCTGACATCGATCTGTTGTAGTATTTTAGAACATGTTTTTTTGCTCGCGTATCATGTCATTTCTGGAAACCCAGAATCTACAAGTAGGAATCAACATGGATTCCGGAAACAGCGATCGTGTGAGACCCAACTCGCTTTATTTGTTCATGAGACCCAAAAAGTATTAGATACAGGCTCCCAGGTAGATGAAATTTTCCTTGACTTCCGGAAGGCGTTCGATACAGTTCCGCACTGTCGCCTGATAAACAAAGTTAGAGCCTACGGAATATCAGACCAGCTGCGTGGCTGAATTGAAGAGTTTTTAGCAAACAGAACACAGCATGTTGTTCTCAATGGAGAGACGTCTTCAGACGTTAAAGTAACCTCTGGCGTGCCACAGGGAAGTGTTATGGGACCATTGCTCTTCACAGTATATATAAATGACCTAGTAGATACTGTCGGAAGTTCCATGCGGCTTTTCATGGATGATGCTGTAGTATACAGAGAAGATGCAGCATTAGAAAATTGCAGCGAAACGCAGGAAGATCAGTAGCCGATAGGCACTTCGTGCAGCTAGTGGCAACTGACCGTCAACATAGACAAATGTAATGTATTGTGAATACATAGAAAGAAGGAACCATTATTGTATGATTAAATGATAGCGGAACAAACACTGGTAGCAGTTACTTCTGTAAAATATCTGGGAGTAGACGTACGGAACGATTTGAAGTGGAATGATCATATAAAATTAATTGTTGGTAAGGCGGGTGCCAGGTTGAGATTCATTGGGAGAGTCCTTAGAAAATGTAGTCCACCAACAAAGGGGGCGGCTTACAAAACACTCGTTCGACCAACACTTGAGTATTGCTTATCAGTGTGGGATCCGTACTAGGTCGGGTTGACGGAGGAGATAGAGAAGATCCAAAGAAGAGCGGCGCGTTTCGTCACAGGGTTATTTGGTAAGCGTGATAGCGTTACGGAGAAGTTTAGCAAACTCAAGTGGCAGACTCTGCAAGAGAGGCGCTCTACATGGCGGTGTAGCTTGCTGTCCAAGTTTCGAGAGGTTGCGTTTCTGGATGAGCTATCGAATATATTGCTTCCCCCAACTTATACCTCCCGAGGAGATCACGAATGTAAAATTAGAGAGAGTCGAGCGCGCACAGAGGCTTTCCGGCAGTCGTTCTTCCCGCGAACCATACGCGACTGGAACAGGAAAAGGAAGTAATGACAGACGCACGTAAAGTGCCCTCCGCCAAACGCCGTTGGATGGCTTGCCGAGTATAAATGTAGATGTAGATGTAGACTGCATCTTTGATGTATAGATTGAACAGTAGGGACGGAAGTCTGCATCCCCATCTTACCGTCTTTTAATGTGAGCACTTCATTCTTATTCTTCCTGTCTTATTGTTTCATCTTGGTTCTTTTACATGTTGCATGTCACCCGGCTTTCTATGTAGCTTGCTACTAAATTTCACGGAATGTGCAACATATTGCACCATTTAACAATGCATGTCACCCGTCTTTCCCTGTAGTTCACTACTATTTCTCGGAATGTCGAACATCTTGCACCATTTGACATTGTCGAACCATTTTCTACATCGACAGAACCTATGAACGTTTCTTCATTTTTTTCAGTGATGTTTCTATTACCTAGCACAAAATCAGAACTGACTCTCCGGCGTCTTTACCTTTCTCAAATCCGAACCGATCCTCATCTAACAGATCCTCTATTTTTTCTTTTCCATTATTCCGTGCATTATTCTTGTCAGCAGTTTGTATGGATGAGATGTTAAACTGATAATGCAGTAGCTTTCGCACCTGCCTGCCGTTTCTCTCTTCGGAATTCTAACGATTATTTTATTCCGAAGGTCTCATCATACATCGCTAGTCTCATAGATCCTGCACACAAACTTGAACAGTGGTTTGGTTGCTAGTTCCCCCGATAAACTTTGAAATACTGATATAATTTTTTCTACCCCTTCTACTTTATCTGATATCAAATCTTCCACAGATTTGGTAACTTATGACTCTAACACTGGATCCCGTAAGTCTACCTTATCGACTGCAGTTTCTTCTTCCATCACGTCATGAGACAAGTCTTGCCCCACATAGAGCCCCTCAGTGTTCTCCTTCCATCTATCCACTCTTTCCGCTGCGTTTAACAGTCTAATTCCCATTGCGCCGTTAATGTTACCACCCTTGATTTTAAATTTACCGAATGTTCCTTTGACTTTTCTATACGCTGAGTCAGTCCCTCCGACAATTCGATTTCTTCACATTTTTCATGCAGTCTCTTTGCCTTAGCCTCCCTCACTTCTTATTTATTTCATTCCTATGTGACTTGTATTTCTGTATTACTGAACTTCCCTGAACATATCTGTATTTCATATTTTGTCGATCAACTGAAGTATTTCTTTTGTTACCCATGGTTTCTTTGCGTTACCTACCTGGTACCTACATTTTTCTCTCCAACGTGAAATCTTAACACAACTCGAAGGACGTGTACCTGCAAATTTACACCACCTAGTGAACACTGAGAAATGTCAAATCATAACGACAAATCACGAAGACAATCGCTACAGTGCAAATGAATGGAGAGAGAGATACGTAACGAATTGGTCTCAGGGCTACAGTGTGGGGTGAAGAGTTGGTATCAGAAAGTCTACACCAGGAGAAGATCGCACGGCTGTTCGACTTGATTCCCTCCAATAGGGCCGGCCGCGGAGGTCTAGCGGTTCTAGACGCTCAGTCCGGAACCGCGCGACTGCTACGGTCGCAGGTTCGAATCCTGCCTCGGGCATGGATGTATGTGATGTCCTTAGGTTAGTTAGATTTACGTAGTTCTAAGTTCTAGGGGACTGATGACCACAGATGTTAAGTCCCATAGGGCTCAGAGCCTCCAATAGGCGAACGACAACAGCTGAATTCCGGCACTCACCATCAACCTGCGTTGACTTGTGAGTAGCCAAGCCTCTGACACTATACGGCAGACAACAAACTGGGACATGATATTCAACGATGAGCCTTCCTTGTCTGCATTGGGCAAATCAAAACCAATGTAGCCGTAGACGACATAACGAAAAACCACAGGAGACAGCGATTCTAGAGGGGCATAGAACTCATGAAGCCATCGGGTGAAGATGTAACTGATACAACGCAGCCGTTTCGGGATTTATTAAATGAAGCTGAATGCTCCCTGGTGTACGGCAAGAATGGACTGATAACCTATTAGAAAACAGTATGAAATGACATATTCCAGCAGGATAATGCAAGAACCAACACTTCAGTCACACCACAGACTTTCTGGGAAATGAACGGAATCGTGAATGGCCTTCCCTGTTCCCTGATATAACATGTCTGGGATGTAATGGAAGACGATTGCTTTTCAGCTAGCTTTCAGTCAGCAATATTGGTGGACTTACACGGCATATGTTTCAGGTATGACAATAAATTCTTCAGTATGAGATCTGGAAGCAGTCTGCTTGCACATCGCAACGAATCCACGAGTTTATTCTTGCCAGTGGTGTCACATCTCATACTAATGATATTGGTGGAGCTTACTACCAAATGGAAACCATGTTACCTCATTCAATACCAGTTATGTGTAAAATATTTTCACATGGTTCGACAAACATTGGTTTGGTTTACATGGTAAAGCATTCTATTTCCGCCATTTAATAAGTTACGTCAGTTTGCTTTGTTTCACATGATGTTATTGTGGAGTGAACGCTGGATATTTGCGAATGAGAGTTGCCTGGAATGACTTTTTTTTAAATTTTAATCCTGCATTTTCAAATTTCACACATATTTCAAGTTTCGGCCTTCAGAATCTCACGCAAATACCGTCTACCCAGCATCTTCAGAGTGAATCCCGAGCCACACGCCAGAAGTTGTCCTAGCTCTACCACTGCAACTTTGGTATCAGTGGCGATGTAAACCTCTGCACTGGTAACCGTGGTAGACAAATTGAGGTTCCAAACGATTTGCTTATCACCTCGACTAGTAGCATCTGTCTGGCAACACTGATGCTTAAAACTTACCAAATTAAACATACAATTCAGAAATTATATAAACGAAACTTTCTGACAGGCTAAAACTGTATGTCGGACCAAGACCCGAACTCGAGACCTTTGATTTTCGCAGGCAAGTGCTATACCATCGGAGCTATCAAAGCTCAACGCACAGTCCGTCCTCACAGCTTTACTTCGGCCAGTACCTCATCTACTAACTTGGAAACTCCACCCAAGTTCTCGTGCGAAACTTTCGGGTTTAGTACTTTTGGAAGAAAGGATATTTCGGAATCATGGACTAGTCACAGCCTGGGACACTTTTCCAGAACGAACTTTTGACTCTTCAGTGGAGTGCGCCCTGATATGAAACTTAAATTTATCCATGTTATATGGGTGTTGTTTGAGGTCTGCGACTTTATTATGAGATTATGTGGAGTAATTTTATACTGCTGCAGTCACTGTTTACTAATATTTTATTAGCACAATGCTTCAAAAACTTCTGCAACATTAAATGTTCATTTCATTGACAGAATACTTTTCATAAGTATCCATATTGCCAATACATCTAGAAAAAAGATTTCATCCTCACTACAGGTATATATTACAGTCTTTGAAATTGTAAATAGTTTAGCTTAGATTTTATAACTCTCTTGAAAGTTGTAAACAGTCTTTGAAATTGTAAATAGTTTATCTTAGATTTTAAAACTCTTTGGAAAACTGTAAACAGGCGTTTGTGAAAATGCTAAGTTGTGATCAACTGTTACTGTGCTCTGTATGCCAGAAAATGATATCGCCAACGAAAATGTAAGTAAACGTATTAATATATATTACCTAATCACGCTATTCACATAATGGACACCCTGTAACAGATTTATCCTTTCACACAGGTTTATTTTTCAATTCTTAACCCCATTGGCACACGCAGGTAATGTACATAAGTTATCAGCTGATGTATAAGTAACTGTATAATGCACCTGATGATGGCAGCATGCTACTGAAATGCATTGTGCTAATAAAACATTAGTAAAAAGTGACTGCAGCAGTATAAAATTATTCCACATAATGATATGAAACTTCCTGATGGGTTAAAACTGTGTTCCGGACCAAGACCCGAAGTCGGACCTTTGCCTTTGCGTTTAGAGTTTCGGTCCGGTACAGAGTTTTAAGCTGCAAGGAAGTTTCATACCGCAATAGAGTCAAAAATTCATTCTATTGACTTACATATTTGACCATAAATGCATCTAATGATCAACATTATTTAAGATTTCACAAAAACAAAATCCTAATCTCAATAAATATTAAATGTCGAGGCAGACAATGCACTTCAGTTCGTTGTCATTCAGATAATAATTATTACTATCCGTGTAATCGGTTGTGTCGCTTTGCACAAACACAAACACCCAGCGGTATTAATTATCACACAGGCTAAATTGTCACCACAGATTACTATTAACATACAACATATATAGCGGAGACACATATATAACATTGAAATTAGCATGAACCTAGCTACTAGTAATGGCTGTTGTTGTGAATTAGAAGAGACGCTAGCAGCCAGTCACTAAGCTATGCCCAAGCTGACCGATAATCTAGAAGACTTTTTAGGTGTTTACTAATTTTAATGACGCTAGTGTCAATTACAAATAAGGCAGCTGTTGTTTCTCGTGTGTTATTCTTTACAACTGTCGAGCAATAAAACTCTTCTCCTAAAACGGCATTAGCCTCAGCTTATCTACGTTTAGAGTAATCAGACACCCGGTATATCCACGTTTGGCACAGATAAGAGCGGCAACGCGTCGTGGCATGGGGCTTGATAGCTCGCTGGAGGGAGTTGTCTTCATATCTGCACATACAAGTCACCAAATTCTCGAAAATTTTGTGGAGTGTAGTGATCACATCCCAAATATGTTCGATCAGGTTCAGATCTGGTGAGGTGGAGGGCCAGCACATCAATTGGATTTCACCACTGTGTTCCTAGAACGAATCTATCACACTTCTGACCTTCTGACATGGCGCATTATCTTGCTGAAAATTCCCATGGGCGCCGGGAACCATGTCGTCATGAAGGGGTATACGTGATCAGCAACCAGTTGACCTCTTTGGCTGTCGTGGTGCCGTGCACGAGCTCCACTGGACCCATGGATGCCCACTTGAATGTTCCTCGGAGCATAATGGGGCCACCGCCAGCTTGTCTCCATCCCTCAATTCAGGTGTTCCAGAGCTGTTCTCCTGGAAGACGACGGACTCGCGCTCTCCCATCGGCATGGTGAAGAAGGTATCGGGATTCCTCCGACCATCCAACGCTCTGCTACTGCGCCAGTGTCCAGTGCTGATGGTCACGTGCCTATTTCAGTCTTAGTTGCCGATGTCGTGACGTTAACATTGGCACATGCCTGGATCGTCGGCTGCGGAGGCCCCCTATTAAGAGTGTGCTGTGCACTGCTTCTTGAGACACCCTTGTACTCTGTCCAGCATTAAATTCTCATGTTAGTTCCGCGATAATTCGCCGCCTGTCCTGTTTTACCAGTCTGCCCAGCCTACGACGTCCGACGTTTGTAATGCGGGGTGGTCGCCCAACCTAAAGAACTCTGGACTTCGTTTCACCTTGGTTTCACCATGTGCTGGAGAAAGACACTCACCACAGCACTCCTTGAACACCCGGCAAGTAGTGCACTTTCTAAAAAGATCGTACCGATCCTCCGGGCCATCACAATCTGAAACTACATGCACCGTGCGTGTGTCTGGCACACCAGGTGACTCTGCCATCGCCCTGACGGATTTATATTGATACTAGGTCAGCGGTCACAATGTTCTGCCTGATCAGTGTATATCGGGGAAACAGCCACTTTATAACCACAAAGCTTTTAGCCTGATCACTGTTTACTATACAATACGAGAGTAGGGCAGCAGCCTTCCCAGTAGTCAATGCACTGAAACTGATTTATCATCAGTGACAGCTCTAGCTGCAAGATTTTCCGATGAATACCAACAGGTTCCCGTTGAACGAACAGGATAAACAGCGATAACGGTCATAGGTTGTTTCTTACTACCAATCTTCAATGCTTTGACAACAGTATACATGCGAAAACTCACGATGACAGTACTCACGCAAGACACTGACCAATACAAAGCAACAACTAAAAACGGATACGCAATGCACGTGTACACAACGCCAGATTGAGGAAAGTTAATAAAACACAGCCAGACAATCGAAACAGGAAACACATCTGACAGAGAGACAATTTAACCTTCAGTGGTGCAGCCGGTCCTAAGACAGCCAATTTCAGTCACCGTTCTTAACATTTTGCACTCTTTATGTTACGATATTTGCTTTTAATGTTAACGAAGGTTGTTTTGACTTTCCTGTATGCTGAGTCAATCCTTCCGACAATCATTTCTTTTCGGGTTCTTCATGCAGCCGTATCGTCTTAGCTTCCCTGCATTTCCTGTTTATTTTATTCCTCAGCGACTTGTATTTCTGTATCCCTGAGTTTCCCTGAACATTTTTCAACTTCCTTCTTTCATCGATCAGCTGAATTATTTCTTCTGTTAGCCATGGTTTCGTCGCAGATGCCTTCTTTGTATCTACGTTTTTCTTTCCAACTTCTGTGATTGTTCTTTTTAGAGATGTCTATTTCTCTTCAGTTGTACTACCTACTGAGCTATTCGTTACTGTTGTGTCTAAATCCTTAGAGAATTTCAAGCGTATCTCGTCATCCCTTAGCATTTTTGTATCCCACTTCTTTGCGTGTTGATTATTCCTGATTAATCTCTTGAACTTCAGCCTCTGTTGTGATCTGAGTCTATATCTGTTCCTGGTTACGCCTTAAAATCCAGTAGCTGAGTTCGGAAACTCTGTCTGATCATGATGTAATATAACTGAAACCTTCCCGTACCATCCTGCCTTTTCTAAGTATACCTCCTCCTCTTGTGATTCTTGAACAGAGTATTCGCTATTACTAGCTGAAATTTATTACAGAACTCAATTAGTCTTCGACCTCTCTTATTCCCTGTCCCAAGCCCATATTCGCTTGTAACCTTCTATTCTGCTCCTTCCCCTACAACTGTATTCCAGTGCCCCATGACTATTAGATTTTCATCTACCTTTACATACTGTATTACCCTTTTCAATATCCTCATATACTTTCTTTATCTATTCATTCTCAGCTTGCAACGTCGACATGTCTACCTGAACTATCGTTGTTGGTGTTGGTCTGCTGTCTATTCTGACAATAACAACCTTGTCACTGAATTGTTGACTGTAACACACTCTTTGCCTTACAATTCTACTCATGACGAATCCTATTACCGTTAAACCATTTTCTGCTGCTGTCGATATTATCCTACACTCTTCTGACCAAAAACTCTTGCCTTCTTTCCACTTCATTTCACTGACCCATAGTATATACAGGGTGATCCATTGATAGTAACCGGGCCAAATATCTCACGAAATAAGCATCAAACGAAAAAACTACAAAGAACGAAACTTGCCTAGCTTGAAGGGCGAAACCAAAGGGCGCTATGATTGACCCGTTAGATGGCGCTGCCATAGGTCAAACAGATATCAACAGCGTTGTTTTAAATAGGAACCCACATTTTAATTACATATTGGTGTAGTATGTAAAGAAATATGAATGTTTTAGTTGGACCACTTTTTCGCTTTGTGATAGATGGCACTGTAACAGTCACTAACGTATAAGTACGTGGTATCAAGTAACATTCCTCCAGTGCGACGGTATTTGCTTCGTGATACATTACCCGTGTTAAAATGGACCGTTTACCAATTGCGGAAAAGGTCAATATCGTGTTGATGTATGGCTATTGTGATCAAAATGCCCAACGGGTGTGTGCTATGTATGCTGCTCGGTATCCTGGATGACATCATCCAAGTGACCGGACCGTTCGACGGGTAGTTAAGTTATTTAAGGAAACAGGAAGTTTTCAGCCACATGTGAAACGTCAACCACGACCTGCAACAAATGATGATGCCCAAGTAGGTGTTTTACCTGCTGTTGTGGATAATCCGCACATCAGTAGTAGACAAATTGCGCGAGAATCGGGAATCTGAAAAACGTCGATGTTGAGAATGCTACATCAACATCGATTGCACCCGTACCATATTTCTATGCACCAGGAATTTCTTGGCGACGACTTTGAACGTCGTGTATAGTTCTGCCACTGGGAACAAGAGTAATTACGGGACGACGACAGATTTTTTGCACGCGTTCTATTTAGCGACGAAGCGTCATTCACCCACAGCGGTAACATAAATCGGCATAATATACAGAATTGGGCAACGGAAAATCCACGATGGTTGCGACCAGTGGAACATCAGCGACCTTGGCGGGTTAATGTATGGTGTGGCATTATGGGAGGAAGGATAATTGGCCCCATTTTATCGATGACAATCTAAATGGTGCAATGTAGGCTGATTTCCTATGTAATGTTCTACCGATGTTACTAAAGATGTTTCACTGCATGACAGAATGGCGATATACTTCCAACATGATGGATGTCCGGCACATAGCTCGCGTGCGGTTGAAGCGGTAGTGAATAGCATATTTCATGACAGGTGGATTGGTCGACGAAGCACCATACCATGGTCCGCACGTTCACCGGATCTGACATCCCCGGATTTCTTTCTGTGGGGAAAGTTGAAGGATATTTGCTATCGTGATCCACCGCATTGTGAATGCATGTGCGAACATTACGGAAGGCGAAATACTCGCTGTTGAGAGGAATGTCGTCACACGTATTGCCAAATGCATTGAGGTTGACGGACATCATTTTGAGCATTTATTGCATTAATGTGGTATTTACAGGTCATTACGCTCTAACAGCATACGCTCTCAGAAATGATAAGTTCACAAAGGTACATGTATCACACTGGAACAACCGAAATAAAATGTTCAAACGTACCTACGGTGTGTATTTTAATTTAGAAAACCTACTTGTTACCAACTGTTCGTCTAAAATTGTGAGCAGTATGCTTGTGACCATTACAGCGCCATTTATCACAAAGCGAAAAAAGTAGCCCAACTAAAACTTTCATATTTCTTTACGCACTATGTACTAAAATGGGGGTTCCTATTTAAAAAAACACAGTTGATACCCGTTTGACCTATGGCAGCGCCATGTGACGGGCCAACCATAGCGCCATCTGGTTTCCACCTTCAATCTAGAGAAGTTTCGTACTTGTAGTTTTTTCGTTTGACGCTTATTTCGTTAGATATTCGGCCCGGTCACGATCAATGGACCACACTGTATATCTAGACTGAGCTTTTGCATTTCCCTTTTCAGATTTTCTAGCTTGTCTACCACATTCAAGCTCCTGACGTTCCACGCCCCGACTCGTAGGACTTTATCCTTTCGTTGACTACTCAATCTCTATCTGATGGTCACCTCCCCTCCCGATGATCCGAATGTGGGACTATTACGGAATCTTTTGGCAATGGAGAGATCATCATGACAATTTTTTCAATTGTTCCCCAGTTAGATTCTGAAACTGAAAGATCTCGATAGATAGATAACACTGAACACTAGACAGATAGACTATTGCTAACTGATCCTCCATGGGGTTCACATGCGAAAAGAAATGACCGGAGTCACCAACCATACGACGTTGCGGAAAGCTGGCAAAGCGAGGGAGAACCAGTTTCCCAAGAAGTGCTGTCATAACCGACAAGAAACGTATACGCCATCGAACGTCCCAAAAACAGCTTCACTTCGAGGAAAATACTAAATGGTATGTAACTCGACTCTCGTACAAGCGACGGCTCAATAGGAACACGTCACATCGACAACTAGCAACGCCAATTATCGCCTCAGCGGTTCAAAGAAGAAAACACCTATCACCAAAACCGAAATAGGATGCCAATCTGCTGGCGAGACACTGTGTACAGCAATGAATAGGTACTCTTCACAACAGGAAAGACGCGGCTTACTGCCGCTGCAAGTCTAAGGTCGCGAGAATAGCCAACAGGCAGCGTAACTTCAAAAGAGAACGCTGCGCGCAATATGCTGCGTAACTTTAAAATCCTCAAAACGAAGATCCATTTGGTACCCTTCATTTGAACGCTGCTTTACCAACATCTGTGTTTAACTGAATGTGTATAGAAATAGATCGGTGACTGTTAAATCGGTTTAGAATGTGTGTAATTAGTTTATACCTTTGTACTCAGCTGTAGATGTAGAAGTGAATTATCCGTGATCTACCCCACTCCGAGTGAAGATGGTATGGTTTTAATCAAAAATGCTTGTACATTTGTGTTCAGTTCCAGCTTGTGTTCCCTTAACGTTGCTTACAAAGGCAGCTTACTATTTGGCCCTCTATGGTTTACTTCCTTTTTTCTTCCTTTTGACAAAACCTTCATTTACGAGTGTGTGCAGAAAATGAATGACACCAAAATTTGTATGTGCAAACTCTTGCCGGCCGAGCGTTTCTAGGCGCTACAGTCTGGAACCGCGCGACCCCTCCGGTCGCAGGTTCGAATCCCGCCTCGGGCATGGATGTGTATGATGTCCTTAGATTAGTTAGGTTTAAGTAGTTCTAAGTTCTAGGGGACTGATGACCTCATAAGTTAAGTCCCATAGTGCTCAGAGCCATTTGAACCATTTTTTTCAAACTCTTAAACCTTTTTAAATAAAACAAATGTTATTAACACACTACATCTTTATCCTTATGCCATATATTTGTTTCTAAACAAAGCGATACTGGAGACGAACACATTCCCCCCAACGAGAGACAATTTGTTCATATCATCACTGTAAATTGTTTGACTTTGTGGACAGAGCCACATCCTTACCTCTGCTTTATGTTCTATTATTTAAGAAAGCATTAACAACTACCAATAAGATCATAATAATAAGGAGTCTTTGCTGTTAGTTTTAAAAGCATACGACCCACCTTACGTTTCAAGGCGGTGGTTAACTGTGTACTGCTAATGAAATAAATAAATGAATAAATTACCTCTGCTTGCACCGCTTCATCACCGTGAGCTTGAAATCTTCGGGAGTGTTCTTCAAGTTCTGGAAACAGGTGAAAATCGGATGGGGCAAGTCAGGATTGTGTGTAGGGTGACCGTTGACAGTGACCCAGGGAGTGGGATTGTTGCAGGTGTCGCGACGATCCTGTGTGGTATGGCATTGTCATCTTAAAGGAGAGGGTGCTCTACTTTTGGACGACCTCTCCAAATTCGAAACTCGATTACAGCACCCTTTTTCTCACTCACTGACAAGTTACGTTATACGTGTACACCGCAATGTTACACCCTACAATTCGGAGCCCTCTAGCGGCGGAGGATTGTAGATATATAGATATGAATAATTAAGATGTATAACGTTAATAACGTTTGTTTTCTTTAAAATGTTTTAAGAACTTTCACATGAAAAATTCGAAGTCATTACTTTTCAGTAAGCCCACTTCTTACGCAGAAATTTTTTCCAAACAGAAGTAACTTGATACTTAAATGTTGACTATTATGCGGTTAATTTCACATATACTGGTCGGAAATAGTTCTGTTCCCCAGTTGTCCAGCTCATCGTTTTAAGACACCTTTGCATGTTCTTTTGAAAGATGGGCTTCACACTTACGGCCCTTGCATTTGAGATTTGGCTACCTGAGTTCGTCATTACCTGCTTAATACTGATCCACTTGTGTATGTTAACACAGTGAATGCTTAGTTGTGAAAAAGCAGTGAAGGAAAAATGTGTCAAATCGAATTCATGCACCAGACTGACAGCCGTTGGTCTGACATCTTGGGTAGGCATCGTGCAATTCATAAACGAACTTTGTTACCTAGTGTATAAGGGCTTAGGATGCCTGCAGTAATTAGGTATCCCTCTACAGATGGTGCCAGTTGATTAGCTGGGAGGCGGATTCATGAAGCCATGTGGATGTCTAACGATAAATCGTGGAAGCAGGAGTGACAGTCGTTTTCTTTATTCTGTCAGGTACAACGGCTGTGTTATTTCAGTCAACAGGCAGGATCGGAAACCGGCCTTGCTTCGTGGAACGGGAGTTGAACTCAAGACGCGGGCTTCAGCGACATAAACAGCTCACGGTGTTAAGAGGGGGGGGGGGGGGGGCGGGGGGGGTAGGACGTCAAACGGGCCGACTTGGAGCAGGAGAGGTACCACAGGACATTTTAATTTCCACTGTCTATACTTTTACAAATAAATTCATAAAACCTTGTCAGCATGACCAGGAAGAATTCAGAATTCACACTCATAGCAGTGGAAGTTCGAATACATAATGAAGTAATTTTTTTTCCATGTGAAATTTCATCATTTTTTTCACTTACTAATGGCAGCATTTGTTGCCATAGGTACACTTTTCTTCATAAGTAAGAGAGACGGTTCGATGAATTTTGCACAGCATGCAAACCATACTTAAAGGTGTATGAAACTAGAATTTTCCAAATCTATTAAAAACTGTGGTAAAAATTGAGGTAATTAACTACAAAATTTGTTTCTTTTCTAAACATGAAGTTTAAAATATAACAGATCATTCGTTTTTTCATAAACTAAATAAATTGTAGAGTTTCATACACCTGTAAGTATGATATGTATTCTGTGCAAAATTTATCGAAGAATTTCTCTAACTTATGAAGAAAAGTGTACCTATAGCAACAAATGCAGCCATTAGTAAGTGAAAAAATAATGAAATTTCGCACGTAAAAAAATTTATTTTGTTATGTTTTCGAACTTCCACTGCAATGAGTGTGAATTCTGAATCCTTCCTGGTCATGCTGACAAGGTTTTATGAATTTATTTGTAAAAGTATAGACACTGGAAATTAAAATGTCCTGTGATGCCTCTCCTGCTCCAAGTCGGCCCGTTTTACGTCCTACCCCCCCTACCCCCTCCTTAAGCAGGCTGCAATGGCAATGGGGCAGAGTAACGTTGTCAACACCCCCGCAGACGAGGAAGGGCAGGGTTAGAGCGCAGGCCGAGGTGGCAGGCAGTTATACCGGCCCTTACAGCTGTCGCTGGTGACTGGTGTTGGCTGGTGAAGACATGTGGCTCGGTGCAGGGAATACTCGAGCCTTCACTGATGAACCAGAGACCGCAGTGTAGCCAGCAGCATTAGTGGCCTCCAGTGGTACAGAGTTCCCGCACAACGCAAGCAGCGGCTCGTCAACCAATCATGCCCAGGTGTGAGCCATGGACCCCTAAGTAGGCTTCCTACGACAGATAGAACCAGGTGCTAGGCCACCAGCTGGAAGGCACTAGTTTAGCTCCCGGCGGCATCTGGCTTTCGGCGTAGCTCATAGCTCCGCAGCTATTGGAAGTGACGTCTAGTATGACACACTGGATGACCCACATCTGGTCGATGGCTGGCGTGGAGTACCTCTGGTAGCTGGCTGCACGCAGAGGGAGACACTGCGTAGCTGAAGCGAGTGATATTTATATCGGCTCATCCACTCGTATGTTGATAGAACATTATTCTGCATTACATGCAGGTCACTGACAAAGGGTTTTTGATTTTGATGGAAATGACTGTAACTTCAAATATTTTTTCTCACAAGACATTAATGTAGGAAGAGCAGTTCCTATCTGGTTGCAACACCTACAGGGTAACACACGTGTTTTTATGTACATATGCTGACAACGGCTGTACTGGAATCAGAAACTGAAAGCTAAAAAAGTAGTCTAACAATGTCGTCTCTTTTCTTGTTTTTGGACTCCAAAAACTAAGGTAACAAAAGGGTAATAACCCGTATTTTCCAGAAAAGAATGACACAGTTTTTCTATTGTAGAACGTAAGGAAATATCATTTCCTTCTCTAAAATGATGGTTGGTGAAACACTTGTGAAAATTTTTAAAAAGTGTCTAGTGATCAAAGTTCGTTTTCATAGAGTTAGTGAAACATAACCTCAACTACACCTAAAATCGAAATAGCGACAGGAGAGTTTAAGGGCTGATGGATTAACTGTTATTCTTAGTCGCTTTCACTGAATCAAATGAATTACAACAAAACTTAATAGCCTCCGTCGGGCACAATTAGGAAACACATGTAAGGGAGTTAGCATTAGTAATCGCTGTAAGGCAACAAGAAACATAGGATTGCCCCAGTTACCAAAATTTTAATGAAACCTTTACAAAATGGGTGCAATGAGCCAAAATATAAAACTTATGGATAAACTACTGTTGGCACCAATATAAAAGAGAGAAACAATTTAACGTTTAAATTTGATCTACAATTTTACAGATAATTATGTGAATTCGGAGAATACCTTCAGCACCTTATTCCACAGAAACTCTTGAAGCGTGTTTAGGCGACCTATTCGGCTGTCTGGGGTTGGTAATGAGTGGAGGTGAATTTGTTTCCTTGGCTGCGTGTAAGTCGGTGGGTCGAGGAGGCCCCTGGTCCGTTCCAGTTCAGGAACCAAGGCACTCGTGCTTGGTCGAGTACAGGTCACCCCAGACCACATTCACGGCAGTTGCTCGCATGGCTTGACTGCAGAAGACGTACTACAAATGGCGGCGTTTAGTGCAGTCTGAAATATGGCTACATAGAGCACTTAGAAATTCAATAATACATCACTTTTCCGCAGTAGAGAAAATCTGAATACATGTGCAGTCTCAGAGAAATGAGGTGCGTCCAATGAAACAACAGAATTTTCAATATTTTAAAAACTCCAAAAGTAGCAATTTGTAGTGACTGAATATTTTCACAATCCACGTCAAAACTAATATCTTCTAAACGCTTCATGTGATTTGAACAAACAACGTCTCAGATGATAGCTTTGAAAAACGTGATGAAACCCTGAAAGCTACACATCTGTATCTATTTTATTCATTGATTTATTAAGATTTTACATTTTTTTCATTATACAAATATTTGGCAGAACATCATATTCTCCATAATAACACAGCAGCAAAATGTAGTACGGAATATCGCATATATTGTTCTATTTGTATAGTAATCTAACGAATATTTAATTAAATTATTATTTAATTTATTATTTGTTATTATTTAGTTATTTATTTGTTTAATAATTAAGCTATATTATAAATTAAATTATTAAAATAATTATTGACACTAACGTAATTTAAATTTTAATTACGGCGGATATTAAAAACTATTTAATTTTATAATTCAACAACCCCACCAACGAATAGACTGCTAAAAGGTGCTCCTATCAAGCAAGCCAATGTTATTGCTTAAAAATATTTAACAATATTTTACTATCTTTAACATAAGCACACACATGCGAGTGTTCTGCCTTATTTATTTATGGTAAAACAATTATTTATACTTCTTGTAAATGGTCTGAGTTGGACCTAATATTACTATAATTCCATTCATTAAATATTTTAATAATATCTTAGCTGAATTTTGAAGGTATTCACCTTAAGGTAAGTCTTTAGAACCTAAGAATATTATATATTTCGGTCGGGATAGCCTGCGGTTAATGACTATCAGGCCTTGGCAGTTGCTAATGGAGC
Organism: Schistocerca piceifrons; assembly: GCF_021461385.2. Classification (NCBI taxonomy): domain Eukaryota; kingdom Metazoa; phylum Arthropoda; class Insecta; order Orthoptera; family Acrididae; genus Schistocerca; species Schistocerca piceifrons. The sequence continues at coordinate 673,719,337 of NC_060140.1, read as the reverse complement.
GCAGGGGTTAGGAAAGTGCTGGAGGTGGACACACGGTTTCCAGAGCTGGAAGAGCGCAGAGATTTCTGTGATAATTTGAGGTATTCAGTCAAAAAGGAGATCAGAAAAGATGAGAAAAGCACCTTCGAAATATCAAGTCACAATTTAACAAATGTGAATTTTATTCCTAAAAGTCTTTTCAAAACAGATTTAAAATTATAAGTAGAAAACCACCCTCGAAATACCAAGTTACACTTTTATTTAGAGGCAAAGAACAATATTAACAGTAGGAGCCTTTGGGCTGAGAAGCTTGCCTGCTCCCTTTCAACACGGCCATGACCGCTCACAACAACCTCTGAAAGAGTACACTGGTGCAAATCTGCAACACACCAGATTACATTACAAAAAAATTTTTTAACAACTCACAAAAACATGTAACAATGCTCCCCGTAAGAGGAATGGAAATGGTACAACCCTCAAATTATTTGCCACCGAAAGTGCAATTAGGTTTTTTTTTTTCCTTTTAAAGGACTCTTACGGTGGAAGCGCGTCAAGTTTATAACCTAAAATGACTATTTAAATAAAACCATAAAATGCATACTTACATAAAATGTACAACATGTTCTACATTACACATATACCACCTCCCAAGGTGATAGGCAAAATAGAAACATATTTCAAGAATTCGGCTTTTAAGGAATAAATTCGTTAACACCGAATCCGACAAACATGACAGAGGCAGCTATTAACGTATGGCAGATTGACAGGGGGGAGGGGTGTTTACTAAACAACCCGAACCGCAGATTGTTCTAAACCTCCCCATTTCCACAAGGGAGAAACGGACCACACAATTCACAATAACCACCTTCCCGCGGGTGGGCAAACGGAGAAGAATGGTGGGACGACCCCAAAGCAAAGCGGCTGGTGACTTCACCAAGAAAACATGTAGAATTTAATAAGTAAATAAACTGCGATTTCTGGCGAAGATCTGGCGGAGCGCCCCCAACGCTCTCCCGAACCGTCCGCTGCCAGCCGCTTCAAATGACGCAGGAAGGCGCGCCATCTCCCGTCGCACGGCGTTGCAGCTCGCTCCGGCCAGCGGGATGTCGTGGTTTCACTCATGGTGCTCTCTTGTGAACCGCGAAGCCACTACCCTTTTCTATACGGCGCTGCCCACTGGACTCACGTGGGGACCTCACATGCGCCGACGCTCAAGGCGGACAAGTCATATCGAGCCTCAGTGCGCGACCAACCAACCGACCAATCCAACCGCCAATGATCGTTGTCCGAGCAACTCGAGCAGACTGGCGGCCTAACGCGCAGACTCAGATGCAGGAACTCAGCCCCGACCGGGCGACCACTAGCTGAGTTCTCTTACTGGTGGAGTGGCAAGACTCTCACTTTCTGGCTTTAAGGTTTGATCCAAACGACAGACATACTAGCACTCCAATGACAGACAGACAGACACTAGCTGCCGCACAAATGCAAACGAGAGACAGACCCGCAACTGGCGACGCGAGACTGACCCAGCCTCACTCCGACTGACCCGCTTAACGTACGGCAGACCGACAGACAGACAGACGCTGACTGCCCGACACTGAGCCGGCTGACCAACTGATTAGACTCAGACTGACCCCCTGACGAGTTGATAGCGCCCCTTAAATGCACATGAACAGGCAACGTTTCCACTTTCCCACCAGAGGGAGACGCCAAAGCTGAGATTACCACAGCGGCGCAACCGCCAGAAACGGAGGGCGACTGCTTCACACAACGCGCTGCGGCGCGCTCTTCAAAACAGCACTTTTTACCACGGCTCAGGCATGTATGGCAGAAGTCAATCCTCACGCAACTGTTGTAGCAAGTCATCAAGAAAGATTATCTGTCAATGTTTCGGCCGGCATTGTTGGTGACTGTTTTGTAGGGCCTCACTTTCTTGCGCCCATGCTCAACGGACAAAGTTATCATAAATTTGTAGAGAATGATCTACCTGATCTGTTAGCATATGTCCCCATAACTGTGTGTCAAAATATGTACTTCATGCACGATGGAGCTCGACCTCAGTTTAGTGTTAATGTCCGTCGGCTTCTAAATAACAGATTCAGTGACGGATGGATAGGTAGGAACAGACGAATTGCATGGCCTCCATTCTCTCCGTACCTAAACCATCGTTTATTTGTGGGGTCATTTGAAAGCTCTTGCGTATGAAACCCCAGTACAATACATTCAGAGTCTCCGTGCTCGTATTATGAAAGGCTGCGAAACCGTACGCAGTACTCCGGGGATACGTCAACGCATCCGAGATACACTACGATGGCGGGTTGCTGCGTGTATCAATGTCCACGGAGGGCATGTTGAACATCTTCTGAGAGAAAGAGTTACGTGTGGTAAGCTGGTGCATTCTGTTCGTGTGTATTTCCCATGATTAACGAGTTTGAGAAAATGAGTTGTTACATTGAAACAAAGCGTTTCCAGACCCATGTTCATATAAAATAAGTATGAAGAATGTGTCCTGCAATTTGTATCGCACATTTTTGTTACACCCTGTACAATATACATAAGAAGATGTGACTTGCTCACAACTGAACCAGTTCATTGCGCAACCTTATTTTACATAATCAAATCAATTCCCCTCCTTCTTTCAGTCGTTTTAAATTAACACACATTACTTACTGTTTCCTTACATTATTAGTGTATGTATTAAATTGGGATAACTGTACCCAAAAAATTCTTTTACTCCATAGATTTTTGACGAGAAGGGTGACTGGAGTCAAAAACTGGAGAATTTGTACCGGTCCTCTAAACCTGGGCAGCAACTTCCACATTGTTTCATTTTTCGCTCGACTACGTGCAAATTCTTCACCCAGACCCCACGTAATCAGAAAGTCTCCCCTTGTTATATCTCTGGTCTTCTCTGTCGTGACTACTCGCCCTCTTCCTGTTGTCTCGCATCTACATTGTATCTATTTCCTCAAGTAGCAGTTGGCTGATTGACCACAAATTCTGTAGTGACGTGTCGGGATTATATGGAACATAAGGCCAGGGGAGTCTTATCGTGGGACTCATGTCCCGCTTCATTGAAGGCAAAAGCCAGTCAATGAAGCGACTGGTCCCGCATAGAATGATTATCACGGTGGTATGCTATGAGGAAGGGACAAAAACTGCTGTTGGCCCATTCCGCTAATTAAGGGTTATTAAGGCGTTATAGTGGTATGTGCAATCCCCCTTTCGAAACCAAATACCCGAAACAAAATCGACTTGAATTCAGCCACAATCTTAGAGACTAATTACCCACACTGTCCGAAGAAACCAAACATGGACTATGAACAATTTATCGTAACTTGCGAAGTTATATCACGGGTCAGAAATAACCAACAAAACGTGATAACCGCATCCACACAAGCTAGTATAAATTTATATCCGAACCGCGACCGCAGAACGTAGACTACATAATCTATATACAATCTCTCCATAGATGACTTCACCATTTAAGAACCTACCAATCCCATCCGCGTAGTCTTCTTTGGCTTAACCACTGAAAAGCTCATGTAAGGCGATACCCACTCCTTAGTATCCTTATCTATGCCCTGCCAGATAAAATTTTCTCGAATCGTCGTTCACGTTTTAAATATTCTTATATGGCCACCGGCTGACGACTCAAGTTAATGTTTACGTATTACGGCTCTAGTCCGTGGGAGCAGTACAATACAAAACATTCTTGTTTAAATGATAGGTCCTATCTCCTCCTTTCTACTTGATCTTCCCCTTAATTCCTTTTAACCTAACACTGGAATCCTGATGTACTGTGATGCCATTAAACAACTCTAGGAATTGGTTCAGGATGCTCCATTGAACTCTACTTCGTGCTGACTACTGCCTTCAAAGACCCACTCATTAGATGGTTCGATATCCTCTTCCCCAAACACTCGACTAAGGCTGTCAGCAACAATGTTATCCCTTGGCGCACAGTAAAATCGAAGGCATAGATCCAGATTGTCCAACAATGATACATTCCATCTGCATTGCTAAGGGCCTGGTTATCGATTCTTAGAATTAATGGACGGTGCTCCAGTTTTTTTTTTTTTTTTTACTTCATCAGTCTTCTGATTGGTTTGATGCATCCCGCCTCGAATTCCTCTCCTGTGCCAACTTCTTCAACTCAGAGTAGCACTTGCAATCTACGACCTCAGTTATTTGCTGCATGTATTCCAGTCTCTGCCTTTCCCTACAGTTTTTGCCCTCTACAGTTCCCTCTAGTACCATGGACGTCATTCCCTTATGCCTTAACAGATGTTCTATCGTCCTGTCCCTTCTCCTTGTCAGTGTTTTCCACATTTTCCTTTCCTCTCTTATTCAGCGCCAACCTCCTCATTCCTTTGCCTACCAGTCCACCTCATTTTCAATATTCGTCTGTAGCACCACATCTCAAATGTTTCGATTCTCTTCTGTTCCGGTTCTCCCACAGTCCATGTTTCACTACCATCCAATGCTGTGCTCACATTCTCAGATATTTTTTCCTCATATTAAGGTCTCTGTATGATACTAGCTGACTTCTCTTGGCCGGGAATGCCCTTTTTGCCAGTGCTAGTCTGCTTTTGATGTTCCTCTTGCTCCGTCTGACATTGGTTATTTTCCTGCTGTGGCGAAACAATGGTTGTATCATTTGAGAGATACAGAGGCGACCGAGTGTGCCGGGACTTACCCCATTTCACTGCTAGTAGCGCCACGTCATCATATGGCAACTGTGCGTAGCACAAAAGTATTGCACCAAAATTTAAGAATGAAATTAAAAGTTAAAGTTGCTTTTCCGAACTTTCTCAGCATGTGCTTTAGTATATTAATGCCTTCACTGTCAAATCTCAAATTGATTAAATGAATATCTTTCCCTAAATGCATCGTTTTAAGAAAAGAAATTAGTGGAGCTAAGTAATAAAGCTAGGAACCCAAAAATTTCTCACAATGTGCAGGTGTATGTCCAAATTACTGTTACAAGCTTCAGCTTGATTAGAGCAATATTTTTGTAAGAATACACGTTTTAAGAAAAACTGAGGGTGCTAAATATTAGATTTATAAATATGAAAATTTGTATGAAGCTTCAGTTCAGCATAAAATTAGTAACTACGTGATCCCATTAAGCTACCTCTAATAGTTTTCGAGTAGTTTACTGAAAACTAAATTTGGAATAAAAGTGTCATTTGTAGTAGATTGTCTCTTATATTAATGATAGAAAGTTCTGATTACAGCACATGATGAAACCTATTAAATAATAGAGCTATAACAAGTTTCAAGATCTTGATAATAATGACAACAAAAACAAGGTATCTTAAAGTTGTAGTGCAGAGGTCATGTTCTACTGTCAATTCCGTTCTAAAATTCTAGACGGCAATGTTTTAATGCAGACGAGCTTATACTGTTTCTCTGATTTTAACGAACTTAACTACATCCATACAAAATTTATGAAAATTCAAAATTATTACACAACAGTGTTAAAAATATTATGGGTCAGAGAAAGCGGCCGTTTAGACACTACTGCTGGGGCATAGAGCGGATGACAGCAGGTGTTCCCTTGCCCGTCCGCTGCGCCATACATAAATGTGGCGTGAGAAGCAAGACCGATTCGCACCCAGCTACCGTACGATCTGCGTCAGCAAAACCCCGGAGTATGCGCTGCTCAGATGAAGTCAGCTGTTACAAAACGCATCTTTTCAGTAATAACAGAAAGTGAACTCGTGAGGACTGTACACCGTCCTGGATCGCTTAGATTTCGCAGAAGTAACTGCTAGTGTGCCGCCCGTAAGGTTAACAAATCCGTGTGGCAAGTGGTGACAATTATTTTCCACTTTTGTGGCCAGCAATTACTTTGATTATCAGAAGTCATGGCGAAAGACAGATTAATAGGAACTTACCATAGAGGACGCCTCTGAATTGCTCCCAGTGCTGTTTAGGACAGACAGATTTATTATTAGTATTAGCATAGTAAACATTACGGTGTTGTGCATGTGAAAATTTCCCAAATATATCTATCAAATAGAATTCAAAATCTTCATTTATAATCATAGTCCTAATCCCGCTGCGTAAACATAGAACAGAAACATTTCTTTCAGTGGGCTGGACAAGAATATGAACTTGCAGACTGGTAACTGTGGTCAGTATGTTCTCCATCGCTTTCTGGCTGACCAAAGAAATAGTTTCCAGGCTCTTGTAAAAGACGGCGAACAATATTTCCTCCTATTACTTATGAATTATCATTTTTATTACTAATCCACCGCTCCACTCGGCCTAGGCAGCAGAATTCCTTAACTTCATATACTTCGTTACCATCTATCCTGATGTTTAGTTTCTCGGTGTTGTCATTCCTGCTACTTCTCATTACTTTCGTCTTTCTTCGATTTACTCTCAGTCCCTATTCATTTGAGTTATCTTTCCAAACAGAAGATCATGTAATTCTTCATCACTTTCACTCAGGATAGCAATGTTTCAGCAAATCGTATCACTGATATCCTTTCACCTTGAATGTTTATTCCACTCCTAAACCTTTCTTCTTATATCAGAACTGCCAAATGTTAGCACCCTTGCTTTTAATTTCACCATATATTTTTTTGACTTTCCTATATGTTGAGTCAGACCTTCCGATAATCATTTCCTTTCCTTTTCAATTTCTTCGCATTTTTAATGGAGCCACATCGTCTTAGCTTCCTTATTTCGTTTCCCAGCTACTTGATTTCTATATTCCTGAGTTTCCCGGAACATTTTTGTGCTTCCTTCTTTCATCAATCAACTGAAGTAAATCTTCTGTTACCCTTTTTTTTTTTTTCGCAGTTACCTTCTTTGTATCTACGTTTTTCTTTCCAACTTCTGTGACTGCACTTTTTAGAGGTGTCCATTTTCTTCAACGGTACTGTCTGCTGAGCTATTCCTTATATCTGTATCTGTAGCCTTAGACTACTTCAACCGTATCTCGTCATTGCTTAGTACTTCCATATCTCACTTCTTTGCCTATTGATCCTTCCTGCCTAACATCTTAACTTCCAGCCTACTCTTCATCACTACTACATTGTGATCATAGTCCATATCTGCTCCTAGGTAAACATTACAATCAAGTAAATGATTTCAGAATCTCTGTTTGACAATGACGTAATCTAACTGAAATCTTCCCGTATCATTCAGCGTTTTCCAAGCACAACTCATCCTCTTGCGATTCTTGAACATCATATACGCTTTTACCAGCTGAAATTTATTATAGAACTCAATTAGTCTCTCTCATTCCTTGTCCCAAGCCCATATTCTCCTGCAACGTTTTCTTCTCTATAGTTGCGTTCCAGTCCACCCAGATATATATGGAATTTCTCCAGACTAAACCATATATTCAACACTTCCATTTCATAAACTGAATATTTAGTTTTAGAACAAATTAGGCTGTAGCTAGCGCTTTGGTTTCATTTTTATTGCCTCTGCTAGTTTCTAACTTAAGAGATAGATTTTTCCAGTTTCGTGATACTACAATGTGCGCATTTTACGCAAATAAATCTTACATAATGATAGCGGAGTTTAGAACTTCTCTCTAATGAAATATTTTCTAGTATTGGTAGACTCTTCTGCATATTGGTTATGCCTGGACTTTTCCTGAGTTTTGGCATGGCGGTGGGCAGGCCAGCAGCATCGAACGATCCTTTAGTGCAGAGTGTGCCTGGACAGCGACTTCCTGGGCCTTCGGATAAGTATGTCGCCAGCGTTTGATGCCGCATGATGACCGCACATAATGTTTTCAGAGATTCCAGGCAATTGCCGGAGGAAGATAAAATCTTGCAGACACTGCACGAGGGGAATCGTGTATACATCAGTCCTGCTTTGGTATCTCACCATATCATGGATATCACCTGACCAGCAATCAAAGAGGACATGTCTGAAAAATTTTGGTAGTGATTTGGACAGCGCATAAGGTCTTGCAGAGAGCGTTGAGTGCAGTCTCACACATAAACACATCAGGACCTTGTGAATCTCAACACCATTACCATGGCGCCAACACTTGCAGGCTACAGTGGTAAATGTTTCAGACGGAAAATAAAGCACTCATTGATTGGAAGATGTCTTAAAAATTAGCCAGCGTGGGAAAACAGATATTGCCTTTAATACATAATCAAGAGCGAGTTCTCTCCACGTTGAAGTTCTCATAAGTGTTTTTTTTTTTTTTTGTGGATGTGTTTGGAATGAGAAATTAAGAGACTGACTTAAGTAATAATGAACGGTATTCTTGGTCAGAACCCAGCTATAGTAGTAATCTTCTGTATGGTGGTGACCAAGGCGAGATATTCGTCTTCTATGTGGGTCATGGGCAGCACTTTGGCTGCCGAGGCCTTCTGCAGTTGCTGAAGTAGCCACCCACCATCTTGTATTTTAACGTTCGTAAGCTCTGGCTACAAACTTAGGCAACATGTTAATGATTGAGGATGCCTAGGATTTTTTTACAGTTAAAGGATGGGAGACCTCGTCTTAAATCGTACTCTGGCAGAAGATGGCTTAACCACGACTTAGCTATTTGAGCTCTTTCTGCAACTATTTCGCTTACCCAACCACAATTACGAAATCGTCATGTCCGAGGCGAAACTGTCTGCTTAATTTACTTGACTGACCTTTTGAGATCGTTACCAGATTATTTTCTTCCCTCTCCTCTGCACCTGCCTCTCTGTTTCTGCCAGCTGTGTAATTACACAGATTTCATGTTCCGATTTCTACTCGTCTCTTGTGCGAGGGAGAGTTATTAGCTTTGTTTATCATGCTCTGTTCCTCCTGTGGAATATTTTGTAATAAACCATGATCTACGTTACTGATCTTTCAATTCAGTACTTTGAGATGAACCTCTTCATCCCTGTTATCACTGTTGATTTCAACATGAACCACACCAGCGACGCACTTTTCAGGGACAACCCCTTTTCATTCCGTTTCCTTCGCGTGCAGTTCATTGAATACATCTAAGTCGGAGGAGGCGATCTGCGTATCTACCGGATTAATTCTATTCAGATCAAAGGAACTGTTTATGTTTAGCTGAAGCTCAGTGGCGACTTGCGGTTTGTAATCTTGACAAACTGTGAGGGGTGTATTCTATCCGTTTTCTCCCTTATTGGTATCGACGTAGCCAACATTGGGGCTGCCGCCTATGCTCTCTTAATATCATCAAACATGGCTTCTTTGGAAGGACCGCATTCAAATTTCCTTCCTTTCTCTCCTAATTAATTCAACTAGCCCTTCCATTTGGCTGAAGTTAGTCATGAAATTTCGAAATAAACAATCATGCCTATGAACCTTGCCACAGCCATGGGACTTTCACTGGTGTACAATGTAGGTATCCTCAGTACAGCTCTGATCAACAGTAATACCTTGGGGAATCTATATTCCCCAAAAGAGATATCTGTAGTTGAGCAAACCTTTCCTTGGAAGGGTTAACTGCCAACGTCAATTTACCCTTACAAAACTAGAATGAACAGTAAGATATATCTAGCAACAGAATGGACTATAAAATTATCTTCGTGTTTAAAGCACGATAATTGACCCACCTCCTTTTGAAACCAAAAACATTGGTGAAGAGTACGGTAAACAGGAAGGTCCAATGATTCTGTTCTTAAGCACTTCTCTGAGAACCAGCTAAAGCTGTTTCATCCTCGTAGGAGAAAGTCTGTATCGTGGACACTTGACCGGAATATTGTCAATAAATTCTATCTTGTACTCACAGAATCACAGGATCTACTGAATGGAATGGTCTGCTGAGTAGAGAATACTGATTGCGAGTAAAGGCAAAAGTAATGAGAAATAGCAGAAATGAGAACAGCGAGAAACTTAACATCAGGATTGATGGTCACGAAGTAGATCAGTGGTTCCCAGCCTGGTGGTAATTACCCCCTAAGGAGTAAAATGAAACTTTTTGAGGGGTAAAAACTCAACAGTTCGATTGTGTGTCAGTCACGAAACTAAATTCGTTTCAAAAGATTATTACTATTACCACAATTTTGTTAGACTCTAATACTAATTATATAAGTTAACCATAATTACTTTTTCTCAGTTAATAGGATTAATGCGGTGAAGGTTACATGTTTCTCACATAGTCCATCCACTACACACGTATGAATGATGATAAAAGTTAAACGAATACTTAAGAAATGCAAAATATCTCAAGAAAATATCTTCTCGAAGTTATTCAACTAGATGGCACCTACAGTAGTCCAGAAATTACTTCATTACTCGCTTCGAAGCAGATAAATGAATTAATTGACAACACTACACAGCAGTAACTACATAAGGGCTACTATTGTGCTGTATACAGTATTATTAGTACTATTACTGTTAGTGGCTGTGGCCAGACACAATGCATTAACAGCCTGAAGTCTTCCAAATGTTCAAATGTATCGATCCCTAGACTTACATACTATTTGAACTAACTTTAACTAACGTATGCTAAGAACAACACAGACACCCATGCCTGAGGGAGGACTCGAACCTCCGGCGGGAGGGGCCGCGAATGCCGTGACATGACGCCTCAAACCGCGCGACCTCTCCGCGTGGCAAATTCTTTCAGTTTTTGCCAGTTTAGAAATAAGTAGTGGAGCAATCAAGTGAATTAATGTAATGCACACATCTCAACTTGGTTGATTTTAAATGGGGTTGCAGTGTTAAGGTCAAGTAAGTGCCGCAATGGAGGAGTTATTTATTTATTTATTTACATTTTATGGCCTTCATTGGACCATTCTAGACAACTTTATACAAAGAATTTTCCAGTTTTCTGTGAGCCCAGTACTTCTTCATTCTCTCGGATCTTACCATTCTTTCTTCACCATAAACCACCCTTATTGTTGTCTGTTTGTTTATTCTCGTTTGCAGTCTTGTCTGTTTGTCTCTGAGTTTCCTGGTTTTGTCACTTTTGTTTCTTAGGTCTTCCAATGTAATCTGTAGATCATCCATATCTTCTTCGACTTCTGTAATCCACTTCATGTTGTACTTACTATTCCACAATTTTCCTATTATTCTCCTGATGATCCTGTTCTCTGGTGTTCTGATTAGATGTCGGAAAAATGTGTTTCTTCCTGATTGTACTCATTACCGGTTGTATTTCCTTGTAGACTGTTTCATTTGTAGCTACTCTCCAGTGTTCATCTTTCTGGTACGATTTGTTGATGCACGTTCTAATGATTCTTCTCTCTATTTTGCGTATTTTGTCTATTTGTGCAGTGTTAGTTGTTTTGAAGATGGTTTCACTTGCGTGTGTTATTTCTGGTTGAGTGGCAGTTTTGTAGTGTTTTAATTTTGTTGCTATTGACAGGCTCTTTTTTTGTAGGTATTCTTGGTCATATATTGTGCTCTAGTCAATTTGTTTGTTCTGTTATGCCACTCTGGCTTTTCATTGAGGTTATGATTTCACCCAGATATTTAAATTAATCTACAATTTTGATTTCTTGGTTTCCTATGGCAATTTTGTTTATCAGTGGTGGGTCAGTTAACATGATGACTGTTTTTTCAAAGGATATTCCAAGACCAATTTTCTGTGCTATTTCCTGCAGTGAGATAACTTGTTGTTTGGTTTTCTGAATACTGTTGGACAAGAGAGCAAGGTCATCAACAAATCCCAGAAAATTGAAACTTATTTCGTCTTTGGGTCTTCCGGTCTGGATGTTCTTTCGGTTAATCCTGTACCATTCCTTCACGATGTATTCTAAAGCACAGTTGAACAGCAGGGTTGCCTAACAATCTCCTTGTCTTAAACCTGTTTTTATGATGAATGGCTCAGAGCGTTCCCCCCCTGAACTTGAGTTCTGATACAGTGTTGGTTAAGGTGAGTTCTATCAATTTGATTAATTTTGTATAGAGCCCGAAATTTCTTAAGATTTTTAACACTGAAGGTCTATCGGTACAGTCATATGCTTTTTTAAAGTCCAGAAAGGTTATTACAAAAGGTTTATTTCGTTTCTTATAATACGCTATGTCTAATTTTAAAGTGATAATCTATTCTGCACAACTTCCAAGATCTGAAGCCTCCTTGGTATTCACCTAATTCTTCCTCTAGTTGCTCTTTCATCCTCTTATATAGGATTCTGGAGAAAATCTTGTATGTGCAGTCTAAAAGAGAGATACCCCTATAATTATGTGGATTACTTTTATCTCATTTTTGGTGGAGTGGGTGGATTATGGCTGTGGTGAAATGTTCAGGAAACTTTTCTGTTATCCATATTTTTGTTAGGTCTATGTGTAAGGATGTTCGAACTGTATCACTGGCATATTTCCACAATTGTGCAAAAACTTGGTCTTCTCCGCATGCCTCATAATTTTTTCATCTCTCTGAGTGCTGTTTCCACCTCTTGGATTGTTGGGGGATTTATGAGATCATGTGGGATCTTGATTGGTGCGTTTGTATTAATTACTAAAAGTTCTTGGGGTTCTTCACGATTCAAAAGTTTACTAAATGCTTTTGCCATGATTTCGGCCTTTTCCTTGTCATTATGTGACATTTTTCCATTTTTTCTTTTCAGCGTTAGCGTGGGTGGGGCAAATTTTTGTAATTGTCTTACAAACATTTTGTAAAACTCTCTGGAATTTGTTTTATAGTAGTTTTCTTCTACTGAGTCGATTAGATCTTCCTGTGATTGTCTCTTGGTTTGCCTGATAATTTGTGTGAACTTTTTCCTGGTATTTTTGAGCTTGGTTGCATTTTCTTTTGTTTTGTGTGTTTGAAATTTTATCCATGTATGATGTCTTTCTTCATGAATTTTGTCACATTCTGAGTTCCACCAGACATGTCTTTTACGTGGGTTCAATGGGGATAAATTTTCTGCTTGTTGCCTGATAATTTGAGCCAGTTCTTCTAAATTATGTCAGTTTTATATTTTGTGTGACTTTTCTGTATTTATCATTTCTAATTAATTGGTGGGGATCAAAGTTCCTCTTTCGTTTATTGCATTTTGGTTTCTTTTTTAGTGGTGTGAACTTAATTTTGATTTTTACAATGTAATGATCTGAACCTGTATCTACCCCTCTTAACACTTTAACATTGTAGATTTCTCTGTGGAAGAATTTGTCCATAAATACATGATCCAGCTGCCATCCTCCTTTTCTCCAATTATGATGTTTCCGTTTTAAGTTTGTTTGGCCTTCTTTTGAAGTATGTGGACTTTGAGATCAGTTTGTGTTCCCTACAGAGTTCAACAAGTCTTTGATCATTCTTATTTGTTTGTTTATGTGGACCCCATTTCCCAATGATATCCGAGTTGGGCATTGAAGTCCTCTAACAGGATCTTGACATTGTTAATATTTACTTGGTTTATTGTTTGGTCAAGGAGATCCCAAAACTTTTCCACTTCTTTCCTAGTCTTTGTTAGAAGATTCATTTCATTAGTAGGGGCCTAGGCATTAATGATGGTATAAATTTTGTTGGATGTTTTTGAACTCAAAGTTGCAATTCTAGGGGAGATGGCTTGAAAATCGATAACTGAATCTATTATTCTCACATTGACTATAACCCATTTCGAAATTGGGAGCATTCTTTCATAACCCATATTCCAGGTTTCCCATTGTAAATTCTGTAGCCTTGTGATTCGAATGGTTCTTCTGTAGTATTTCTCATTTCCTGGAGTCCTACCACTAAAATTTTCTGTTTATCTAATTCATCCTTCAAATTCTTTAGTTTTCCTGCTTTCAATAAAGAATTAATATTATGAGTTGCAATGTAGTTGATATGATCTTGTTTGATGGAGAGGAATGATAGAGGGGAAGTATGTTTTGTAATACGTGTGGATACTTAGCTTTCTTGTCTGAGAAGGAGTTGTGGGTAGAAGTCGCGATGCACCACGAATTCCTACTTCATTCGTTCTAACACCCCCAACCCCACGCACAAATAAAGTTGGTGATAATTTGGGGTAGGGGAGTGGTACAGTCGGCAGGGGGGGGGGGGGGGAAATTAGTGCGGGGGTACTAGCTAATGTCTGATGGCACTCAGGGGTAAAGGTCTAAGAAAGATTGGGAACCACTAAAGTAGATGATGTTAAGGAATTCTAGTACCTAGACAGCAAAATAGCTCATGACCAACGGAGCAAGAAGGGCATCAAAAGCAGATTAACAATGGCAAATTAGTATTAAACCTTGAACTTAATCTGAGAAAGAAATTTCTGAGAATGTACGTTTGGAACACAGCATTGGATCATAGTGAAACGTGGACTGTGAGAAAACCGTAAAAGAAAAGAATAAAAGCGTTTGAGCTGTGGTGCTACAGACGAATGTAGAAAATGAGGTGGATTGAAAAGGTAAGAAATGAGGATGTCTGTGCAGAATCGGAGAGGAAAGGAATATATGGAAAACACTGACAATGAGAAGGAACAGGATGATAGGGCATCTGTTAAGACATCAGGGAAGAACTTCCATGGAACTAGAGGGAACTGCAGAGGTTAAAAATTGTAGGGGAAGACAGAGATTGGAATATATTCCGCAAATACATGAGGACATAGGTTGCTAATGCTACTCTGAGACGAAGAGGTTGGCACAGGAGTGGAGTTCGTGTCAGGCCATGTCAAACTAGTCAGAAGCCTGATAACTAAAACAAGCACCGAATTTAGCAAGCCACAAAAACTCAGTAAGCACGTCCAGATATGCCTGGCATATGAGTACGCACCGTAATTGTGCAGCCTGGTCAGGTGGCATGTAGCTAAAATTACCCGTCTCTTGTTCCTCTGTTTCTCTGACAGTGTCACCTGCGCCAGTGCCTCATGACAGTGCCTAACAAATTTGTAACAATAAGGACAGATTGTAGGCTAAAGTCAAAACCAAGAATCCCAGAGTCAACTTTGAGGTGAAATCCTGGTTCCTCTGCTTAATAGTGAATTGTCCCAAGACTTACTGTTTGTCGGAGTTGGTCGCCCTGCAGTTATCAACTTCAATACTGTATGGAGGAAACCGACACAGTAATTGACACTTGTGACACCACTCTTCACTCTTCCCGTGTCCAGTTGGGTACAAATCATATCTTCGTTCACAAAAGTAAAATGCGTGGAACAGGAGCAATAGGCCTCTAATCAGTCATAATTCTCCCTAAATTTTTAAAAACAGTTCCTGCAAGTAACAGCTGTCTTAATACTGTTAAGAATTTTTTTGGTATTCGATCAGTGATCATCTCCAAAGCGTTGCTCTGTGCTGACTGCTAGAGATGGTGGCACAGAGCGTGAACCACCTAGGATGGCGTCAAGAACAAGAACAATTGTATTTAAATGAAGTGTAAAAATTGTGGCAGATATGTAGTAAAAATTACTTAACCTCTGTTATGGCATAAAATCAAGTGCTGGCACGCCAGTCGAGAACGATAAAACGATAGAACAGAGAGGGCTCTGAGAGGAGGTCAGTCATTCGCTCGCTGACCAACCCCTCTCCAGGATGACAACGTGACAGAAGCGGCCTCTATGCGAAGAGGACGTAAGGGTCGCGCACTGACTGGTCACGGCTCAGTCGAAGAGAAGCTTCAAAACTAGTGACCTGAATAGATGCGACCCTATTACTTAACTTGAATTAGGGCTATTTATTCTGAGGAGCCTTGCTAATTTTGCAATCGCCCTTTGCTTGCGACACATCTGTATAACACAAAGTCAAGTTGAAATTTCTCATTTTGTAATAAAAGTCATTAATGTGATTTGCTTGAAGTGTTGTCAGCATTCCGAGAAAGCAAGTTTCCTCGACTTTGACATCTAGGCAGAATTTAACAACCTCCACTTCAAAGTCAAATAATGTTCATAATTCCTTTGAAAACCAAAGATATGCATTACTTCTGGCATAAAAATAGTGTAA
The DNA here is from genome assembly GCF_021461385.2 of Schistocerca piceifrons. Taxonomy (NCBI): domain Eukaryota; kingdom Metazoa; phylum Arthropoda; class Insecta; order Orthoptera; family Acrididae; genus Schistocerca; species Schistocerca piceifrons. The sequence continues at coordinate 673,703,554 of NC_060140.1, read as the reverse complement.
TTCTTCATTATTTACCATTTTTTTTCTTTATTGCAATTTCATTTCTCATATGAGGCGGGCCGGCTGTGGCCCACATACGCCACTCTTCGGCCAGTAGGTACAATGCTAGATACAATAGAGGATAAAGAATAGAAAAAAATGCATGGTAAAACATGATGATAAACGTAATATGATAGACATGAAGCCATTCGACTGAAGTCACTGTGTACACAATGGAGGTCAACAGTTAAAACAAATGTAGTTTGGTTACACGAACGTAAAAGGACACTGATGAAAATATTGTTGCACAAAGTGAATAAACGCTGGTGCACAGAACCACTGTGGTGACGATAATCGAAGAAACAGGCACCAACACACCAATGAAGGGTTGGGGGGCCTACCACTAGGGAAAGGCAGGAGAGAGAAGGGGGTAAGGAGCCAGTGGGAGAAAGAAGGGAGGGGGGGAGAGGGTAGGGGGGTTAGATGTGGTAGGAGGGGTAGATGGAGGGAACAAGGACAGCATCAGGGAGGGGGAGTTGGCGGAAGCTACCTTGTGCAAGGGTATGGAGAGAGTAAAGATGGAGAACAGGCGGGATGCAAGAAGAAGGGTGTGGCAACGGGCCAGGATGGGCGAGGATGGAAGAGACAAGTGGGTGTGGAGGATTGAGCTTGCAGGAGGTGTAAAGGATTCGTATCCTTTAGACGAAAAGGAGAAGGTGAGAGAAAGGAATCAAGTCATAAAGGCTCCGCCTGGGAGATAGGAGGCGGATGTGATAGGCGAGAGGGAGCGCATGGCGTTCAAGGATTTGGATGGACTTATAGTAGGTGTCCTCAGCACCGCTACGATGAACAATGACGAGATCGACGTAAGCAGTGCACCTGAATACATGCCCTCCGAGAGACATCCCAGACAGGCGTTGACGGAGGCCGCAGAGCAATGGCCCAATGGTGAAAGCATCAACAGTGCAGAGAGCAGGAAGCCTTGGAGCACCGAATAGTGAATAAAGACGTTAGGAATGGGACGGTCATTGTAGAGTACACAGGACGTAGCTTTGTGAAGGAGACGTATTACGACGTCGACGGAAGCTTCGAAGTATCCCATTTGTGCAACACTCCTTCCAGGTAGTCGTGACTGACCGATCAACGCCTGGATGAAGTCAAGAGCTGCCAAAAGTCCAGGCGCGTGACGAGTATGAAGAGGAACGATCGAGTCCCGATAGCGACACAGGGCAGTGTGGATGTGATTGGCACGTTTGATTGGGGGAAATCACTTAGCGGGCCATTCGTTTAAGCCCTCAGGGCCAGGCGATTTATTCGTAATATCCACCAGGATAGCATCGTAGACTTCGTCCTTCGTGACCTCGGCAAGCAGATCCATCATTTCATCCCCAGGAACCGAGCCAAATGAGAGTTGGGAGACCGTGGTAATGTTGTCAGAGTGCTAACGTTGTGCTTACAGTGTAAAGTAATGCGCATTGAGGGCAGGCCCTATATCGCATTGCATACCTAAAAGCTGCCCATCGTCAGTCATAAGAACGTAAATCAAAGTCCTGCGACAGTGGTGCTATTCCGTTATCACATGATACATGAAACGGCGCTTCTGCACCAAGCCATCGTGTGTGAGCGCCCTGACATAGATGCTACAAGGTGACATTGAGAGAGGGCTGTGAGCTGTGCCTTCGCACGATTCACCATCGTCTGCCGCACTGGCGAATACGGCGTCGCAGTACATTCTCGGAGAACAGTGAAGTAGATATCCTGGGTTCGTCTCTGCCATGCTGAGATCTCCCTTTCGTAACCAATCGTCTTGTGGAGGACATCATTCACGCATACGACCCACCATGCATCGTGACGTGCTCCCAAGAGTCCACAAGGCTGAGGTGCTGTAGAACTGCCACTAACACCGCGCATGGAGAGCAGCAGGTGCTCTTTGAACGCCTTGGTGGAGTTTAAGTCGCCTCCTATGATCATCCTATCGACCCCGGAAGAAAGGTATGACTGTCTTAGAGAAAAATGTAGAACGTTCGTGTCGGAAAAGGAGGGATCATAATTATGGAGAACACTGGCACGGAGAAGGGACAGGATAATAGGATGTGTGATAAGACACCAAATATACACCTGAGCAGGAGACCTGGGTTAGAGTCCCGTACGTAGAACAAAGATTAATTCATTCGTTCAGCTTTCCACATTAACATAAAAAGAGAAGTAATAAGTTAACAGAGAGAGAGGTCGCGGATGTGTACAGATTTTGACGTAAGAAATACAAAGATACCACCTGCTTGCAAGGACTGCAGTTTTTGTTGTTTGAAATACGGATATATGTGTGTATGTGGGGGAGATGGACATCAGGAATTAACCTTCGTGGTGCTAGAGGGAACTGTAGAGGGCAAAATCTGTGGGGAAATTCAGAGTTAGAAATACATTCAGAAAATAAATGAGAATTTGTGGTGCAAGATCTGTTTTGAGAGGAAGAGTTAGCGCAGGAGAGGAATTCGAGGTGGCCAAGTACTCAGAAAACGAATTATTAAAAAAAATTTAGTATTAGAGAGAAGTTAGTACTAGAGACCACAATATTTGACGTATTAAATACAGAAACATTTGTGTGTTTTGTGCGGAGAGTATGCGCGAGGGGATAGGGGCGGTGCACGGTGCAGGGGAATAAGCCGCGCCTCCCTCTCGAAGCGCTGCCGTCCTGTGTCCGCGCTCTGCGCTTCCACGGAACTATAACTGACATAACGGTCATAAGGATCGCTGATTCCTTTTGTTGGGGTGAGAGTTTCATTCGAAATACTTTATGCACCAGGAGGAGCCACTGGAGTCATTTCAGGAAAAAAAACAAGCAATCCACAAAACAAAGCAAATTGGAGCACACCAAGCATTTGGCGTTGGCTACAGCGAAATTGTTTGCTGCCTGACCTCTATCGGTATCTTACACAACCGTAGTTGAAAACGCAATCCCTCCTAAAACTGCCACGATATAATGTCCCCTAATATACGCCCTTTTACGTATATAATGTGTATGTTTTGACCTCGATGTCAATTTAACATTAAGTCGTTTTAACATTAGTAAAATGGAAGTTATTCCCCGATATCGTAACAGAGGTCGCATCATCCTGTCCCTTCTTGTCTGCGTTTTACGTATATTCCTTCACGTCTTCGTACGATTCCTCATCATATTCCTCCCCAACTGCTCTCCTTTCTGGGCTCGGGGTATTTCTCACAAACGAAGACAAACTCTGTGAAGTGTATTTGTGAACACGCAGTTCTCTACTTGTTCCCTGATGGCGAGAAAAATCCCTTGTACACTCCTGGAAATTGAAATAAGAACACCGTGAATTCATTGTCCCAGGAAGGGGAAACTTTATTGACACATTCCTGGGGTCAGATACATCACATGATCACACTGACAGAACCACAGGCACATAGACACAGGCAACAGAGCATGCACAATGTCGGCACTAGTACAGTGTATATCCACCTTTCGCAGCAATGCAGGCTGCTATTCTCCCATGGAGACGATCGTAGAGATGCTGGATGTAGTCCTGTGGAACGGCTTGCCATGCCATTTCCACCTGGCGCCTCAGTTGGACCAGCGTTCGTGCTGGACGTGCAGACCGCGTGAGACGACGCTTCATCCAGCCCCAAACATGCTCAATGGGGGACAGATCCGGAGATATTGCTGGCCAGGGTAGTTGACTCACACCTTCTAGAGCACGTTGGGTGGCACGGGATACATGCGGACGTGCATTGTCCTGTTGGAACAGCAAGTTCCCTTGCCGGTCTAGGAATGGTAGAACGATGGGTTCGATGACGGTTTGGATGTACCGTGCACTATTCAGTGTTCCCTCGACGATCACCAGTGGTGTACGGCCAGTGTAGGAGATCGCTCCCCACACCATGATGCCGGGTGTTGGCCCTGTGTGCCTCGGTCGTATGCAGTCCTGATTGTGGCGCTCACCTGCACGGCGCCAAACACGCATACGACCATCATTGGCACCAAGGCAGAAGCGACTCTCATCGCTGAAGACGACACGTCTCCATTCGTCCCTCCATTCACGCCTGTCGCGACACCACTGGAGGCGGGCTGCACGATGTTGGGGCGTGAGCGGAAGACGGCCTAACGGTGTGCGGGACCGTAGCCCAGCTTCATGGAGACGGTTGCGAATGGTCCTCGCCGATACCCCAGGAGCAACAGTGTCCCTAATTTGCTGGGAAGTGGCGGTGCGGTCCCCTACGGCACTGCGTAGGATCCTACGGTCTTGGCGTGCATCCGTGCGTCGCTGCGGTCCGGTCCCAGGTCGACGGGCACGTGCACCTTCCGCCGACCACTGGCGACAACATCGATGTACTGTGGAGACCTCACGCCCCACGTGTTGAGCAATTCGGCGGTACGTCCACCCGGCCTCCCGCATGCCCACTATACGCCCTCGCTCAAAGTCCGTCAACTGCACATACGGTTCACGTCCACGCTGTCGCGGCATGCTACCAGTGTTAAAGACTGCGATGGAGCTCCGTATGCCACGGCAAACTGGCTGACACTGACGGCGGCGGTGCACAAATGCTGCGCAGCTAGCGCCATTCGACGGCCAACACTGCGGTTCCTGGTGTGTCCGCTGTGCCGTGCGTGTGATCATTGCTTGTACAGCCCTCTCGCAGTGTCCAGAGCAAGTATGGTGGGTCTGACACACCGGTGTCAATGTGTTCTTTTTTCCATTTCCAGGAGTGTATTTGACTTTTCCTTAATAAACGCCGCTGTGCACTTGTAGGCAATCCCAAATGCAGACAGTTTTTCTCCAATTTCCTTTGTAGTGTCTTTCTTAACCCACCTCATAGTTGGGGTGCTACAGCAATGAAGGGTTCATCTATGGCTTTTCTATTCTTAGAGACGGTTATTCTCTGGTCTGCTGAATATTCTCCTCCATAAAACCATGCGTAGACAGTCTCACAAGTCATGCGACTTGCCACTCCCTCCTCTTCGTGACGCCGGTTTCCTGCTGCTCTCGATGTGCTCTTCACAAAACTTAAATAAAAAGATAAAAAATGAAAGATAAATTAATCAATCATTGATCTTCTTTGTACCTTTACTGTATGTTCCCTACGTTTTCTCTGGTTCCTGTAGGGAGGGACTGGGGCGTGTTGGCCAGGCCTTGGGTTGTGACCCCTGCCCACTTTGCCCTACCTCCCTTCCGGTCTGGTCACTAGGGGCGTTCCTTTGGAAGGAAAAGTCAGCCCTTAGTTTAAAGAAAAAAATCGGCTAAGGCGATCGCTAGCCTTAAAAGGGTGACACGCGTTCGAGTTCCGGACTGCGACAAATTTTCACCTGTTACCATTGATTCCTTTCAACGCCAGAATGTGGCTGACATCCGTGAAAAGTTTATAATAGATTTCGCATATTATTCTTGGCAGCAGATTCGATACGTGAGATGTTAAGCTGGCTGCGCAATAGTTTCCATACCTGTCTGGCCCTGGATATCTTCGGAATCGTATGGATGACATTTTTCCGAAGTCTGATAGTGCATCGCCAGTCACAAAGATTCTACATATCAACTTGAATAGACGTTTGATGGCCATTTCTCAAAGAGATTTAAGAAATTTCAATGCCGTATTATCTACTCTTACGCTTTATTTGATCTTCTAAATTTCGTCTCTAATATTGCATCCCTTATATCTGCCTTATCGACTCCAGTTTCTTCTTCTACCAAGTCATCAGGCAAGTCCTTCCAGTCACAGAGGCCTTCAGTGTTCTCTTTCACCTATTTGCTATATGCTTTGCGTTTAACAGTGGAATTTCCAGTTTACTCTTAATGTCACCACAAGTGCTTTTAATTTCACTGACTTTTCCACGTGTTTAATCAGTCCTTACGACAATCATTTCTTTTCCGATTTCTTCACATTTATCTTGCAGTCAATCAGGTTTAGCTACCACGCACTACCTACTTATCTGTTTCGTAACGAACTTTAAATGCGCCTTATAATTCCTCTTACTTCTCTGTCCCAGTCCCTTCCACACTGACTCTTCCTGAATAATCTCTTAAACTCCAGCCTGCTCATCATCACTACTAAATTGTGATCCGAGTCTATACGTGCTGCTGGGTACGCCAGACAACTCAGTATCTGTTTTCTGAAACTTCGTCTTACCGCGATAGCATCCAGCCGTAATCTTTCCGTATCTTCGTGTCTTTTCCAAGTACAACTCCTCCTCTTGTGATTCTTGAACAAAGTATTTACTATTACCATCTGAAATTTATTGCAGAACTCAAGTAGTCTCTCTCCTCTCTCATTCCTGCTGTCTAGCCCGTTTTCGCCGGTAACCATTTCTTCTTCTCCTTCCCCTACGACCGCATTCAATTTTCATCTCCCTTTACGTACCGATTTACGTGCTCTGTATACCTATGGTGTATGGTTTGCATCGGATCTGCTAAAGACAACTCTGTCACTGAAATATTCACAGTAGCTCACACTCTCCTCTTTATTCTTTTATTTTTTCGACTCATAAGTCTTCTGACTGGTTTGCTGCGGCCCGCCATGAGTTTCTCTCCTGTGCCGCACTTTTTATGTCAGTGTAGCAACTGTGCCCTACATCCTCAATTATTTGCTGAATATATCCCAGTCTCTATCCTCCTCTCAATTTTGTAGCCTCTTCAGCTCCCTCTAGTACCACAGAAGTCATTCACCGATGTCTTAACAGATGTCGTATCGTCCTACCTGAGACGCCCGCTAAATCCGCTGGGCAGAACAGGTAACAGGATTGTGGAAAGGGCCAAGGGTTGAAGTGACTTTCTGCTTCTAATTGTCATTTATTGTAATTTAGCAGCTCTTTCACGGCTGAAGGCCTCCAACAAGAAACCTTAACAAGACAGAAATCCAATTAAGATAGCAATAAAATAATTCAAAAAATAACATACGGAAAGTGCAATACAATTAAATTTCCAAACTTCAGAATACATCACCATAGAACGTTTAAAGGCAGAAGGCCAGCATGTTTAACAATAAGAAATCTTAAAAATCAACAAGATAATAATCCAATTAAGATAGCGATAAAATAATTTAAAGAACAACATATGCAAGGTGTAATACCAGTCGTTGAGGGCCAGAATCAAACTTCAAAATTTCAAAATATATTACCATAATCTTTAAAGGCAGAAGGCCACAGTGTTTAAGCTTGAAAGATAAATTTAAAAATTAATTTGAAAAATTTTAAGAAACAAATAATAACCATAAGCCTAGACTTTAAAATAGCTGACAACAGATAATGAAACGCCGGTGGCACTCAGAAGCCTCCAGGGAGGTCGGTCTGCCCTCGTTCACTTAGGCGAGGCAGGTGGTGAGCCCAACTATACTTGATCCGTTGGAACCCAACCAGGGGACAGCCACGGACCGACCGACACAACGGCTTGCTTGCCACCAGTCGGTACATGAGAATTCAAACAAAAAATCTCGCCAACAACGAACTACCGAAACGAACCACACAACATGAATGGACCTTGCTGGGATACGTGAAACCACTACACAACTCTGACGTCCAGGGTCGGTGAATCATGAAGCTGGTAGCGATCGGACAGCTCCACACACGCTCTGACACTGCGCAGGGACCGGCAGCGGACCCAGCCGACTGCACCGCGCGGAGATATCTTCCCTGGTCCGCAGCAACCGACCGACTGCCCGCTGGCTCGTCCGCGACTGCTGCTCCGTCGCGACTGCACTGCTGGTGCGTCTCCCACTCACTTCCAGACACACGACGGTGGAAATACCGGCTCGGACCCAACCATGCAGAGGAAACACGCCCACTGGCTAAACGACATCCCTGCACCAGGAAAGGACCGACCGAAGTTCCACAAGGCGGCTAGAAGCTCTCAGAGAACCACTTACACGTCGCTTGATAAGACGACCAATCTCTCAGAGGCAGTATGCCGACAACATTTAAAATAACTTGTCAGTGTGACTATCGCCAACTACACACACAATCTGACAAACACTTGCACGAAGACCTGAACGACACACAACAGTAACTAAGCATGCACGGAAATAAAACGGGAGTCGATGCACACACACACAGCCGACTCATGAACGATCGGCGAGACAAAGCGCATAATCCGGTTGGACAACCGACCCACGATCCACCAAGACCGTGGCCTGGCTCAAGTGATGCGTGGCGGCAATGGTCGGGTGAGCCATGTCAATGCAGGCCTCGCTGCTCCAACCCGACTGCACTAGTGCCACATTTTCAACTCCCCGACCGGCAGGTCCGGACTGCGCTCCAGACACGTTCCAACTGACTGGCAGACGCAAACTCGCGACCCGAACTCCCTAATTTGGTGAGTTAGGAGATATCCTATTATTCCCTTGGTTTCCTTTCAGTCAGGTGTCCAAATATCTGGAAAATACCTTCAGAAAACTAGCAATGCTGCAAAAAAGAGACGCTTAAACTCCTGACTCTATACTGGAAAACGTGGTCAAATGTTTCTCAGCCGCTATAGAGATTAGGAAGTTTATTCCAAAAGAAGGGAGATCAAAATGAAGCCAAAAATACAATGTACTGATGAAAGCAGAAGGCAGAGATATTGGAGAAGATGATGATGATGATGATGATTATGATGATGAATACGATGTGGATGATGGTGATGGAGGTGAAGCAGAGACAGAGGGCCAACTGGCAGCATCTTTTTTTTTCTGAACGAACATGTGATACAATATACGACATTAGATTTGAACCAACAGCGACAGTATCGAGAGTTGGTGATTCACCAGTAGATGTTGTTGGAAACGGTTTAACAAATCACAGCATAAAATACCCAGGAATGACAAGATTACATTATCTGTTGTTTAAAATTACATCGCCTGAAAAGGGTTACACAACATGAGATCTTCAAAGTGATAGTAAAATTATCTAGGATATCAATGCTCATAAGCAAAGATATCTCGCCTACAAACAAATAAACTTCAACAGAGGCTACAAATACATGCATTCAGTGAGGGCTTCATTACCTAAAATTAGTGGATCATTATTCAGAGATGATGCCACACATATCAGCATTGGAGGGAACACAGTTTCATACCATATCCCAGTTGTGCTAAATGTTTGATACAAAATGATCCCGCCAGGTTTTTTTACAGAGGAGAAAAAGAAGATACAGTGTAAACTGTGGTAACTTTAACATCTGATCAGACCTGCTTCTCAGAGACTGGGACAACTATTCCGAGAGAAGATAGAAGAAGATATAAGAAATGATGTATTTACGAAAGCAGGAGTTGAAAATACGAGGACGACTATGACAAGGAAGATGATAAGAAGCAGAAGAAGAAAAAGACATTCATGATCGTCTCCAACGATCACCAGCGGACTTTGACCTGATTAAACAAATTGGATTGTGGGTGGTGTATCATATTAGTACTGCAGAAGGCTGGGGATGAATATAGTCTTCCATAATAAGTGTTTGTGTACTACAGGTGGGTAGTCCGCTCCTGAACTGATTCAGAGAGTCAGATCTTACTAAAGAGTGAATGAGGAATGATTCAGAAAAAATTAATGGTAGCTCATTTGATTTCAAAATGCGTCTCTGGTGGCTGAAATGAGCATGATGAAAATTCTAGTATAGGCTGCTGCAATGGAGGCCCACCTCACAGCCTTAAGAAAACGTTTCCCAAGCTACAAAAACGGTATACAATAAATGCACATGTGGATTTGCATACCTTATTAGTGCATAGAACTTTCATCCTCCATGAAAACATAAAATAAAGAAAGCTTCGTTTTATTCTATTTATTGGCTGGCGGACAGAATCCATTCAACCATCTCACTAGTAATACTAATTATGATGATATGAAAGTAAACAGGACACTTTACCCAGTCTGAAAGTGGAAAAAAAATCTTCGACCCAGCTGGGAATCGAACCTGGGCGCTTTCGCATTGACCACACATCTACTAGGGCAAACGAAAAACGACGGCTTCAGTACTATTAGGGCAGAAAACACTTCCAGTATCATGTTTCTGCTCTTGAGTTCAAAAGAATATTTCAGATTTCAAAAGTTCTGTAAATAGTTCAAATGGCTCTGAGCACTATGGGACTTAACATCTGAGGTCATCAGTCCCCTAGAACTACTTAAACCTAACTAACCTAAGGACATCACACACATCCATGCCCGAGGCAGGATTCGAACCTGCGACCGTAGCAGTCACGCGGTTCCGGACAGAAGCGCCTAGAGCCGTTCGGCCACCTTCTGTAAATGTTTACATAGGTTTGACTGAAACGTTATTTCTTATCCTTTGACTTAACACCACACTCGAAATGTGTTGCGAGTGATCATAAAAGCTGTGGTCATCACCACCATGCAGTCAGAGCGTATCGCAAAGCGATCCAGAAATCACTTCCCTCCCAATAGCTCAGGCTTCCCATCATGCTCACAGATCAGGACCTCGGCTGTCTCACTGGCTCACTGCTCCCCCCATCACACCCAGGAGTCAGACTGCAAATAGTTCTCTAGCTCATTACTCCCCACTAATCTTACAGATCGGACTGCAAGTTACCACATTGCTCACTGCCAAAGCAACTAGCGCTCGCGGACGAGAACGCATGGAGCAGACCACGTGGCGACTTTAGGCGTCATTCCGTTCTCTATGATCATGGCACAATGATACACTTTGCAACTCGCTTTCGTTACTGAGCACCTCCTCATCCAAGTTCAGCTCTTTATTCGTTGCATCCTTATTTTATTTGTTCTAGTCGTCGTCATCTTGTGTTGTTGCTCTTCTGTTTCCTTGTTGTGTGAGTATTCTTGTTACGTGTACTATTATGTCTTCTTCTACATGTGTTGCATTTATAGTTGCTGTTGTTGGTGTGTTGGTAGCCTTTTTTGAAGGTTTTAATTACTTTGGGTGGACAGGATACTAAATATAGCGGTATGTATAAGACATAAGTATTTTAACATACATGACCGTCCGTATATAAAGGTTGTCTCAGGAGAAATGGTCAGTTTTCAGAGATATGACAGTAACCATCATTTGAAGCAAACAACTAAATATCTACATATGCCCTATTCGAAATAGTTTTTGAGATAGAACATATTTTTCTTGAATAACATGAAATCCACGGCCTTGTTGTAGTATATGGTTAAACCACATTAAATTTCCTTTAAAAAGGTCCTATACTTCTTTTCTTAAGGGCTTACAGGCAGAGTGAAGAGAGCGAGAGAATACGGAAAATCTTGCGCAATGTGCATGCATTGACTTGTAGGTGAAGCAGTTTGTGGTAGTTTGCCGACTTCATAGGCCACGTGTCCTACATCAAATTATTCGTCTCGACTTCGTGTAAACTACAATGGTACGTTGTAAACTGTAACAATATACTGAAAAATCAAGAAATAAAGTAACAATGCACATTAAACAGTTCTTTCTCGGAAACCGTTCAGAATAATGCATATGTCCACATGAAGTTTTTTGCTTCAAACGATCATTGATGTCATATCCCTGAATACTGACAGCCTGCATATTATGTTTAATTTTTTATTTATTTATTTAACCTGAAAAGACGAATGCTTTCAGGAGTCCTCTTACATCATACCAGAGATTTATATGTAATTACAAAACTTATTAAAATCATATTTACTTAAAAAAATCATAATATTTATAATAAGATATCTCTTCTTCTATTTGCCTGTTACGTCCTCTTGGTTGAAACTGTTGATTTTTCTCAGTCTTCTGTTCACTGGGTAATAATTATCACAAATTCTGATAGTCTGTCTTCTTTCATTCTTGTGACATAATCCTTCCCGTTGTTTCTGTATTCTTTAATCTGCTCGTTTATGTATTTCACCCTCAGCTTTTTTCTGATGTCTACATTTACTATCCAGTCAGACAGGATGTACACAGCTACTCTTCTTAGCAATCGGATATTCTGATGGGAACATGTGTTTCTGCTGTGATGTACAGGAAAGAGCTCTAAGATCTAGGGAGCAGTAGTTATTCTGATCAGTATTGGGTCAACAATAAAATTGATCATTTCGAGTGCGACGCCGAAATGCTAGCATGAAGGACATTTGTCCGGTCATGAAAGAATTTTTCGCTACTACTATAATTTACCCCCGCAAAATAATCAGTAAGTCTATGTTTTGTTTATAGTTCCATGAAGGTTATCGCTAAAGTCAAGTACTGGTTTAATTCGTTGGTTGGGACAATGGGATCAACTGCAGCTTCTACATTGCCTACTCTTCCCTACATCACAGAAACTTTTCCATAGAGCAGCCTCGCATATTATCAGGCTTGCCTTTACGAGTTTCTTAATAACTATAACCGTTTCAGACTATTCCGCATAATTTACAAACTTCACACGATTGCGGGTCTACGTTTAGCAGATCACAACGTACTAGATTGTACTCTATAACTTCTGATTACAGATTGTGCTGCATGTATATTTGTTCTCGCCTTAACCTTTCACAATTTAAAATCCCTATGTTAATAGTTAATATTTTAATTTAACCAGTATACTATCCAGTGCAGCAGAACAACATATCATCCACATTGCTTTCGTCTAGAAGAATTACAAGAGATTATCGGTACAATTTTACGAAAATGTAAGAAAAAGGAAAATGCCGCTACTATAAGCAGATAATTTCCATGGCTTGTGGCTCATCATCAAATCTGAAGGGACATCTATAATCGAAGCATCCTGCAGTACCTCTGGAACGATGTGACTCAGTAGGCCGATGAAGATCGCCACCAAATGACACGGAAATTCGAGGAATCATTTGTCGTGAACTGTCATCACTGACGTCTGCTTCCACCTCGTATGAAGGTATCCCACTAGAAAGACTAATTAAGTCTCAAGCTGTATCCAGCCCATCAGTGTCCTCAAATTCTGGATCAAGACCTGATTTATTTCCTGCTTTGGCGCTCTAGTCCTCAACTGCTTTTCATTTACAACAACCAATAAGTAATTTTTTTAATATTATGAAACTGCTGACATTAAATGGAAATATGGCATTAGATATACAGCTTTGAAAACTGATTTATATATATATATATATATATATATATATATATATATATATATATATATATATATATTTGCCCAAATAATAATTAACCAAGAAGAAAAACCTTGTCAAACTCTCTAATGCCCAGATTGCATCATAGGTTATTTGATAAAATTAAAAATGATTTGACCACCGCGAAGGTAGCCTGCCTGTCGTCTGAGGGGTGGATGAGTGCAAATAACATTAGTTATGTGCACTGACTGCACATTTCATAGATGAGAAGAGTGAACTTAAGTCATACCTTTTCGAATACTCACAATTCGAAGACAGACACATTGCATGAAACATCTCAAAATGAGTAAAGTCTGTTATTCCAAATAAAGTATTAATTTTAAAATCACTTCCATAACAACAGAAGATGCGTCAAATATGAAATTAATTGCAGGCTTCTGAAACTTCCGCATATCCCAAGCTTGACACATTCTTTAAACTTCAGTCAGCAACACGCAATTCAGAAGTCCCTACAGAAAACCACTGTCGATGTCAAATGAGTTGTTATCTTCCTTAAGGAGAGACCCTTTGCTTTAAGCAAAGTAGCTGAAATGCAAGAAAATTAAATAAAAAAAGACCAACTGAAACTGAAACAAGATGTTCCAAACCTATGGAACTCTACTTACGAAATGTTGCAAAGATTTTTTTTAATTAAGAGCCCATAATTTATTTCTTCGCTATTTTAGGTGGAAAATCGATCAACTTAAACTTATAAGGTACAGGCAGGGAGATAATGCAACAGGCTTTAAGGGTTTTGAAAGTTTTCGATGAGGTAATCAAAGTAGTGTCCTCAGAGAAAACAGTCTCACTTTTAAAAATGAAAATCTTTCCAAGATTAAATGAAACAGCAACTAAAATCTTTTAAAGTCAAAAACAAAGAATATCCTCATGGAATAGTCATTGGTTGATAATTTGCGGTTTGGTGTTATCTTCAGTAACAAATTGATTAGGCAGGCAATTTTACTGGGTCCCCAATTCGAAAGTAAGGATTTTCTGACGACAAAACATTTCAGTACTGCTAAGTGAAGGATATTACATAAATGAAAGCGCTGCCTGTTAAACTAGGAAAAAACAGAGCTCATTTCTAATGTGACCAATGTGACCTATGAGACTTCTTCATCTGGAGCAGTTCAATGAAACTCTCAATCAGCTTCAAGGCAGTAACGACCCAGAAAGTGTAGCAGTTGTTGAACTGCACAAATATTTATTGGAGGGATATTTGCCTAGAAACAGCAATCCCTTAAACTGGAGGGAAACAAGAAAATTGCTGTGACCAGTGCTATATCAACTGGTTCTAAAATTATTATGTATCATAGCAACATCAGTGTCCTGCGAATGAACATTTTCAAAAGTGAACAAACGTTCACTAAGAAGAGAAAGAGACTCACATCGACTAAAATGCGTAAAATTTTATATATAAAAGACAATATCGATTAATTTTTCCTTTATGGTAACACATACAATAATACTGACTTAAGTGATGACTGCAGATACACTTCAATCACAGTTGTGAAAATTTTTGTATTTTTTCCAATAAATATATCAAAGTACAACAAGAATCAGTGTTCATGCTTAAAACTTTTCTACTTGATTAAAAATATTTAGAGTTTTTTTGTAATGTTTATAATTTTTGCAGCAGATGAAGTTCAAAACTCTTTTATCTGAAAATTACTAGGGACATAATACAAAATTATTACTCTTTTTATACGTTCTTTCAAAATAAGACCAAATCAGATAAAAATACAGGTTTAGTGATCTGAATTAAAAAGGCAAAGTACCTTCCTTTTACTTACTTTTGTGAGTGAATGGTAAGTGCTGAGTCATGACAAGGAGCTGGTTCATTTCAGTGAGTGACCAGTTCTGATCCAATCTCTGAAAAGAACAGTTTTCCTCCATGCAGAAAACCATGCTTCAGATATTGGTCTATGAAATAACTTGAAATGCCTCTAATCCTGCAATATCACAGCAAGCGCTAAGAGGGGGTGGATTACCATTGCTGCTTAGACAAACACATAATGTCAGAGTGTTAAAAGTAAATATTTTTACCACAATTTATTTTTTAATGCGTAGTTGAATTGTGGAAAAACGAGATCTGCTTAACCCGTTTCTTCTCCAGTGCACAAACTTGCAAGGAGAGATTGGGGGAATATCTCGAGGAGGACCCTTTTTCCTGAAAAATGCGTGTTGTAAACAGAGTAGTGCCTACTAATCATATTTTTGCTGCTGACTCAGCAGGAAGTTTCTGGTAGGAAAGAAGGAGGATTCCCAAAGAAGCTTTCAGTTGATTATGAACCATTGTAGAGTGAACATAATCATCGTAGTTACTGTCTTCTGAAAAAATATATAGTACAGTAAGAATATAAGCATATATATACATATTTTCTTATCAGTTACTTGCTATAATTCAAGAAAACAGGAAATCCATATCACTGAACTTGAAGAGTCTGGGGAGTGCAGTAGGCACTGTAAGGCTATCGATGTTGGAGAAAGGACGACGGCATCCAGTATTGAGAAGAAAGCTTATCAAAATGGGTATTGTGGTAGACAGAATAACACTGGCATAGTCGATATAGGAAATACTGTTACGTAATTTTTGTATAAAAAATGTCGTTCTCGATTCACAAAATATCATGCAGTGAAATAATAAGAGATATTAATATTTGAACTCCTAAAGAAGACAGTTAGGTCGTTTTGTTTTTTTTTTCATAAAGTGTTTAGCTCTTACATATATAGTCACTGCTGATCTAAAAGCATTTTCAGAAGCAAACGAGAGAATAATACACTAGCTTCAGAGAGAGCTTTACAAATTCCGAACACAACGTTGGTTTTGAGTTGCACATTAGGTACAGATATATTTTTTACACAGAATCGATTCTATTCCGATATAAGAAGCTGGTTGATTTCTACGTTAAAGATATATTATTCATAACCCACACTTTTCGCCCATACAATACTATTCAATATCGTTCCGATTTCATTAAGGCAGAAACTACCATGAAGTCTTGGTTGTATAGCGGTGTTTTCTCAAATATTTTCTCAATTTTTTTTAAATAATAAAATATATACGTAGAGTGCTTGTCTTCCTTTCATTCCTTCAATAACATGTTTTAATAATGTGATAAATGTGAAGAAAGAAAGAAATGGATAATTTGTATAAGAGAAGTCGGATATGTGCCTAAAGTGTATAATGTGAAATGATTATGAAATAGAGAGAGATCACGTTGTTATAAGGATGAGACCGTTTGAGATATGAAATACAGAATGTGATGTGTATGTGCGTGTGTGTGTGTGTGTGTGTGTGAGAGAGAGAGAGAGAGAGAGAGAGAGAAAGGGAGAGAGAGAGAGAAAATGATTACTTTGCAAAAAAGAAAACACATGTTTGTAGAGTGTACAGAATTTGTTAGAATTGGCATATAAAACAGAGAGAGATCACATGTTCGCAAGGACTACAGACTTCGACATATAAAATACAGAGATCTGTGTATGTGTGCATCATTTTACATACATGACAGGTATCAAAGACCTTGTAAGTATTTTAATATTACGTCAGAGACATGATTATGTACAGAATCATCTTTGACTTTCACAGAAAATATTGTAACCGGACATCATTTAATGCATTATAAGAAGAATGTTACAACAGAAGTACATAAATATCTTTTGGAAATAATTTATATCTTTCCAGAAAATCCAGAAAATAATGGTAATCTTTGGCTATCAACTCAAAGCAACATAATTTTCTCGTTACTTATCTGCTGCATGATTTTAATATTACTCTTGGGCTGGTAGGAGATAGGAGGGTATGTCAGAAACAATGCCATATTTATTTTTTGATACACCCTATAAATACTGTGCTCTGACTCGTTAAAGATACGAAGGGGGGACGTGGAGTATAAATCACAATTGCTTTGTTTCCATTATCTTGGATTTTAAACTTCGTGCTGTGAGTGGAGACAGAGAGGAGGAGAGGGTTTTTAATTTCCCACTAGCGCAACTGTGCTATTCTCTAATACACTCCTGGAAATGGAAAAAAGAACACATTGACACCGGTGTGTCAGACCCGCCATACTTGCTCCGGACACTGCGAGAGGGCTGTACAAGCAATGATCACACGCACGGCACAGCGGACACACCAGGAACCGCGGTGTTGGCCGTCGAATGGCGCTAGCTGCGCAGCATTTGTGCACCGCCGCCGTCAGTGTCAGCCAGTTTGCCGTGGCATACGGAGCTCCATCGCAGTCTTTAACACTGGTAGCATGCCGCGACAGCGTGGACGTGAACCGTATGTGCCGTTGACGGACTTTGAGCGAGGGCGTATAGTGGGCATGCGGAAGGCCGGGTGGACGTACCGCCGAATTGCTCAACACGTGGGGCGTGAGGTCTCCACAGTACATCGATGTTGTCGCCAGTGGTCGGCGGAAGGTGCACGTGCCCGTCGACCTGGGACCGGACCGCAGCGACGCACGGATGCACGCCAAGACCGTAGGATCCTACGCAGTGCCGTAGGGGACCGCACCGCCACTTCCCAGCAAATTAGGGACACTGTTGCTCCTGGGGTATCGGCGAGGACCATTCGCAACCGTCTCCATGAAGCTGGGCTACGGTCCCGCACACCGTTAGGCCGTCTTCCGCTCACGCCCCAACATCGTGCAACCCGCCTCCAGTGGTGTCGCGACAGGCGTGAATGGAGGGACGAATGGAGACGTGTCGTCTTCAGCGAAGAGAGTCGCTTCTCCCTTGGTGCCAATGATGGTCGTATGCGTGTTTGGCGCCGTGCAGGTGAGCGCCACAATCAGGGCTGCATACGACCGAGGCACACAGGGCCAACACCCGGCATCATGATGTGGGAGCGATCTCCTACACTGGCCGTACACCACTGGTGATCGTCGAGGGGACACTGAATAGTGCACGGTACATCCAAACCGTCATCGAACCCATCGTTCTACCATTCCTAGACCGGCAAGGGAACTTGCTGTTCCAACAGGACAATGCACGTCCGCATGTATCCCGTGCCACCCAACGTGCTCTAGAAGGTGTACGTCAACTACCCTGGCCAGCAATATCTCCGGATCTGTCCCCCATTGAGCATGTTTGGGACTGGATGAAGCGTCGTCTCACGCGGTCTGCACGTCCAGCACGAACGCTGGTCCAACTGAGGCGCCAGGTGGAAATGGCATGGCAAGCCGTTCCACAGGACTACATCCAGCATCTCTACGATCGTCTCCATGGGAGAATAGCAGCCTGCATTGCTGCGAAAGGTGGATATACACTGTACTAGTGCCGACATTGTGCATGCTCTGTTGCCTGTGTCTATGTGCCTGTGGTTCTGTCAGTGTGATCATGTGATGTATCTGACCCCAGGAATGTGTCAATAAAGTTTCCCTTCCTGGGACAATGAATTCACGGTGTTCTTATTTCAATTTCCAGGAGTGTATTTTGCTCTGCCTAGCTGGAAAGAGGAGGGGAGGTGTTATAAAGCACAATCAATACCTTTCGCTCATCTCGGATTTTTTATAGTTTTCTAAGACTGGCTGGATGTAAGGAGGAGGAAGGGGGATGTGGAGGAAGGGGAGTGACTCGATGTGTATGTCATACATAATGTGACAACATTTATATACATTATATTAATACTACCATCTGACTGGTTAGAAAGAGGAATAATATAAAAGTTTCCACTAAGACAATTGGACCATTTCCCCAATCTTGGATATTTTCTTCCTTTCAATATTGTACTATGATTGGCTGGAGATAGGGGGAAGGAAGAGCCGGCTGCTGTGGCCGAGCGGTTCTAGGCCCTTCAGTCCGGATCCGCGCTGCTGCTATGGTTGCAGGTTCGAATCTCGCCTCGGGCATTGATGTGTGTCATGTCCTTAGGTTAGTTAGCTTTAAGTAGTTCCAAGTCTAGGGGACTGATGACCTCGGATGTTAAGTCCCATAGTGCTTAGAGCCATGTTTTGGAAGATAGAGATGGGGAAGAGGGTTGTCAATTTCCCATTATCACAACTGGGCAATTTCTGCCATCTTGGATGTTTCATTGCTTGTTATTATTGGTAATAATGCACTATGATTGATTGGAAATGAAAATTGGGGAAGGGGTGTAGTTCCCGCTGATAAGGATGATGACATCATTGGTAAGAAAGATGTCATGAGTTCATGTTCATTGATGAGAACTCATATGACCTTCATGATATGTGACGATCTCGTGATGACCTTCAATCTCAATGACCATGTTCAACGCTAAAGTGTGTCAGATAGCGTGACTGCGCCAGAGTTGGCATATCATAACAAGACCATTTTCATTATATAAATTCCAAAAATATTGGCAAAAATAATTATCAATATGTCCATAAATACACCGAAAATAGCATTCGACTACTTAGAGAAGTAAATAATAAATAAGAGACCGATGACAGAAGCATGTAGGTTAGTACTTTTGGGTTATGCACTACCAGTCAAACGTTTTAGATCACCTATCACAACTATGAATTTGTGGTTCATGTTGCAGAGTAAAGTCGAGCTCCTGCATGTCCAGTCGGCAACGATAGAGCGTAGAGGGCCGTGAAGAAGATGTCAGCCAGTTTATTGCACGCTGACCGATTCCTCTTCAGGACGACAACGCGACGGCAGCGGCCTCCACGCGAAGAGAATATAAGCGTCGCTCTGTATCAGAAAGGTTATTCTAATAAGACAATAGCAACAAAAGTTGGTGTAGAACAGTCTACAGTGGTATATACAATGCAGCAGTTCAAGCATACTGGAGTCAGTGCAAGTGTTTTGCGGTCTGGAAGGCCTCAGTAACGTAATACAGAGAAGATCAGGTCACATGAATACGTGCACAGAGTAAACGTCAGAGGGTTCGTATTGTACCTGAAATCCACGAGGAAGTAAATAGTTTGAGAGTAGCTTCAATGTATGTCTCAACAATGCAACGCTCTCTTCGGAAGCAGGGTATGACTCAAGATAAGTAAACTCTATTAAAACTTAACGATCGTAGATGATAGTAATTCGCGATTCTCCTCAATCTAGTATTGTCATTATAGCGTGTAAAAAAGGATATTTTGAACTTATCTTATACGAGACATACCACTGGAGATTTTATAATTGTAATTAAGTAGTGCATAAACTATAAACTATGACATCCTCTGGCCGGCCGCGGTGGTCTAGCGGTTCTAGGCGCGCAGTCCGGAACCGCGCGACTGCTACGGTCGCAGGTTCGAATCCTGCCTCGGGCATGGATGTGTGTGATGTCCTTAGGTTAGTTAGGTTTAAGTAGTTCTAAGTTCTAGGGGACTGATGACCTCAGAAGTTAAGTCCCATAGTGCTCAGAGCCATTTGAACCATTTTTGACATCCTCTGAATAAAATATGTTGTTGTTGTTGTTGTTTTTGTTGTGGTCTTCAGTCCTGAGACTGGTTTGATGCAGCTCTCCATGTTACTCTATCCTGTGCAGGCTTCTTCATCTCCCAGTACCTACTGCAACCTACATCTTTCTGAATCTGCTTAGTGTATTGATCTCTTGGTCTCCTTCTACGATTTTTACCCTCCACGCTGCCCTCCAATGCTAAATTTGTGATCCCTTGATGCCTCAAAACATCTCCTACCAACCGATCCCTTCTTCTAGTCAAGTTGTGCCACAAACTTCTCTTCTCCCCAATCTTATTCAATACCTCCTCATTAGTTACGTGATCTACCCAACTTATCTTCAGCATTCTTATGTAGCACCACATTTCGAAAGCTTCTATTCTCTTCTTGTCCAAACTGGTTATCGTCCATGTTTCACTTCCATACATGGGTACACTCCATACAAATACTTTCAGAAACGACTTCCTGACACTTAAATCTATACTCGATGTTAACAAATTTCTCTTCTTCAGAAACGATTTCCTTGCCATTGCCAGTCTACGTTTTATATTCTCTCTACATCGACCATCATCAGTTATTTTACTCCCTAAACAGCAAAACTCCTTTACTACTTTAAGTGTCTCATTTCTTAATCTAATCCCCTCAGCATCACCCGATTTAATTTGACTACATTCCATTATCTACGTTTTGCTTTTGTTGATGTTCATCTTATATCCTCCTTTCAAGACACTGTCCATTCCGTTCAACTGCTCTTCCAAGTTCTTTGCTGTCTCTGACAGAATTATAATGTCATCGGCGAACCTCAAAGTTTTTATTTCTTCTCCATGAATTTTAATACCTACTCCGAATTTTTCTTTTGTTTCCTTTACTGCTTGCTCAATATAAAAATTGAATAACACCGGGGAGAAGCTACAACCCTGTCTCACTCCTTTCCCAACCACTGCTTCCCTTTCATGCCCCTCGACTCTTATAACTGCCATCTGGTTTCTGTACAAATTGTAAATAGCCTTTCGCTCCCTGTATTTGACCCCTGCCACCTTCAGAATTTGAAAGAGAGTATTCCAGTTAACGTTGTCAAAAGCTTTCTCTAAGTCTACAAATGCTAGAAACGTAGGTTTGCCTTTTGTTAATCTTTCTTCTAAGATAAGTCGTAAGGTTAGTATTGCCTCACGTGTTCCAACATTTCTACGGAATCCAAACTGATCTTCCTCGAGGTCCGCTTCTACTAGTTTTTCCATTCGTTAGTATTTTGCAGCTCTGACTTATTAAACTGATAGTTCGGTAATTTTCACATCTGTCAACACCTGCTTTCTTTGGGATTGGAATTATTATATTCTTCTTGAAGTCTGTGGGCATTTCGCCTGTCTCATACATCTTGCTAACTAGATGGTAGAGTTTTGTCATGACTGGCTCTCCCAAGGCCATCAGTAGTTCTAATGGAATGTTTTCTACTCCCGGGGCCTTGTTTCGACTCAGGTCTTCCAGTGCTCTGTCAAACTCTTCACGCAGTATCTTATCTCCCATTTCATCTTCATCTACATCCTCTTCCATTTCCATACTATTGTCCTCAAGTACATCGCCCTTGTATAAACCCTCTATATACTCCTTCCACCTTTCTGCCTTCCCTTCTTTGCTTAGAACTGGGTTGCCATCTGAGCTCTTGATATTCATACAAGTGGTTCTCTTCTCTCCAAAAGTCTCTTTAATTTTCCTGTAGGCAGTATCTATCTTACCCCTAGTGAGACAAGCCTCTACATCATTACATTTGTCCTCTAGCCATCCCTGCTTAGGCATTTTGCACTTCCTGTCAATCTCATTTTGATACGTTTGTATTCCTTTTTGCCTGCTTCATTTACTACATTTTTATATTTTCTCCTTTGATCAATTAAATTCAATATTTTTTCTGTTACCCAAGGATTTCTACTAGCCCTCGTCATTTTACCTACTTGATCCTCTGCTGCCTTCACTACTTCATCCCTCAGAGCTACCCATTCTTCTTCTACTGTATTTCTTTCCCCCATTCCTGTCAATTGTTCCCTTATGCTCTCCCTGAAACTCTCTACAACCTCTGGTTCTTTCAGTTTATCCAGGTCCCATCTCCTTAAATTCCCACCATTTTGTAGTTTCTTCAGTTTCAATCTGCAGTTCATAACCAATATATTGTGGTCAGAATCCACATCTGCCCCTGGAAATGTCTTACAATTTAAAACCTGGTTCCTAAATCTCTGTCTTACCATTATAAAATCTATCTGATACCTTTTAGTATCTCCAGGATTCTTCCAGGTATACAACCTTCTTTTATGATTCTTGAACCAAGTGTTAGTTATGATTAAGTTATGCTCTGTGCAAAATTCTACAAGGCGGCTTCCTCTTTCATTTCTTCCCCCCTATCCATATTCACCTACTATGTTTCCTTCTCTCCCTTTTCCTACTGACGAATTCCAGTCACCCATGACTATTAAATTTTCGCCTCCCTTCACTACCTGAATAATTTCTTTTATCTCGTCATACATTTCATCAATTTCTTCATCATCTGCAGAGCTAGTTGGCATATAAACTTGTACTACTGTAGTAGGCATGGGCTTTGTGTCTATCTTGGCCACAATAATGCGTTCACTATGCTGTTTGTAGTAGCTCACCTGCACTCCTATTTTTTTATTCATTATTAAACCTACTCCTGCATTACCCATATTTGATTTTGTATTTATAACCCTGTAATCACCTGACCAAAAGTCTTGTTCCTCCTGCCACCGAACTTCACTAATTCCCACTATATCTAACTTTAACCTATCCATTTCCCTTTTTAAATTTTCTATTCTACCTGCCCGATTAAAGGATCTGACATTCCACGCTCCGATCCGTAGAACGCCAGTTTTCTTTCTCCTGATAACGACGTCCTCTTGAGTAGTCCCCGCCCGGAGATCCGAATGGGGGACTATTTTACCTCCGGAATATTTTACCCAAGAGGACGCCATCATCATTTAATCATACAGTAAAGCTGCATATCCTCGGGAAAAATTACGGCTGTAGTTTCCCCTTGCTTTCAGCCGATCGCAGTACCAGCACATCAAGGCCGTTTTGGTTAATGTTACAAGGCCAGATCAGTCAATCATTCAGACCGTTGCCCCTGCAACTACTGAAAAGGCTGCTGCCCCTCTTCAGGAAGCACATGTTTGTCTGGCCTCTCAACAGATACCCCTCCGTTGTGGTTGCACCTACGGTACGGCCGTCTGTATCGCTGAGGCACGCAAGGTTCATGGTTCATGGGGGGGAATAAAATATAGAGTAGTCAAATATAGAGTAGTAAAATACAGAGTAGTCATATTTACGACGGTTTAGTAACAAAGTAACATTTTCCCCCCTTAGTGTCCTAGGGTTATAGGGATGCATAGCGGCGAAGAAACTTTTATAACGCAAACAGTACAAGGTGAATAGGTTGCAATGGGCTCAGCAACATAAACATGAAGGGTGCAGCAATGTTCCAAAGTGTTATTCGTGGTCGATGTATATGGGATCCGTCGTCAAATGTTCATTCGCCGACTTCGTGGAGAACATATGAAGAGACAATGTGTGACGGAGAAGCATGGTGGAGGGTCTAGTGAGAATTAATGCTACATTAAGGGAGGAAGGATACCGCAGGATACTATTCAACAATGCAGTTCCATCTGGCAGGACACTAATTGGTAGTTTTTTCTGCAGCAGGACAACGATCCCAAACACGCTTCTAAATGGCGCAGAGAGCATTTCAATAGAAAGGAGAAATGTGGGGAACTGGAAAATATGATTTCGCCGAGTCAGTCACCTGACTTAAATACCACTGAAATATTACGGGTATGAACTTGACAAGAAGGTCAGAAACAGAGTTCATATAATATTGAAAGTCTATAGAATAATTTACAAATGTACTGGATTGCAATACCTGCGAAAACGCAACAAAACCTTATCTCCCAAATGCCACGAGTTTTTGCAGCTGTTCTGAGGACAACCCCCCATGAACCATGGACCTTGCCGTTGGTGGGGAGGCTTGCGTGCCTCAGCGATACAGATTGCCGTACCGTAGGTGCAACCACAATGGAGGGGTATCTGTTGAGAGGCCAGACAAACGTGTGGTTCCTGAAGAGGGGCAGCAGCCTTTTCAGTAGTTGCAAGGGCAACAGTCTGGATGATTGACTGATCTGGCCTTGTAACAATAACCAAAACGGCCTTGCTGTGCTGGTACTGCGAATGGCTGAAAGCAAGGGGAAACTACAGCCGTAATTTTTCCCGAGGGCATGCAGCTTTACTGTATGATTACATGATGATGGCGTCCTCTTGGGTAAAATATTCCGGAGGTAAAATAGTCCCCCATTCGGATCTCCGGGTGGGGACTACTCAAGAGGATGTCGTTATCAGGAGAAAGAAAACTGACGTTCTACGGATCGGAGCGTGGAATGTCAGATCCCTTAATCGGGCAGGTAGGTTAGAAAATTTAAAAAGGGAAATGGATAGGTTGAAGTTAGATATAGTGGGAATTAGTGAAGTTCGGTGGCAGGAGGAACAAGACTTCTGGTCAGGTGACTACAGGGTTATAAACACAAAATCAAATAAGGGTAATGCAGGAGTAGGTTTAATAATGAATAGGAAAATAGGAATGCGGGTGAGCTACTACAAACAGCATAGTGAACGCATTATTGTGGCCAAGATAGATACGAAGCCCACACCTACTACAGTAGTACAAGTTTATATGCCAACTAGCTCTGCAGATGACGAAGAAATTGAAGAAATTTATGATGAAATAAAAGAAATTATTCAGATTGTGAAGGGAGACGAAAATTTAATAGTCATGGGTGACTGGAATTCGAGTGTAGGAAAAGGGAGAGAAGGAAACATAGTAGGTGAATATGGATTAGGGGACAGAAATGAAAGAGGAAGCCGCCTGGTAGAATTTTGCACAGAGCACAACATAATCATAGCTAACACTTGGTTTAAGAATCATGAAAGAAGGTTGTATACATGGAAGAACCCTGGAGATACTAAAAGGTATCAGATAGATTATATAATGGTAAGACAGAGATTTAGGAACCAGGTTTTAAATTGTAAGACATTTCCAGGGGCAGATGTGGACTCTGACCACAATCTATTGGTTATGACCTGTAGATTAAAACTGAAGAAACTGCAAAAAGGTGTGAATTTAAGGAGATGGGACCTGGAGAAACTAAAAGAACCAGAGGTTGTACAGAGATTCAGGGAGAGCATAAGGGAGCAATTGACAGGAATGGGGGAAAGAAATACAGTAGAAGAAGAATGGGTAGCTTTGAGGGATGAAGTAGTGAAGGCAGCAGAGGATCAAGTAGCTAAAAAGACGAGGGCTAGTAGAAATCCTTGGGTAACAGAAGAAATATTGAATTTGATTGATGCAAGAAGAAAATATAAAAATGCAGTAAGTGAAACAGGCAAAAAGGAATACAAACGTCTCAAAAATGAGATCGACAGGAAGTGCAAAATGGCTAAGCAGGGCTGGCTAGAGGACAAATGTAAGGATGTAGAGGCCTATCTCACTAGGGGTAAGATAGATACCGCCTACAGGAAAATTAAAGATACCTTTGGAGAAAGAAGAAACACTTGTATGAATATCAAGAGCTCAGATGGAAACCCAGTTCTAAGCAAAGAAGGGAAAGCAGAAAGGTGGAAGGAGTATATAGAGGGTCTATACAAGGGCGATGTACTTGAGGACAATATTATGGAAATGGAAGAGGATGTAGATGAAGATGAAATGGGAGATAAGATACTGCGTGAAGAGTTTGACAGAGCACTGAAAGACCTGAGTCGAAACAAGGCCCCCGGAGTAGACAATATTCCATTGGAACTACTGACGGCCGTGGGAGAGCCAGTCCTGACAAAACTCTACCATCTGGTGAGCAAGATGTATGAAACAGGCGAAATACCCTCAGACTTCAAGAAGAATATAATAATTCCAATCCCAAAGAAAGCAGGTGTTGACAGATGTGAAAATTACCGAACTATCAGCTTAATAAGTCACAGCTGCAAAATACTAACACGAATTCTTTACAGACGAATGGAAAAACTAGTAGAAGCCAACCTCGGGGAAGATCAGTTTGGATTCCGTAGAAACACTGGAACACGTGAGGCAATACTGACCTTACGACTTATCTTAGAAGAAAGATTAAGGAAAGGCAAACCTACGTTTCTAGCATTTTTAGACTTAGAGAAAGCTTTTGACAATGTTGACTGGAATACTCTCTTTCAAATTCTAAAGGTGGCAGGGGTAAAATACAGGGAGCGAAAGGCTATTTTCAATTTGTACAGAAACCAGATGGCAGTTATAAGAGTCGAGGGACATGAAAGGGAAGCAGTTGTTGGGAAGGGAGTAAGACAGGGTTGTAGCCTCTCCCCGATGTTGTTCAATCTGTATATTGAGCAAGCAGTAAAGGAAACAAAAGAAAAATTCGGAGTAGGTATTAAAATTCATGGAGAAGAAATAAAAACTTTGAGGTTCGCCGATGACATTGTAATTCTGTCAGAGACAGCAAAGGACTTGGAAGAGCAGTTGAATGGAATGGACAGTGTCTTGAAAGGAGGATATAAGATGAACATCAACAAAAGCAAAACAAGGATAATGGAATGTAGTCTAATTAAGTCGGGTGATGCTGAGGGAATTAGATTAGGAAATGAGGCACTTAAAGTAGTAAAGGAGTTTTGTTATTTGGGGAGCAAAATAACTGATGATGGTGGAAGTAGAGAGGATATAAAATGTAGGCTGGCAATGGCAAGGAAAGCGTTTCTGAAGAAGAGAAATTTGTTAACATCCAGTATTGATTTAAGTGTCAGGAAGTCATTTCTAAAAGTATTCGTATGGAGTGTAGCCATGTATGGAAGTGAAACATGGACGATAAATAGTTTGGACAAGAAGAGAATAGAAGCTTTCGAAATGTGGTGCTACAGAAGAATGCTGAAGATTAGATGGGTAGATCACATAACTAATGAGGAAGTATTGAATAGGATTGGGGAGAAGAGAAGTTTGTGGCACAACTTGACCAGAAGAAGGGATCGGTTGGTAGGACATGTTCTGAGGCATCAAGGGATCACCAATTTAGTATTGGAGGGCAGCGTGGAGGGTAAAAATCGTAGAGGGAGACCAAGAGATCAATACACTAAGCAGATTCAGAAAGATGTAGGTTGCAGTAGGTACTGGGAGATGAAAAAGCTTGCACAGGATAGAGTAACATGGAGAGCTGCATCAAACCAGTCTCAGGACTGAAGACCACAACAACAACAACTGAGGACAATGGGTGGATGCTGTGAACCGGCTAAAATCTGAACCGCATTGCGTTATACTTAATGGTAGAGAGAGAAAATATTTAATTTGTTGATCTATTTTTTGTACGATGTGTTTGTACAATGAAAGAGTGTGTATAGTTTTTATCATGGTTGATCGAAAAATTTTGACCCGTACTGTAGGTCTCAGTATATACACTACGTGATCAAAAGTATACGGACACCCCGAAAAACATACGTTTTCGATATTAGGTGCATTGTGCTGCCACATACTGCCAGGTACTCTATATCAGCCACCTCAGTAGTCATTAGACATCATGAGACAGCAGAATGGGGCTCTCCACAGAACTCACGGACTTCGAACATGGTCAGGTGATTGGGTGTCACTTGCGTCATACGTCCGTATGCGAGATTTTCAAACTCCTAAACATCCCTAGGTCCACTGTTTCCGATGTGGTAGTGAAGTGGAAACGTGAAGGGACACGTACAGCACAAAAGCGTACAGGCCGACCTCGTCTGTTGACTGACAGAGACCGCCGACAGATGAAGAGGGTCGTAATGTGTAATAGACAGACATCTATCCAGACCATTACACAGGAATTCCGAACTGCATCAGAAACCAGTGCAAATACTATGACAGTTGGGCGGGAGGTGAGACAACTTGGATTTCATGCTCGAGCGGCTGCTAATATGCCACGCATCACGCCAGTAAATGACAAACGACGCCTCCTTTGGTGTAAGGAGCGTAAACATTGAACAATTGAACAGTGGAAAAACGGTTGAGTGGAATGAGGAATCACCGTACACAATTTAGCGATCCGCTGGCAGGGTGTGGGTATGGCGAATGCCCGGTAAACGTCTTCTGCCAGTGTGTGTAGTGCCAACAGTAAAATTCGGAGGCGGTGGTGTTAGCGTATGGTCGTGTTTTTTTGGAGGGGGCTTGCAGCGCTTTTTTTCTCTTTGTTATAATGGATTGGCACTAACGCAGCACAGGCCTACATTGCTTTTTCAATCACCTTCTTGCTTCCCACTATTGAAGAACAATTCGAGGATGGCGATTGCATCTTTCAATACGATCGAGCACCTGTTCATAATGCACGGCCTATAGCGAAGTGGTTACACGACAATAACATCCCTGTAATGGACTGGCCTGCACAAGGTCCTGACCTAAATTCTGTAGAACACATTTGGGATGTTTGGAACGCCTGTTTCGTGCCCGGCCTCACGGACCGACATCGATACCGCTCCTCAGTGCAGTGCTCCGTGAAGAATGGGCTGCCATTCCATAAGAAACCTTCCAGCACCTGATTGAAATTATGTCTGTGAGACTGGAAGCAGTCATCAAGGCTAAGGGTGGGCCAACGCCATACTGAATTTTGGCATTACCTATGGAGGGCACCACGAACTTGTAAGTCATTTTCAGCCAGGTGTCCAGATACTTAAGATCACATAGCATAGCTTTAGGTAGATGTAAGAACATTGCATATAATATAGGTATCTTACGCGATCTCAACTTGTTTGGTATAGAATACCTTAAATAAAGACCTTCTCGTTTTAGATAAAAGATATATAATTTTCAATAAGAGGTTCCAGCTTGCATACATACTAAACTGCTGAAACGCAAAAGAGGGGCAGAATATTCAGGAATACGAAGAATCACCTGCATGTGAGCTACATTCAGTTTTTTTTTTTATTTTGTAGTGAATAATAAACACTCCCGCTGCCTTATAACAGAGTTCTCTCTCTACTGCGTTCAGTGAAACGGTTGGCAAACACGCACGAATAATTATTGTTCCCGTCAATATCCGCAGGAACAAAACTGTGTTTCCAGGAACTTCTTTATAACTTTGGCGGCCATTTTTATACAGCCGTACGTCGCAGTGCGTGATTTTTACAGCGGCAGTGTGCTGAAAACTTCATAAGTTTCGCTTCCATTTCAAATACTTTTCCCTCTAATCCTAGTCAGAGCAACCTACCCGTGTTTTTGTTTTACTATTTCAATGGCGCTGTTTTAGATTGCTTTCTTTCTCACCCCTCGTCTAAGACTGCTTACGGTTCCTTCATGAGAACAAAAAATATGACAATAATTGGATCCCCTTTGTTTGCAGTATTTCCTCTCTTTTCCTGGTTGCATAGGGTAGAGGTTCATACGATGCCGTAACCGGACTGGAGCTCACAACTTTTTTCTGATTTTCAGCTTATTTTAGTTCAAGAAGAACAAAGTAATCTAGTTAATAATTAATAGTTCATCATACCAAAACGCAGGACACACACGCACGCAGCCATACACGACAGCACATGCATGCGCATAAATCATGAGGTTTCTGCTGCATCAGCCATGCGATTAAGACTTTAAATCTAGAGTCAGGAAAAAATGTAGGTTGTGTCATCGGAATGACTGACAGGCTGGAACAGTATACCGTACTTCTATACACAGGCTACATCCCTGCCAGCCTACACTGAGCAGATACGGCTCGTATCACAAAATCTGAAAATTCCGTAACAGCCTAATGTGCGGTGCGAGAGGAAAATTTTAAAAAGGAACATTAAGGTGCTCGCTCTATAGACTTTGACATCATTAATGACGTAACATTACCGCTCATCGGATACTGAGGGAAAAAAATTTTATCCTTGGTCTAACCGTAAGGCACTACACCAAAATTAGCGTGACGTGATTTACGGAAACCACAAGTTCACTTTACTCGGCTTCACAGTAGACTGTTCTTTCTGGACATTGCTCACGATGTCGAACGCCTAGCTGCAATTCTCGAGAAATTAGCTTTCATCTGTTAATAGGCTATTAGTTTCATTTTTTATATTTCTTTCGTTTTGTATCCTAGGTTCATCCTACATTGTTTCATTGTTATGAAACATAACAGAAGCATCTATATATAATAGTAAAGATTCTGAAATAGTAGATATACTTATAAAAACGACAAGTATGTCAGGAATTCTAGAATTATACGAATTCTCCTCATCTGCTGGTTTGAAACAAACTCATGACGATGTGCTTCACAGGATTTATCATGTTTTATTCTAGTGTCTTGATAAATTATATTAGTGTTAGCCAGGTTCTAAAGAGATGTTTAACAACAAAAACACAAACACATTGCTGAAGCATGTTTTATATTAAAGTATCTCTCAGGAAATAGCAGTGTACGTAAATGGCGATTTACAAAAAAGTTTTATTTTCAACCACGCCGCGTGCCGCTCTTTTGAAAACCATCTGTGACCTCTGTACTCCACCTGACCGAAGAGTAGAGAAGAGTAGGTCCTTATGGGAAAAAAACTTCAAACGTTAAGTGACTGGTCATATCACGCCACTGGTGAAAACACATTTAAATTTCGGTTTAGAGGAAGGAATGGCTGAAAACTGAGGGAAGTTTGTGACAAACCACACAAGTGTTAACAACGACGTAGTGAGTCTGGGTGCAGAACTGCGACGGGACTTTCGGATTACGTGCAGTTCCTCTCTTGAGTTACGTTATAAGAGCCCAACTCGGCAGTTGTGTAAGAGATGAAGACGAATACAACATCAGCAGTGACTCTACTGTTGACGGAGTATCACCGGCATTGTTTCAACTATTTTAGCAGACAGATGATCCTGTATTAGAGACTGATAGAGATTTGTAAGGGCTAGATGCTATTGCTTACGTAATCGCCGTCAGCCTACACGTGATTTTTCTCTCTCACGCTTCCTGCTGGGTATTCTCGGTGGCGCTTAGTGGCTTGTTAAGCAGCACGTTTCGCGGGAACAGACAACCTCTGCTCAGGCGGCGTCCCTACTCGGCCCTTAAGGAGCAGTGAACTGTACTCGGACACTACAGTCGAAAATCTGATTGAAAAAAAATTATAAATAGGGATAAAAGTTCGTACTACATCCCCCCTTTCCCTGACAGTGCGACTTGCAGAGCTCCAAGGGACCGATGACCTTTGCAGTTTGGTCCCTTAATCTTTAAACCAACCAACCAACCAAGCTCCAAAAGGGCTGTTACCGCGTTGTTTTTGAAAGTGTAAACACGATTTTCGAATCGCCAAGACACTATCTTGCGATCTGTGGATCCACAAAAATCATCCGATAATGCAATATGTTGCAAGATTTTTGCAGTTCTCGGCTTCGACAGAGCTCTTATGACGTTGTTTTTGAAATTGGAAGCATGTCTAAAGAAACGTCAAGACAGGATCTTACAACCTTTGCACACAGGAAAATCGTCCGATAATGCATTATGGTGCAAGATTTCTGGAATTCTCACAATAGGTGTAAACTATAGGAAATTGTGGATAATATAATAGGGGGAAAAACAAAGAGAGAACAAAATAAGGAAGGGCTAGAGGGAAGTGCTTAAACCCCCTCTGAAAGGAACACTCGGAGAACGTCGAAACCACGAGGCTAAACTATAAAAGTATCATCGACGTATTCCTAAAATAATGTTGTTTTTAAAACTTAATTTCACAAAAAAGGTTTAGTTACAAATGACTTACGGGGTGCCCAAGCTAACATCTTTACATACGACTGGGTGACCAAGTCCAAGAAGGACTTTGAGGTTTTATTCTACTGAGGCTCTAAAATATTACCCTAACATGCTGCAAAACATGCGTCTGTTACACAAAAAGTAACGGCAACGGCCGCAAACAGTCCCTTATCAGCGCGTATTGCGCAACCGGAAGTGAATTATTCTGCAACACGATCTAAGTAATACTAGAGATCGTGTGTTGCAGCAGCCGCGCCAGAGACTAAGTCCCGTTCAAGGTCAGCCGCATTAAGATGCCACAGCAATGCCTCTGCGACTTGCATGGCGTCGTCGCTGGCGGCGCAGTGTACCTGTGTATCGTAGTTTGAAGGCGATTGATATTGACTTGGCTGGGCAGTTTAATATACAGCAATTGATTGGAGGTCCAGATGTTTTTCGTGGACTGCATTATTTTTTAATAAAAAAAGGGAGGGAGATAAGGAAAAGAGATAAGGAAAGGACAGAACACACTTTATTGTCTATAATAAATCATACAATCACCGTTGATCTTTATTTTACAATTGCCATTACCGACTTTCGCCCAGAAAAAAAAGGTATTCATCAGCATTTAACTTCTTCTTCCTTCTCGTAGTCAAAACAAATGGCATGCTTGGAACAAGAGTCCCATAAGGCTGTTTAGCCAACAGTCCTGTAGAGGGAGAAAAAGAGAGAGAGAGAGAGACTCGATTAATGATTGCCTAATAGTTTTGGACACTTTTTCACCTTCTTATTCCTTAAACAAATATAGTGTATTTTGTGAGAAAAGAAACGTAACGAACACAGTCTGAACTGGGCAGAAGTTCGTTGACACACACCATGGCCACTTTCGTCTCTTGCTCACAATGAATTTTATTTTACTTAATGCAAAGATCTTCGTATAAATTTCAGCACAACATTTACTATCTTAACGAAGGGCAAAAAAATTGCCGAAAGTGCAATTAGAACCCAAGCGCATAGAAATAGCTCGTCGTCTGTGTGTAGGGCTTACATCACTCCATCATCCCTCTTACAAGGAGCACTGCTCCGTAGGTATGTCTGCAATGACATCTCCAACTTCTCACAAACTACTAGATTGTGGGCCTTAAATATAGAGGTTTTAACGAATATACGTGCAGATATTTTATATGTTGTGTCGTAATGTGTACGCACATCACTTTGTTGCTTGTTTCGAGTCCACAATTCAACACTTGACCTGCTGCGCAGGGGAAAATAATCATTAATGGCTTGCTCTTGCCACGCATACTTCGAGGTGCTAACCAACCTAAAAACGTATGACTTGCAATAGCTATAATCATTAGTCCGAAAATTACGTAAATACTTACATAAAAGTTGTTCAGTACACCGTCCTCAGTCACCAGTAGAAATACCTGTGCTTATACCCGTTACACTCCATGCACATAAAATTTCCTATCTTCGAATTGCTTCTGTGTCGAAATTGATAGTGCATCACGGTCCCTGAATTCGATTATCTCTGGAACGGAAGCGTAGTGACGTAGAACCTTTCCCAGGGGTCACCTGCAAGTGGTGGTCGGCTACTATGCTGAATCTCATCGTAGAGTCCAGTCTGCTCTTCTTATTGTATACTACAATGGACCTACATTTAAAAGGAAAAGTATGTAGCTTGTAAACGTCTGTCTGACATTCTACGTTGAGTAGAAAGGCGTTGTCGCCCAGTACCTCCTTGCTCTTTCAAAGTCATCATTTCATTTGATGGTAAGTAGCTGCTCTTTCCAAACTGGTAAAAGTTTAGTTGTGCAAACAGATGGTTTAGATGTTACAGGGCTGACTGCTCCTGATGTTGGCACATATGATGTCGTTTTTCTTGTAGCTGCAGCTGCCTTGTTCGTACAGTTTGCCGCAGTGGTGTAGCTCTTGTTGCTGCTGCTGCAGGATCTGCTGTGGCGGCCAATGTACCACCGCCGCTGGCCGTAATGTAGCCTATTGTACGGGTGCCTGGTAAACACGCTACTACAGCTGTCTGCACGATCTGGCCCGTGTCAGATGTATCGGACATGCTTTCCGGTAATACAGTTCTCTTCCTTTATTGAAGGATGGGATCATGAGAACTGTGGCTGATGAGTGGAAATAGAACGCCACTACGCGTTTCGATAGTTCACACCATCGCGTTCGGGTGTGGAATTACGTCTACGTCTACGGATACGTTCTGGATTTAGTGCAGACACGTAGATGTTACTCATATCACATGTGTGTCTATATTTTACTAATTGATAGATACTGAAACGCCCGCTAATTCACGCAGGGCTAACAGGTAATTAGGATTGTGGAAAGGGTCAAGGGAGTTGCTGTCAGATTCATTTCACAATTGTAATTTATTATCATTTAGTTCACAAATACACTTTTGAAAGAATTAAATTTTCTTCGCGGCTGAAGGCCTTCAAACAGATGCTTTGAAACAAGTTCAATTTTGAAAAGACAAGACACACAGTTAAATTTACGAATAAGATAAATCGTATACATATATGAGATCAGCATGCGGAGCGGATGAAAGCCGCCGGATTAAATCTTCATAATTCCAGATATACTATGATGATTACTGAAAGCAGAAGGCCACAGTGTTTTAAGATACTAAAAGAGCTGATGGCCCGCAAGGTGCACAGAAAGAGATAAAAAAACGCAATAAGATGGCTGAAGGCCGCAAGGGTAAATTCTGAAAATTAAGGAAATATATTTATTGCAACAATCGGTAAAACAATACATAAAGTTTAAAAATTTCCTTTTTGCAGCACCAACGGCGGAAGGCCCACAATAACTTGTAAAATCTTTCAGAGCAAATTACAATAACCTTTCAAGAGCAGAAGGCGGCAATATTTGGACTTGAAGGGAATTGAACTTATTCTAAATCATCTGTTTGGAGGCCTTCAGCCGCGAAGCAAATTTAATTCTTGCAAAAGTGTATTTGTGAACTAAATGATAATAAATTACAATTGTGAAATGAATCCGACCGCAACTCACTTGGCCCTTTCCACAACCCTAATTACCTGTTAGCCCTGCGTGATTTGGCGGACGTTTCACTTGTATCAGAGGGTGGCTTGCGCTCGTGCTTACCAACCTAGTTGCGGTCGGCTTCACTTTTGTTTCGATTGTGTCTGTGGCACGGTATTGTTTTGGTTGTTATTGTTTCAGGTTTTAAGATAAAGCGGTCAGAGAGCGTCCACGGATCGACCTGCTAGGAAGTGACCATCTTGTTTACGCGTTGGCAATAAGGAGTCAATCGACGGAGGGCAGTGTTCCAGAATTGGTAGCCCGTTTTACCGTGCTGCAGCCGGTTGTCGTCACCTTGGCTGTGATCGGTGAGACAGGTTCGGCAATCCAGTATCTCGGTAAGGCTCTTAAGGGCCTTGAAGACATTATTGGTGTTGCCTTTGCAGGGTTGGGTCCGGGGAGGTGTATCGGTTGCCGATTTTTCCTGACCTGTATCCTTAGCCTTGGTTAAGGGACTCCCTGTTAATCTAATATTGTGGTGTGATTTCATTTATAAAAGTGGGCTCATCTTGGATTATTCCGGACGCACCTTTTCCTTTATATTTGCTTTTAGTGAGAAGTTTGGCCTTTGTGAGTGCACAAAACCTGGAGTAGGCCGACTTACGGCGTGGAGGTTGCTGCTAATCAATTTGATATAGACCACCTTTGGCCCAGTCGGGCGTCCCAGCTGCGCGACTTGTTACACAGTTTTTCTCAGCTCCTCAGCGATGACCTGGGGATTACTAGCGTTCTTGAATATCATATACATTTGTCCGATGACACCCCCGTTAGGCAATCTCCTCATCGCCTCCCCCCCCCCCCCCCCCCCCCCCCGAGGTTAAGATACTCGGGGCTAAGACATCTCAGATGCTGGAAGAGGGAGTTATCAGACCCTCTACTTTCACTTCTCCAATCTTTCTGGTGCCTAAGGATCAGGGACGCGATTTCAGACCGGTTGTGGATTAACGGCGTTTGAACGCCAAGGTTGTACTCGAGTCAGTACCCTTGCCCGATTTGCATAATTCTTTCACTTGGTTTGGCGGGGCTAATTGGTTTACTATTCTCGATCTGAATCAGGCCTATTATCAAATTCCTTTGGCAGAAGAATGTGAACATGTCACCGCCTTTTGCACGGATTGGAACTTGTTCAACAGAATTCCCTTTGCGTTAGCCACCTGGGAGGCAGTGCTTACTCGTTTATTGGACAATATTCTTGGGGAATTGAAGTTAGT
Organism: Schistocerca piceifrons; assembly: GCF_021461385.2. NCBI lineage: Eukaryota > Metazoa > Arthropoda > Insecta > Orthoptera > Acrididae > Schistocerca > Schistocerca piceifrons. The sequence goes on along the minus strand of NC_060140.1, from coordinate 673,667,195 downwards.
TTGTGTCTACAATTATTTGAACGACTTTGTTATCTACAGTCATACGTTCGAGGATCATTTGGAGTATATTCGGCATGTTCTTTTGAGGTTACAGCAAGCTGGTCTGACGGTCAAACCTAGTAAAATCACGCTGGCTACGCGGGAGGTATCCTTCTTAGGACATATAGTCTCCGGTTAGAGTATTCGTACTGATTGAGAGCGAACGAAAGCCCCGCGGGCGTTGCCTCCTCCTGTTGATAAGCGGGGAATCGCAAAATTTATAGGCACGGCAAATTAGTTTAGGCGTTTTGTCCCCAATTTTTCTCAGCTGGCGGCACCCTTAAATTAGTTACGCCGTAAGGGTGTGCGTTTTGAGTGGGGACCTGCCCAGGAGGCTGCCTTCGAGCATATTAAAACAGCCATAGCTAATCCGCCGGTTCTTGGGGTACCGGTTTTTAGCAAGAGGTTTATTGTGCAGGCTGATGCCTCTAATACCGGAACTTCAGCTGTTCTTCTACAGAAATTCGAGGATCAGAGACAACCATTAGCTTACGCGTCTCGGCGGTTAACAGATGCCCAGCTTAAGTACTCGGTCTATGAGTACCAGGCCTTAGCCGTTTTATTTTCGTTAGAGAAGTATCGATTCTACCTCGAGCATCGGGTTCCCCAATTGGAAACCGACAATCAAGCTTTGACCTGGGCATTGGCGAGGCCGCGTAAGACTGGACGTATTGCGAGGTGGGCAGTACGTATTTCAGCATTTCAGTTCGAAGTTAAGCATGTTAAAGGTTCCGAAAATGTCTTGGCGGATGTTATCAGCAGGATGTTTACTGAAGAAGTACCTAGTGCTGGAGGGAAGCAGTTGGGTTGTGACAATCATAGTTGCAGCGTATTAGGTCAATTTCCCCTTCTGTATGAGGACATCGCACATCATCAGGCATTAAGCAGCGTGTGTTGGCAGGAGAGCTCGTGCAAGAATATGAGATTAAGAGGGGTATTCTGTGCAGATAGGTCGGCGATGCTCGGCCGTCCAAAATCTGTTGGCCTGTTACCTTGGTCCGTCCGGTTTTCAGTTATTTTCATGATTCCTTGGTGGGTGGTCATTTGGGCACTTATAACACGCTCCAAAAGATCAAGGAGCATTTAACTTGGCCCTCCATGTACCAAGATGTTAGACAGATGGTAGCTCAGTGTCGCTTATGTAACGTAGCCAAACCAAACAATGCCCTTCAACAAGGCTGGTTGAGTTCCCAACGAGAGTCCTCTCCCATGCGCAAGGTCTACATAGATTATTTGGGTTTTTGTCACGCAGTAAAAGAGGTCATCGATATGTATTCGAGGTAATTGATGCATTTTCTAGGAGTACTTGGCTTATTCCTAGCCGAAACGTTACCGCCACCACCACGATTAATCACCTGACTAGTGTTTTTAGTGTTTTCAGGCCACCTAAGCAGCTGGTTATTGATAACGCTCCTGCCTTTCTTTCGGGCCCTTTTAAGACCTGCTTCCAGAACGGTGCTAAACATATTATCCCCAAGGGTCCTTTTCCGAACCGGTTAATCGCAATTTCAAACTCGCTTTGATTATTTATCATCATAAAACAGCCGGTAAATTGGATTCCAGTCTTCCCTGTCTTATTTTTGCTTTTAATACAGCCATTCATGAAGCCTCGCCACCACCACGATTAATCACCTGACTAGTGTTTTTAGTGTTTTCAGGCCACCTAAGCAGCTGGTTATTGATAACGCTCCTGCCTTTCTTTCGGGCCCTTTTAAGACCTGCTTCCAGAACGGTGCTAAACATATTATCCCCAAGGGTCCTTTTCCGAACCGGTTAATCGCAATTTCAAATTCGCTTTGATTATTTATCATCATAAAACAGCCGGTAAATTGGATTCCAGTCTTCCCTGTCTTATTTTTGCTTTTAATACAGCCATTCATGAAGCCTCGCGAGTTGTGCTTCCACCCTCGATTTTTTCCTACTCAGTTAATTCCCCTCTTTCCAACTTGTGGGGAATTCAGGATCTTATTCAACCCAAGGTTAATCACCTGGTTATCAAGGAAAATTGGAACCGGGCCAGGCGTAATACACTGAGAGCTCATCCTAGGCAAGCCCAGTGTTACAATCGTAATCGCGAAACCTTTAACAGTAGGCCCGGGGATCAAGTTTATGTCCGCAGTTTCCATGGGAGGCAGGTGCACGGGGGCAACCTTAGTAAATTTACTCCTCGTTTTCGGGGGCCGTGCACTATTATACATGTATTAGGCCCGGTCAATTTGTTGGCTATGGAGATCAGCTCAGGCAAGCAGTATCGGGTTCACCTGAGTCAAGTTAAGGTCAAGTAGTTCAGGGTTGGGGTTAACCACTTCCTGGGTTAAGTTTGAGAGGGGGGGGGGGGGGGGCAGGTTGAGCCGTGCATACAGTTTTGTATTTTACATCCTGTTTTAATGTATTTCCATCTCAGCCCGTTTGCGTGCTGTCGTGCTGCAGCCGGTTGACGTCACCTTGGCTGTGATCGGTGAGACAGTGCATGGGGTCTTAATTAAAAGAATAAGATGCAATAATTTTAGAAGCTGTGCGACCGGTTACGAAGTCTCATAACCGGTTGGCCCTGACGCAATCTGACTGCACAAAATAAAAATGAAGAATGACAAGGAATTTTCATTAACACAATTGATTAATTAAGTCCCCTGCAACTATAAAAACTACGAAACAACAAAGCGCAAGTGTAACTGTTCTGTATGTCGTAGTGTGACTCAACGTACATGTATCTGGCTCGGTTCTTTCTCAAAACGACAAAATATTTTAAACACCATTTACAATGAACTAATTGAAAAACCAGAAATACAACAATTGCACATAGAAACCAGAATTACAAGTCTAATAGTTGAACACGATCCAGATGCTTTGTTGACTGTACCTGTGACCAAGAGGCATTTTCATTAAAGAAATCTGTAATACCTTTTTACCTCATTATATATTGACGAAAATTTTCCATTACACCAGCATCATAAATCAAAGCCCATCTCCTTTCTCAAATACGCTGTGATAATTGCAACATCTTCCAGCTATAGATTACACCAACGGAACAGCATCTACTCTCTCGCCCAACAGAACAACAACTGCACTCGACATCCTCTGAACTACCACTGCACCATTGGAGGAGGCGGAATAATAATCTTTGGCGCAATCTCTGGCGCTGTGACTCAGTGTAGCCACCTTTCAACAGATGCGGCAATCCAGTTTCTCGGTGAGGCTTTTAAGGGACTTAAAGACACTAATGGTCTCTCAGACGGAACCCAACCTAGTGACAATCAGTTGGGTCGGGTCCGAGCACAGTTAGCGCATTTAACCAATTGGGTGGCCGACTTATGTACTTTAGATTTGGGAGAGCTGCATAGAAAATCGGCCGCTGAGTTGGGATCTTACATATTTGGGGTTGGATTGGATGAAGTTTGAGGATGGTGACTTGCGCCATAAAGGGGAACATGGAGGCCAGCCCGGGAGTGGCATGGAACCGGCGCCCGTTTAGTTAAACGCCGCGTTTGCTACGTTGCCGAACCCTTTGGCTTATTTCTTTCAGGGTCTGACCGAGTTGTTGGTACAGCTGATTGATCAAGTAGAGAATTTTCTTTGGTTGTTGGTTCATCTCGAACAGCACTCTGCCGCTTTTTGCGTACCGCACCGCATCGTTTTGTCGTTGGTGTACCCGCTAGCTAGAGGCGAGTTGCAGATCATCCTCTCACGAACCATGACCGAAGGATTTTCCTAGAAACAATTAAGGGGACTTGTAATTAGTCAGCTGTAACCACCGGGGTTCGAAACAACTTGAGAGCCACCACATTTGGGAAGTGCAGCGGAGTGACGAGCAGTTATATCAGTATCTTGACAGAGTCCATACAGCTTCTTTTTTTGCATTTTTTGCATTGTTGATTGAACTACCGGAACGTGAATTAGTTTCTATCGTCCTCAAGGGAATGCGTGCGGCGGATAAGCCGCATTTTATTTTTGGTAAGCAGCCTGAAACCTGGGGAGAACTCCGTGATGCTGTTATAGCAGCATCCGCATTACCCCTTGAGAGCCAGGGACGTCGGGAGGTTGCGAGGTGCGACATGGGTGTCGATTCCGGATTGCCCACATCTGTAGAAATTAGTAAAAGGGAACCCAGGTGTTGTTTCAGATGTGGAAGTTCAGCTCATTTGGTACGCTCTTGTGGTCAACCTCATGCTCCTAGAGCTAATAGATGACGCCGGGTTGCTCCACGAAACCGGTTTTGAACCTTTAGGCATTGGTGTACCCGCGTCATCACCCCCGCGTCGCCCTTTTTGCCTTATGTTTGTGCTCAGGTAGGTGGCAGGCCATTATGCACTCTCCTGGATTCCGGCAGTTCTCTGTCATTATTGAGTCTTGAATTGTTTTTGGAATTTGGACATATTCCTAGACTTGGTTCGGTCCCGTCCCCAGTGCAGAGATGTCGGGTGGGCAATGGCCAGGTGTTGCCTTTGCAGGCTTGGGTCCGGGGGAGTGTGTCGGTTGCCGATTTTTCCTGGCCTGTATCCTTAGCCTTGATTAAGGTACTCCCTCTTAATCTAATATTGGGTTGTGATTTCACTCATAAAACCGACCTCACCGCCTGTCTCCCCTAAGTGAAGGTGGGCAGACCGATCCCCTGAAGGCTCCTGAGTGCTGTTCCCTTAATTATTCTTTGGCAGTGTTAATGTTGTTATATTTATTTTAAAAGTTTTTTTGGGGGCTTTACTGTATTTTCTATTTTCAATTGTGCAAAGTTAATTGAGGGCCTTCAGCCCTGGAAACATGTTATCAGAGTTTCCTTCAAGTCCGAACATTATTGCCTTCTGCTCTTGAAAGGTTATTGTAAATTCCTCTGAAAGTTAAATTTAGAAAAAGATAAATCATATACATATATGAGATCAGCATGCGGAGCAGCTAAAGGCCGCCGGATTAAATCTTCAAAATTCCGAATACCGGGTAATCAAAAAGTCTGAAAAAACTTAATAAACCACGGAATAATGTAGATATATAGGTAAAAATCGACATACATGCTTGGAATGACGTGGGGTTTTATGAGAACCAAAAAAAAAAAACAATGTTCACAAAATGTCCGATAGTTGGCGCTGGACAGCAGAACGTTAGTGACGGGTGAGAGGTACGCCGATATGTTACAGAATCGCATCATCCCCAGCCTGGCTGATAAACACCTGCTGGAACGTACGATGTTTATGCAGGATGGCGCTCTACCCCATATAGGTAGACGCGTGAAAGATATCTTACGCGTATCGTTTCCTGATGAACGTGTGCTCAGCCGCCACTTTCGTCATGCTTGGCCTCCCATGTCCCCAGACCTCAGTACGTGCGATTACTGGCTTTGGGGTTACCTGAAGTCGGAAGTGTATCGTGATCGACCGACAGCTCTATGGATGCTGAAAGACAACATCTGACGCCAATGCCTCACCATAACTCCGGACATGCTGTTGACAACATTATTCCTCGACTATAGCTATTGTTGATGAATGATGGTGGACATATTGAGCATTTCCTGTAAAGAACATCATCTTTGCTTTGTTTTACTTTGTTGTGCTAATTATTGCTATTCTGATCAGATGAAGCGCCATCTGTCGGACATTTTTTGAACTTTTGTATTTTTTTGGTTCTAATAAAACCCCATGTCATTCCAAGCATGTGTGTCAATTTGTACCTCTCTATCTATATTATTCCGTGATTTATTCAGTTTTCAAATTTATACTGACTTTTTGATCACCCGGTATACTATGATGATTACTGAAGGCAGAAGGCCACATTGTTTTAAGATGCTAAAAGGGCTGATGGCGCGTAAGGTGCATAAAAAGAGATAAACAAACGCAATAAGATAGCTGAAGGCCGCAAAGTTAAAATCTGAAAATTAAGGAAATATATATATTGCAACAATTGGTAAAGCAATACATTAAGTTTACAAATTTTCTTTTGCAACACCAACGGCGGAAGGCCCAAATAACTTGTAAAATGTTTATGAAGAAGAGTTCCTTACCTGAGGACGTCCTGGTGTGGCCGTTCCACCTACATGATACGGTTTGCCAAAGATGCATAACGATGGGGTTCCATTGCACCCTATTGTTTCCAATTTGGGTGCACCAACTTTCAACTTGGCAAAATATTTAGCGTCTGTTCTCAGCCCTCATGTGGGTAAATGTGAACACCATATTTCCAACTCCATGGATTTTATTCAGCGTTTAAAGTTGCTTCTACTTGGTCCCTCTGATTTACGTGTTAGTTTTGATGTGGTGTCACTTTTTACTTGGCTACCTCTCGAAGAGTCATTGATTTTAATCAATGAAAAACTTGATATAGAAATGACTTCATGTTCTGACGTCCGCCTATTTGTTATTCGATGACAAATATTTTGAACAAACCGACGGCGTGGCTATGGGGAGTCCTTAATCCCCCATAGTCGCTAATCTTTTTATGGAGGACTTTGAGGATATGGCCCTGGGAACATCTTTTTTGAAGCCTTCGTGTTTTTTTAGATATGTTGACGATATGTTTCTTGTTTGGCCACATGGAATAGACTCTTTGCACCGGTTATTGGACCATTTTAATTGTCTTCATCCGAACATCAAATTCACGATGGAAATTGAAAAGGAGGGATAGTTACCTTTTCTGGATATACTAGTTTATACAAAAGAAGACGGAACTCTTGGACACAGTGTTTACAGGAAACCGACTAATACCAACAGGTATTTACATGCTACCAGTTGCCATCCACCTTTTCAACGTACAGGAGTCTCCGGATCTTGGTTAAACAGATGTTATTCTTCTTCTTCTTCTTCTTCTTCTTCTTTTTCTTGTTATTATTATTATTATTATTATTATTATTATTATTATTGTAATCAATTAAAACATGTAGTAACCTGCAAAAATGTTAAAAATACGAAATATTACAAAATAGAGAAGACAGGTCTAAAAGAATCAATAGTAAATGATACTACAAGGAGCTGCTGAGGGTAGATCGGTAGGGAAATAGAGACTGGGATACGTTAAAAAAATAATTGAGGACTTATGATGAAATACTATTCCAAGATGGAGAGGTTGGTGCAAAAGAGGAATCCGTGGCGGGCAGCATCAAACCAGTCAGAAGAAAGATGGCCGAAAAAAAAAATTGAAAAATCCTACTGCCAGATATTTAAGCCATTACGGCAACTCCTTTAGCTCTCATATGTCGGGAATTGTGGTGTACGTCCAGCGTCGGAGCCTTACGTTAAGCTCAAGGTACAGGTACGAACAAGCAGCATATCTGGTTAATAGTCTTATCGGCACAAAAGTCTCAAAAATGTTAGAAAAGGAGGGAAGAATTCAGTGATAAGAATATCTGACTTTGGATTCAAAGTCTTAAAAGACTTAGTAATCAACTCGCTGTGCTACTTTATTAATGCGTAGTAACTACCATACACTGTACGTGCTTCAATAAAATGGTTTGTATTATGTCCACCCATTGAGTATCACTCTAAATCTGTTTCACAGCAAAGGCACAACAGATGCCAATTTGTTTTACACATTGCGTCGCTACTGATAAAGGTAGAGATGTAAAACTGTTTCCATTCACTAGCAGCTCGTGACTTATGCCAGCACCCAGTGCTGAACGCCTACGATGGCTACAGCAGGGACGTTCAAACCTGTAGTGTGGGTTGCAGCTCATTGCCTACTCGTACAGCTGATACCTGCACAAGCTGAGGATGAAGGTGAGCTAGCAGAAACTGCAGAAATTTCGGAGATGTTCTGGATTCTGATAGAGGAGCTATGCTGGAAAGGATAATCGGCTGTAGAATGCATGTCTTTCTAATATTTGGAGTTGACATCCAGGCTACTGCATCAATTTAATGTTTGGTATACAGGGTAATGGAAAGTGACATTTCATTTGGTCGACTGATAAGTTCTGTAATTGTGTGCCGTTTAGAAGTTTCCCGATAGGAGATTTAATTCTGCTATATTAAAATGGATGCGGTTTCGATTGTGACGTAAAATTACGGGCGTCGGTAACGACTGATTAAACGTTCTGTAGCTACAGATTGGGTTCTTTGCTACTGATCGTGAGAAACTGTTATGTAGACGAGGATCTGAAGTCGTTACTACCGAACTAAAGCCATTACCGAGGCTAAGGCTAAAGGCGGAGTTACATTGTATTGCGCAAGTCGCCGAAGTGGAGTCAAATCGAAAGACTTGCACCCGGCGAACGGTCTACCCGATGTGTGGTCCTAGTCACACGACATTTACATTTTAGTGTAATTTCTCTAGGGTTTTTAATCTGCAAAAAATTTGTGAGGAGGTTAGCACAAATCTCTGCCCACTTTACTTTAGATTTTCGGTGTTTTTCCTAACTTTCTTTCTGTAATGATCGCTTCTTCGATGGGATGTTAAATTTTTGTCTTTCTTTTTTCATTCCAGTGATCTCACAAGTTTTTGGCTCTACTCTGTCCTCTCAATGTAACAAATCCTACGGACAGATTGTCTCTTAATAGCGCACCCCATTTGGAGAGAGGAACAGCAGTATCCGGTGTATAAGCAAACACTACAGTCTTGTGTAGAACACAGTTAAGACTCATATGTAGTTCTCAAATGGTATGTAGAATTTTACAGCCTTATGTATGGCAGGGTGTTGCATCGTGAGAACAGTGTATCTAAGAGCACATGATATTTTCTGGTCAGTACTTCGTTTAGTAACTGATTTTATTCACAATTTCAGAAGCTATCTAGCATTAGCTGCATTAGGTACGAAGATATTACCTGTTGGTCGTTGACGTTGTGGTCTTCAGTATCAAAACTGGTTGTTTGCAGCACTACTTGCTACTCTATCCCGTACGAGCCTCTTAATCTCCAATAACAACTGCAACCTACACCTTTCTGAATGTGCCTACTGTATTCATATTTTGGTCTCCCTCTACGATTTTTACCATCTGCTCTTTCCTCCAATATTACACTAGTGATCCTTTGACTGGTGATCCCTTGACGTCTCAGAATGTGTCCTGTCACCTATCCACAAATCCCTTCTTTTGATAAAATTGTTCCAGAAATTTCTTATCTCCCCAATTCTTTTCAGAACGTCCTCACTAGTTATGTGATCGACCCATCTAATCTTCAGCATTCTTCTGTAGCACCACATTTCGAAAGCTTCTCCTTTTTATCCAAACTGTTTATCGTCCATGTTTCACTTCCATACGTTGCTATACTCCAGGTAAATATCTTCAAAAAAGACTTCCTAACACTTAAATCTACATTCGATGTTAACTAATTTCTCTTCTTCAGAAATGCTTTTCTTGTCATTGCCAGTCTACATTTTGTAACCTCTATATTTCGGCAATCATCATTTATTTTGCTGCCAAAAAAACAAAACTCACCTACTACTTTAAGTATCTCGTTTACTAACATGATTCCCTTAGCATCACCTGATTTAATTACACTGTATCCCATTATCCTTGGTTTGCTTCTGTTGATGTTCATCTTATATTCTCCTTTCAGGACTGCCCATTCTGTTCAACTGCTCCTCCAAGTCCTTTGCTGTATCTGACAGAATAACGTCATCGGAAAGCGACAAAGTTTTTATTTCTTATCCTTGAACTTTAATTCCTACTCCTAATTTTTCTTGGGTTTCCTTTGTTGCTCTTTCAATGTATATACTGAATAACATCGGGATGGAATACAACCCTGTATCACTTCCTTTTCAACCACTGCCTCCCTTTTATGCCCCTCGACTCTTATAAATGCCGTCTGGTTTGTGTACAACTTGTAATTATCCTTTTGCTCCATGTATTTTACGCCTACTAACTTCAGAATTTCAAGAAGAATACATTGTGAAAAGCTTTCTCCAACTCTACAATTGCTAATATCGTAGGCTTGTGTTTCCTTACCCAGTCTTCTAAGATAAGTCGTCAGTAATGCCTCGCGTGTTCCTACATTTCCGGAATTCGAAGTGATCTTCCCCGACGTCGTCTTTTCCCAGTTTTTCAATTCTTCTGTAAAGTTCGCGTTAGTGGTTTGCAACCATGACTTACTAAACTGATAGTTCGGTAATTTTCATACCTGTCAGCAACGACTTTATTTGAAATTGGAATTACTACATTTTTCTTGAAGTCTGAGGGTATATCTCCTGTCTCATAAATGTTGCACATCAGATGGAAGAATTTTGTCATGGCCTGCTCTCCCAACGCTGTTAGTAGTTTTGACGGGACTTCGTCTACTCCCTTTGCTTCGACTTAGATCTTTCAGAGCTTTGTCAAATTTGTCTCGCAGTGTCATATCTCCCAACTCGTCATCATCTACGTCCACTTTCTTTCTATATTGCTTCCAAGTTCATCTCCCTTGTATAGACATTCTGTATACTCTTTCCCCTTTTCTGCATTCTCTTTTTTACTCAGGACTGGTTTGTCATCTGAGCTCCTGACGTTTCTGCAAGTGCTTCTCTTTTCCTCAAAGTCTTCTCTAAATTTTCTGTAAGTGGTATTTATCTTTCACCTAGTGAAATATGCTTCAAAATCGTTACATCTTTCTTCAAGCTATTACTGCTTAGCAATTTTGTACTTCCTGTCAGTCTCACTTCTCAAATGTTTGTGTTCCTTTTCACCTGCTTCATCTGCTGCATTTTTGTATCCAAGGATTTCTGTTTGGAATTTTCTTCTTAACTGTTTGAACCTCTAGTGCCTTCACTATTCTATCGCTTAAAGGTACCCATTCGTCTCCTATTGTATTTCTTTCCCCAGCTCTAGTCAATCGTCACCCAATGCTCCCTCTGAAACTCTCAGTAACCTTTGCTTATTTCATCCTACTCAGATCACATCTCCTTAATTTCCTACCTTTTTTGGAATTTCTTCTCTTTTAATCTAAAGTTCATAACCAATAAATTGCGGTCAGAATCCATATTCTCCTCTGGAAATATCTGACTATTTAAAATCTGGTTCATAAATCTCTGTGTAGCGACTATATAATGAAAATGAAACGCCTGCAGCCGCCCTTATGACCTTATTTATTGTGTAGCTACCAGTTTCGAAGCTTCAAGCTTCAGTGTGCCTTCTTCAGGCCTTAGTTGATTGAAGCGCCGAAGGCTGTAGACCTCCAGTCTAAAGGATGGACACACAAAACCCAAATAATCAATCTGAAACCTTCCTGTGTCTCCAAGTCTCTTGCACGTACGCATCCTTCTTTAATAAGTCTTAAACCAAGTGGCAGCGATGATTAAATTATGCTCTCTGCAAAATTCTAGCAGCTGTCTTCCTCTTTCATTTCTTTCCCCCAATCCACACTCACAAACTATTTTTTCTTCTCTTCCTTTTCCAGTCCCCCATCACAATTAAATTTTCATCTCCTTTAACTATCTGAATAATTGAACTCATCATAAGTTTCTTGAAACGCATCGTCTGCGGAGCTATCTGGCATGTAAACTTGTACTACCGTGGCAGGGGCTCTGGCTTCGTGTCTATCCTGGCTACGATAATGTGTTCAGTATGCTGTGCCAAGAGGACGCCATCATCATTGAACCATACTGCATGTCCTCGAGAAAAGTTATCGCAGTAGTTTCCATTTGCTTTCAATCTTTCGCAGTACCAGCACAACAAGGCCGTTTCGGTTGATTGTACAAGGTCAGATCAGTCATTCATCCAGACTGTTGCCCCTGTGATTGCTGAAAAGGCTGCTGCCCCTCTTCAGGAGTTACACGTTTATCAGGTCTCTCAATAGATACCCTTCCATCGTGGTTGTACTTACGGTATTGTCTGTATCGTTGAGGCACGCAAGCCACCGACCGACGCCGAGGTCCATGGTTCATGAGGGTGTACCTGTTGGTAAGATACGAAAATTTGTGCCGGAACTCGACTATAACTCGAATTTCCCAACTGAAGTGACCACTTCCGTTATCTGAGCAGGCTAGGACCGAGACAAACTTCTATGTATCGTAGCTTCTGGACTTTTCTTAGATTCTCGCCACAGTGTTTCAAGGAGACAAACTATTCGACGTTAGTATTACGGTCATCATTTTTCCCACCCTCGGTTTAACAAACAGAGTTGCGAGCGTTGAAGTCGTAGACAGTATGACATATGGATGTTTGAATCGAAGCTAGAAGCGTATCGCGACAGGATCGAAATCCGGCTTCGAGACCCATTGCGACGCTTATTTTCAAATGTCACCAATAGGTAATAACTTCAAACCTAATGCAGCTCATGTCAAAAAAATTCCCCAGTTACAAACAAATTTCATAAATTTAGTATAACTGCAAGTTAGTCACCAGTGTCTGTTTCTTCAGACATTGTTAAAAATAAGATGTAGAATGACATGCAGGATCGCGCACTAGGGACCGCCATAAGTAGTTTCCATCATTTTCTTCTTTTTTGTTCTTGTTACACGTGACATTGTGTTTTTTGCAGCATTTGTAAATTTCGCATTTTCACATTTAAGTGCTGTATAATATATTGAAGTTAAATAGAATATGCTGTTAATTCTCTAGGTAGAGAATTTTATTATGTGTAAAATGCTATATATTTGTAGCAATATTAACGTAAGATTTGGAAAGTTAAGCCATAGTACGTTGGTCATGCATCATGGTTTACCATAAAACAGAAGAAAGTCTTTTGCGACGGAACATGTGATACTTGTCAATTAACTGAGTTTCTTTAATGTTTTAATAATTTTTCCTGTCTTGAAAATGGAATCTAGTTTTAGTCTGCAATGGAGTCTAATTCAAAATATATTTAATTATACGTCACTTACGGTTATCGTTGTGTAGTAGAGCAATAATGGTCTAGATGGACTATAAATGCATTACTGGCAAGATTTTACGCTTTTAAATTTTAACAGAATACTTTTTCCTAGGTACGTGAATATGTTGTACCTTGGAACATGTTTTCACATTTGGGAAAACCTTAATTTTCCGGACCATTTTTTTTTTTTTTATTTTCAGAAAGAGATTGCAGCAGATCCAAATTGAATGCCGTCATTTAAAAATGAAATAAGAAAATGTAATAATCTTCTATTACGGTGCTGGCTAGAGGCGAAAGTCTAAAAATATACCAAGGTAGAACACGGCAGTGAGTTAACGCGCTTCGGCATTCTCTACGAAGAGAAAACAAGATTCGCGAAATCAGATCCGAGTATTGTTCGTGTTACGGAAGACGTCAGGAGGGCCCGTTGTACAGTTCGGCTCAGCTTATTACGGCAGTGCTGAGCCGCCACCGATAGCAACGTGTCAGTGTTTCCAGATCGTCAGGAGCACAGCGGCAGAGTACACAAAACAGGACGGGGCGGGCTTGGCAAACTCGTTAGGCGCTCCCCGCCATTGTCATAGCCCTTCGCTCGCATTAATGTGACGCTTGACAGGGAAACGGAACACCACGTCGCAGGTAACGCTCGCTGCACGCCTTTCTGCCAACCTAGCTTCTTGCTGCTCTAAAGTTGCCCAGATTTCTGAGCAAGCACACAGGTACATGTGAAAATAAGTAGTTAAAACATTAATGACATAGATGCCATTCAAAGACGACTGATGACCCAAGAAAAAGCATCATTACTGAGATACCAAACGGAAGAATTATCTAGATCACATTTTTGGAGTCTAATGAGAAAAAGAAACATTTTTGTGTAGCGTTATGCTTATTGCATGATCGAGTAATACGGAGCAGCCAATTTTAGGGATTTTTGGTGAAAACATCTAAGCTTTTCCAGAATGCGGAACATGCATTAGATCATAACCATCTTCACCATACTACGATAAAATTGCAGAAGATAAAATTAAAAATTTTTAAACCTTAAAACGTTACAATTTTGTGGAGTATACTCTAAAACAAGCGGCGGGAAGTGGAGGTAAGTCTGATGAACGGGCAAATACAAAACACATTGTACATCCTTCGACGCAGTAGACATAAAACAAACACGGAGGACGTTGTCATCTGCTTCAAGCGACTGCGTAAGCAGTGCCCGCGTTAATGGATTAAAAAACAGTCTCAACTGCAAAAACCGTTATTTCGGTGGCAGTCGGTTTCCGTCAGTGTTTGGCCATCCTCAGACCATTATATTATGATGTCAGGCAGTGGCAGTTCACATTCGCATGGTGACAACGCCCGCTCCATTCACCGCCACCGTCTGCCATCACGGTATGATGGTCCGAGGGTGGTCAAACACTGACCGAAACCGGTTACCACCAAATTAAATATTTTTACAGACAACATTCATTTTAATCCCTTTTTAAGGAACTTTTAGGCAGTCCGCTGTTCCACCACGAGAAATGTTCTCAAAAACTAATGTTCTGTGTAATTAATGACCCCACTACACTTCAGTTTAATCTTCAATGACAACCTTTCATTCCTTGAACCACCAAACTTGTTGACTATAGTTGGAGTCACGAACGCTGGCAGTCGAGTTTAGGCTTGTTCTGCGCACCTACGTCACGCATTCTGCGACAGCCAGTAATCGTTCAGTTGTGTTCTGAGCACTCTGCTCTGAATGCGGTTGCTAATGTTAGCATTAAATGTGATCGTAGTGAATTATTTACAGAATTTTTATTCAATTTTTTGCTAGTTGTCATGTCTGATGGTGGTGGTGATACATTCCGCATAAGCAAGGGAGAGACAAAATTCGCAGGATACACGCTTTCTTGAAGCGGAAAGAACGCGCATGTACGTACCGCAACTGTCACTTGAAATCGTCAACATTGCAATCGTCGTCCGTGCCTCGATATGTGCGAACCGCCATCGTTCATGGATCAGACTATAGTTTCCAGCGGCCCGCCACGAGTTCCTCTCCTGTACCGACCTCTTCGCCCCAGAGTAGCCCTTGCAACCTACGTCCTCAATTGTTTGCAGTATGTGTCCCAGTCTCTGTTTCCCTCTACAGTTTTTATGCACTACAGCTCCCTGTAGCACCATGGAGTATATTGCCTTCTGTCTTAACAGAGGTCGTATCATCCTCTCCCACGTTCTTGTCAGTGTCATATCACGTTCCTTGTCGATCCTGCTGAGAACCTCCTTATTCTTGTCCTTATCAGTTCACCTGGTTTTCGATATTCTTCTGTAGCACCACATTTCAAACGCTTCGATTTTTTTCTCTTCCGGTTTTCCTACAGTCCATGTTTCACAATCGTACAGTGCTGAGTTCCAGAATTTTCTGTCTCATATGAAGAGCTGTGTTTAAAACTGGTAGACTTCATTTGGCCATGAATGCCCTTTTTGCCAGTGTTAGTTTGCTTTTTATGTCCTTCTTGCTCCGTCCATCATGAATTATTTTGCTGCATAGGTAGCAGAATTCCTTGATTTCTTCCATTTTGTGATCCCCAATTCTATCGTTGATTTCTCTCTGTTCTCATTTCTACAACTTCTTATTGCCTCCATCTTCCTTCTTACTCTCAATCCACACTCTGTAGTCATTAGACTGTCTAATCCATTCAACCCATCTTGTAATTCTTCTTCACTTTCACTGAGAATAGCAGTGTTATCAGCGAATCTCATTACTGATATCCTTGCACCTTGAATTTTAATCCAACTCTTAAACTGATGTTTTATTTCCGCCATTGCTTCTTCGATGTATAGAGTGAACAGAAGGGGCGAAAGACTACATTCCTTTCTTACACCCTTTTTAATACGAGCATTTCGTTCTTTGTCATCCACTATCGTTGTTTCCTCTTACTTCTTATACATACCGTATATTACTTGTCTTTCTTTCCCTGTAGCTTACAACTGCTTTTCCCAGAATTTCGAAAATATTGCACCATTTTATATTTTCTAGCGCTTTTTATAGGTCGACAAATCCTATGAGCGTGTTCTCATTTTTCTTCAGTCCATTATCAACTACGACGTCAGAACAGCCTGTCTGACTGGTACTGATTCTCATTTGTGCCAAGATATTATATTCATGTTCAAAAATTTATCTACTGTTGAATTTTAGTTGTCAGAGAAAGACGTTTTATCTTACTAACTGATTTTGTAGCTCGTTTGTAATAAGAACTGAAGAAACGTGAGGGAACATTTCGTAGCACGAGGAATGTAGCATGAGGGTTTGGTATGACGTGTAAGCATGACGTGACAGCTTGTAGAGTGCTGTTTCGGAGGGATGACTCTACAGAGACGGAGGTACTGCGTAGAAAATGTGAAGGAAAACTACGCTTGGAAGAATGGAGTGAAGGATGATTTGTTCTTAAGAAAGGCGGTTATAAATGAAATTCCATGTGTGTTGTAAAACGCATGTAGGACTGTAAAAGAACGTAGCGTTGAACAAAAGCGATACACTCAACTTCTCAAACCTAATAAATCAGCAGTGGCTGAACATTATGTTTCCCAGTGAACGCACAGTGCGTAGTGGGGCGATCACTCTGTTGTAGAAATAACTCAAAAGCCAAGGTCGCTTAAATACTGTTTACTGGATGACCGCTTTTAATACACTAAAGGTGCCATCATCGGATCTGAATGTAGATTAACATTTATAAATCATTTGGATATAACGATACATGAGACAGACCAGCTGATATAAAATCATTGTCACAAAAAATAAAAAACAACTACTCTCATGGTCATTTTTTCCCTTTTTTTTTTTTTTTGCTCATTCGTAATTGGATCTAGGCAATGCAATGAATTATAGTAATGAATAAACTTTCGGCGTTTGAGCATGGCATTTTTTGTTAAAGGTCCGTTTATGCATTTTTAATCGTGTTTCTTCTCTCTGTTGTTAAAAATCGGAGGTGGATCAAGCTGGACGACTTTTTGCTTAGAAGTAGGACACCCAACAATCTTACCATGACTAAAGATACAAAATAAAACATACATATGTTAGTAATAACATTATATTCTGAAATAAAAACGCAGTTTAAATTACGACACTTACATTATGCAATTACGAGCGCCATTTGGTTGCAACTCGTGAATGTATTAATAAAATAATGTAGTATCAATGGTGGTGTGGCAAAACGCGTCCGGTCTGGACAGGACCTAGAAAACAAAGGGTGCCTCTACTTTCGCCAATAATATGACGATCAGAAATCTTCAAATGTTTCCAGCGGCCGCATATAATATTTATACAGTCGTGAACTATATCTATGGCTCAAATTATTTCTTTATTTCAATAGTTGTAATTACGTTTTCTGCTAATAAAAGCTCAGCATGCAAATGTGCTTTTAAACTGTCCCTGAGTTGCGAGGCAAAACGACACACCTGCAGGTGAGCAACTCACTCCAAAGTATATTGCATACATACGTCTACAAATAAATATACATATCATATACACTCCTGGAAATTGAAATAAGAACACCGTGAATTCATTGTCCCAGGAAGGGGAAACTTTATTGACACATTCCTGGGGTCAGATACATCACATGATCACACTGACAGAACCACAGGCACATAGACACAGGCAACAGAGCATGCACAATGTCGGCACTAGTACAGTGTATATCCACCTTTCGCAGCAATGCAGGCTGCTATTCTCCCATGGAGACGATCGTAGAGATGCTGGATGTAGTCCTGTGGAACGGCTTGCCATGCCATTTCCACCTGGCGCCTCAGTTGGACCAGCGTTCGTGCTGGACGTGCAGACCGCGTGAGACGACGCTTCATCCAGTCCCAAACATGCCCAATGGGGGACAGATCCGGAGATCTTGCTGGCCAGGGTAGTTGACTCACACCTTCTAGAGCATGTTGGGTGGCACGGGATACATGCGGACGTGCATTGTCCTGTTGGAGCAGCAAGTTCCCTTGCCGGTCTAGGAATGGTAGAACGATGGGTTCGATGACGGTTTGGATGTACCGTGCACTATTCAGTGTCCCCTCGACGATCACCAGTGATGTACGGCCAGTGTAGGAGATCGCTCCCCACACCATGATGCCGGGTGTTGGCCCTGTGTGCCTCGGTCGTATGCAGTCCTGATTGTGGCGCTCACCTGCACGGCGCCAAACACGCATACGACCATCATTGGCACCAAGCCAGTAGCGACTCTCATCGCTGAAGACGATACGTCTCCATTCGTCCCTCCATTCACGCCTGTCGCGACACCACTGGAGGCGGGCAGCACGATGTTGGGGCGTGAGCGGAAGACGGCCTAACGGTGTGCGGGACCGTAGCCCAGCTTCATGGAGACGGTTGCGAATGGTCCTCGCCGATACCCCAGGAGCAACAGTGTCCCTAATTTGCTGGGAAGTGGCGGTGCGGTCCCCTACGGCACTGCGTAGGATCCTACGGTCTTGGCGTGCATCCGTGCGTCGCTGCGGTCCGGTCCCAGGTCGACGGGCACGTGCACCTTCCGCCAACCACTGGCGACAACATCGATGTACTGTGGAGACCTCACGCCCCACGTGTTGAGCAATTCGGCGGTACGTCCACCCGGCCTCCCGCATGCACACTATACGCCCTCGCTCAAAGTCCGTCAACTGCACATACGGTTCACGTCCACGCTGTCGCGGCATGCTATCAGTGTTAAAGACTGCGATGGAGCTCCGTATGCCACGGCAAACTGGCTGACACTGACGGCGGCGGTGCACAAATGCTGCGCAGCTAGCGCCATTCGACGGCCAACACCGCGGTTCCTGGTGTGTCCGCTGTGCCGTGCGTGTGATCATTGCTTGTACAGCCCTCTCGCAGTGTCCGGAGCAAGTATGGTGGGTCTGACACACCGGTGTCAATGTGTTCTTTTTTCCATTTCCAGGAGTGTATAACATACATATCATAACATAATACTTAAACAAAATAGATTTTCAATGTTTGAATGTTGATATTGAGCCTGCCGCGCAAGCGCAGTCGCTTAAAGTTCAGTATTAGGGTGGCCGTTGCGAAGCAACTTCATCATACGACACATAGTTTATATTCATTCTATCTGTTCATGTGCACAAGACATCGCAGAGACAACATTTATCATCATGGATTTCACAAATGTGGATTAACATTTAAAATTGGTATAAATTCCTAATATTACAACTTTCGGGGTAACATGAAATTACAAATTCTAATTGCTGATAGACCCTTTTGCACAGTACTGCGCTTGAAATGTATGTTTGTTTCAGATACAATGTCTTTTCAAGACGTGTCGTCGTTCACAGTTGCATCAACCGAAAACATACCATAACATTATAAAAGTGAGCATCGTTTATGGTAGTTAAATGTCACTGGTCGTAGTTTTGATACAGGTGCGTGTGCACTGGTTACACTGTTTGTTTAGACTGATGTCACTGTTTTTTGCCCTAGGTCATCGCCTGATACAAGACTGGTGGATTGACACCACAGCATAAGTTCGTGAAGGCATGGAAGCAGTACTTCGCACGGCATAATGCTGGCGACGACCCTCGTTTAGACCAGGTAAGAGTGTCCGTCGTTTACGAGAACATTTTACTCCCTGAGGACCCGTCCAAAATTCTTCCACCCGTCGAGTGGTCTTCATCGTTTTGGAACAGACTTGCAGGCTTGCAGAGATGCAGATATACAGAGATGCAGGGCAGTAGATGTCAATTTGTCCGTTGACAAGTCTTTATGCAAACAATTCGTAACACGGCTTTACATTAACAGTTTGTAAACAAATTTTAAACATAAATAGTTCATCATGTCTATCTACATAGTAATGTATCATGAACAGTCTTTTCAATGATGCGGATTTGCACACCAGTTTCCTCGTAGTTACAAGTTCAGCGACGTGTAGTAAACGTCCACAAATAGTTTCAGGTTATACAAGTCTCATAACTTTCCCCATATGGGCACATGTAATAAGTAAAGATAACATATACAAGTGAGCATATATCATTCAGCTTTACCTAAATACAGATAAATACATAGAAACTTATTACATATAGGTTTTTACATTGATACAAATACATAAAAACATATTACATATTGGCTTTACATAAACATACGAACATATTTTCCTTGTCTTCACATAAGTATGATTAGTCTCATAGAAATATTTTTCATATGGCTTTACGTAAGTTTACGAGGTGCATTCAAGTTCTAAGGCCTCCGATTTTTTTCTAATTAACTACTCACCCGAAATCGATGGAACTGGCGTTACTTGTCGACGTAATCGCCCTGCAGACGTACACATTTTTAACAACGCTGACGCCATGATTCCATGGCAGCGGCGAAGGCTTCTTTAGGAGTCTGTTTTGACCACTGGAAAATCGCTGAGGCAATAGCAGCACGGCTGGTGAATGTGCGGCTACGGAAAGTGTCTTTCATTGTTGGAAAAAGCCAAAAGTCACTAGGAGCCAGGTCAGGTGAGTAGGGAGTATGAGGAATCACTTCAAAGTTGTTATCACGAAGAAACTGTTGCGTAACGTTAGCTCGATGTGCGGGTGCGTTGTCTTGGTGAAACAGCACACGCGCAGCCCTTCCCGGACGTTTTTGTTGCAGTGCAGGAAGGAATTTGTTCTTGAAAACATTATCGTAGGATGCACCTGTTACCGTAGTGCCCTTTGGAACGCAATGGGTAAGGATTACGTCCTCGCTGTCCCATAACATGGACACCACCTTTTTTTCAGCACTGGCGGTTACCCGAAATTTTTTGGTGGCAGTGAATCTGTGTGCTTCCATTGAGCTGACTGGCGCTTTGTTTCTGGATTGAAAAATGGCATCCACGTCTCATCCATTGTCACAACCGACGAAAAGAAGGTCCCATTCATACTGTCGTTGCGCGTCAACATTGCTTGGAAACATGCCACACGGGCAGCCATGTTGTCGTCCGTCAGCATTCGTGGCACCCACCTGGATGACACTTTTCGCATTTTCAGGTCGTCAAGCAGGATTGTGTGCACAGAACCCACAGAAATGCCAACTCTGGAGGCGATCTATTCAACAGTCATTCGGCGATCCCCCAAAACAATTCTCTCCACTTTCTCGATCATGTCGTCAGACCGGCTTGGGGGAGCCCGAGGTTGTTTCGGTTTGTTGTCACACGATGTTCTGCCTTCATTAAACTGTCGCACCCACGAACGCACTTTCGACACATCCATAACTCCATCACCACATGTCTCCTTCAACTGTCGATGAATTTCAATTGGTTTCACACCATGCAAATTCAGAAAACGAATGATTGCACGCTGTTCAAGTAAGGAAAACGTCGCCATTTTAAGTATTTAAAACAGTTCTCATTCTCGCCGCTGGCGGTAAAATTCCATCTGCCATACGGTGCTGCCATCTCTGGGACGTATTGACAATGAACGCGGCCTCATTTTAAAACAATGCGTATGTTTCTATCTCTTTCCAGTCCGGAGAAAAAAAATCGGAGGCCTTAGAACTTGAATGCACCTCGTACAATATTTATAGTATTTACAATCATTACAAGTTTACATCTATATTTTGCTTTTGAAAATGATGTCATCTGAAATAGAGGAGGATTAGACACGACATCCCACACCAGCAATAACACCATATAAATAAGCAAATAACAAAAGCCATGAACTAACACCAAACACGAAAGATAGTCGCGATACGAGCGTAAGTGTGCAGTGTAAGCATGGCCTTAGCTACTCTTAAGTGTGTGTATTCAATGACGAGATGCGTATCCAATCAGTTTCAATGTAAAAGTGTAAGGGTGTAGAATGATTAAGTATTCACATCAATCAGTCGTTAGTAGTGGAAATTGGCGGAGCAGATAGTCAGTCTCGTAGGCTGAAAATATATCTTTGTCACACCTGTATAAAAGTTAATATAAATTTTACTTTAAAATTTTAAGTGGCTGCTATAAGTATTCGGCGAAGACAAATCTCTTCTTTCTCCTTCTGCTGCTGAGAAGAACAGCTGAAATAAAACTCTTATACGAAGTAGCTTCTCCGTAAAAGTACTCTGAGGTATGTGAGTTTCATAGTTGTGTATAACTTAAGTATGACCCATAGATGTGTTTACTGTTGAGCATGGTATACTCTTAGGTCACGGTGAGCATATAGTCCAATAATTCTCTTTGTTTTAGGATGCCGCAGCAGATATACACCAGGATGCGGAATGCTGACAATAAAATAAGGATCGTCGTACAGTAAACGCCACTTCGCGTTGCGACGCTGAAGAGCAGACGATTTACGGTGAGTACGCAAAAGCACTAACATACCAGCTTTAAACTCCTGCTTCCTCTTTGACAATGCGCGCATAAGTTTTGTTCCTAATTTTGGCTTCTGCAGTCAGTGTCGCACAGGTTTCCCTTATCTTTTCGTCGTGTGTTGTTTGCTGAAAAGAAAGTTTTGGTAACGACGTTGTCCAATCGTTGTCTTCTTTGCGATCTAACATAAGTTCATTAGGAGTGTACGGAGTTTCATTAACGTTGGAGTTGTTGTTTACCTCTTCAAATAAAGACAAATGTTACCCAAATGGTACGTTTGGTAGAAATGTAGGTTCTTATAAATCTGTTAATCTCACGGAACACACGTACAGTGGGATTACACTGGGGACTATACCTTAAGACAAAAATACTCTTAATACTATTGTATTTGAGAAATGTACGCCTCTTGTACCCAGTATTGTATGCAGCATTGTCGGATAAAATAGCTTTTGGTTTTCCCACCTGAGGAATATAGTCACATGAGAAACGACGAATGATAACAGTGGCAGTAGCAGATCTTATAGCATACCATTTAACATGCTTGAAGAATTAATCGTAAAATGCAAGAATACATTTCGCACCACCACTGCTTGTAGGATGTGGGCCACTTACAGCAGAACTTACAATTTCTAGAGGTTCACTGGATAGAATGGAATGCAAATCTGTCTTCGTAGACAGTTTCAGCGGTTTAGATTTTTGACAGATCGCACATGTTTTGAGTATACTGTGGATCTCATATTGCTAAAGTAACACTACCATGCTTTACTAGGCACTTCTTGGTACCATAATGACCCCGAACAAAATGTGTGTGCCAAATTAGGTTGCGATCAGAATCCTTAGGAAAACAAACACACCAAGCAGTCGCTTCAGGATGACGGCGATCAAATAACACATCATTACGTATCAAATATCGGTTGAGCAGAGGATCATCAGGTTGAGTTGTGAGTAAAACTCTTAACTTATTCTAACGTTGACGTATTTCTACATAAGTCGATATAATACAGGTGCTATAGCTTATCCTGCATAAGAATTATTCGGTATTCATTCACATTCTCCAGGTCAGAGTTACATTCATTCAAGCCTCAAGGCAAACGAGACAAAGTGTCGGCAATGATGTTGTCTTTACCCTTAATATATGCAATTTCAAAGGAACAGTTTTGCAGAGATAAACCCTAGCGTGATAATCTGGAATGTACAAGCTTACAAGTTAACAGAAATATGAAAGCTTGGTGGTCAGTATAAATTTTAGTGCGCTTACCATACAAAAAATAACTGAATTTCTTAAAGGTCCACACAATAGAGAGGGTCTTAAGTTCTGTGGCAGAGTATGTGCGCTCACATTCACTAAGTGTGGGACTCGCAAGACTAATACTTTTCACATGTTCATGTTTTCCATTCTTTACAACTTGGAAAGAACAACAGCCTAAGCCATAGGATGAGGTGTCACATGTCATACAGAAGTCCAAGTTAAAATCAGGGTGATACAAAAGCATGCTTAATACTATCAAAGTCTTTCTGACACTGGTCAGACCATATCCATATCTGATTCTTTTTGAGTAGGTTCCATACATTTTTGCTGTGGTAAAAATCGTCGAGAGAAAGAAGAAAGTCCAAGGAATGATTTCAATTTCTTTCTAGTCCGTGGAATAGGAAAATTCCTGATAGCGTCTAACTTACCTGAGTCAGGTCGTATACCTTGAGAATTAATAATGGGTCCAAGATACTTAATTTCACTGCAAGCAAATTTCGACTTTTTGAGATTAGCCATCACTCCAGCCTGTGCGAATTTATGCAGAATCTCTTGCAAAGTATCAATGTGTTCATACCATGTCGAGCAGGTCATCAACCAATTCATCACCAAGTACAGTATCCAATGCAGTGATAAACACGCCTGAACTGACGTTCAAACCGAAGGGAAGGACACGAAGTTGACAGGTTCACCCCCCTCCCCCCCCCCCCCCCCCGCCCCGAATATAAATGCAGTATACTTTCTAGAATCTGGCGCGTGATTGCGACTTGTCAGAACGAATTGGTCAGATCTACAGTACAAAAATACTTAGAATCTAAAAGTTTCTGGAGTTGCTCCTCTAAATTCTCAGGTTTCGTGCGAACAGGTAAAATAATATCATTAATTGAACGAGCATCCAAAACAACTTTGGTATTCCCGTTGGGTTTCTTTACAACACGTAAAGGGCTGCAGTAAGGTGACGTGGAAGGTTCGATGACTTTCCACTCTAACATTTGTTTCGACTAGTGCCACACAGGAGATTGTTGGGATAGTGGCACATTATAGGTTTTGTGGAAGAAAATCTGGTGAGGCTCAACTTCTATTTTATACACATATGTTTTCATCACACCTGGTCGTTTGCTAAGTACTTGTATATACTTGGACAAAACATCATAAAGTTCACATTTATCATGTGTGACAGCTGTGGTTTCTGACAGCTTATTACTAATGAAAGTGTTCAAGACCCCAAGCTCGGAAACAGGTGCGTGTGTCTGTGTGTCAACATCATCAGTGTCCAGTAGTAACTAAGTCTTGTACCCCGTACAATATTTATTGTGCTTCAGAGCCCTGGTATCAAGGGTAAATTGAAATTTCACTGCCATAATCCCTAAGTATACATCTACGTTGTGAGAAGTCAATAATGCTGTCCTAACCTAACCTAACCTAAAATACAATTAGTGACCAGGTTTTGGAGGACGAGGAATAGCCATTGTACGATTCCATTACCCACCTTGACTGTCACAAATACCTGTTTCTTAACCCTAGAAGACTTATTGCCTACTGCAGTTAAAGCGTTACAGTTCTGAACAGGATACTCTGGTACGGGATCAAACTCACACATTTTCTTGCAAAACTCATAGGACAAGACACTAACAGCCGCTCCTGTGTCCAGAATAATACTACTGAGAATACCACCACAACAACAGTAGCTGAGGCCAAAACAATTTCACTGGTCGATGAACGACATTGTGTGTTCTCTTGTAACAGTTCATCAGGCCAGTTTTCGTCATGATTATTCCTTATGAATAACAATGGTAGCTGTATACAACTGCCAGGTACATGATCATTGTGCCGTTGCAAATTGGGTGTATCAAATAATAAATTTAAATTGAATTCGCGCCCCAAAGCTTCCACAGCCACCACCTGGGGCACAATAGTGACTGTTTTTAGTTTGTCGTCGTCACATTTGTAGTGGGTGCAGGCACAGACGGAGATGGAGTATCACTAGTTACTTCGATAATATTTACGTTTAGGTATTGTTTATTCCAGTCCCCGAACTGTAGCTGTCGTTGCGTTTTCATGTTTTGATTCACCTGCGGGTTCGTAGATGCATTCCAGTTTTGAGTTTGCATTTGTGGCGGCGGCAATTGCCACTGGCCGGTACTACTGTTTTGCTGCGATGGTGTCGCAGTGTTTTGGTACTGAACAGCGTAGTTGTCGATACTCCAGGTCTGTTGTTGGTTTGGTGGGGATTGATAGTTAATTTTGTTCCTCTTAACGATTTTTTTAACATTCTGATAATCGTTATAACCGTTGTAGTTGTTGTTGTTGTTGTTGTTGCTGCGCTGTCTCTTATTTGGAAACCTGTTTGTCAACTGTGTCAACCTGGTTTTCGACATCGGCAAGCTCTGAAAATTTCGCGTTGAGGTCGGACACTTGCCCAGTCAATCTATTATTTATCTCCTCAACACGGCGACACAAAGTGTCGTTTGACGTCTTAGGTGCAGCTAAATCTGATTTAGCCGGCCGCGGTGGTCTAGCGGTTCTAGGCGCTCAGTCCGGTACCGCGGGACTGCTACGGTCGCAGGTTCGAATCCTGCCTCGGGCATGGATGTGTGTGATGTTCTTAGGTTAGTTAGGTTTAAGTAGTTCTAAGTTCTAGGGGCCTGATGACCTCAGATGTTAAGTCCCATAGTGCTAAGAGCCATTTGAACCATTTTTTGTGATAGATCTACCAAGCAAGCTACGATAACACAAAGCGCTTGGGCGAGATTGCTGATGTAAATATGCGGTGCCTTACCTTGTATCCGCGATTGCAGAGTAATTTCAGGTGTCGACATACAGTTCGTCTTACTTCAGGGTATTCCGGTCTCGTATCCAGTTTGTAATTTCAAATGTCCAAATGTTGTGAATCCAAAAGTTGTGAATTTCTAAGGGGCCAAACGGCTGAGGTCGTCGGTCCCTACACTACACTACTTAAGCTAACTTAAACTAACTTATGCTAAGAACAACACACACACACCCATGCCCGAGGGAGGACTCGGCGCCTCAAACCGCACGGCCACTCCGTGCGGCTGTAGTTTCCAATACACATGTAATGAAAGAAAGACAATATAGTATATATAATAGTGCATCCTGTCAGTATCTAATTTAATTTTTTTTTTCTCATTCGTAACTGGATCGAGACAATACAATGAATTATAATAATGAATGTCTAAAAGTTCATACAAACTCTTGGCACTTGAGCATGGCATTTTTTGTTAAAGGTCCGTTCATGTATTTTTTAACCGTGTTTCTTCTCTCTGTGTTAAAAATCGGACTTCGTGATAAGACAGCACCCGAAGACGATACTGGATCGAGCTGGACGACGTTTTGCTTAGAAGTACGGAACCTTTTGCTATGCCAAGACACCCAACAATCTTACAGTGACTAGAAGAGATGCAAAATAAAACATACATAGGTTACTAATAACGGTATAGTCTGAAATAAAAACACAATTTAAGTTACGACACTTACATTATGCAATTACGAGTACCGTTTAGTTGCAACTCGTGAATGTATTAATAAAAAAATGTAGCATTAATGACGGTGAATCAAAATGCGCCCGACCCGGACAAGACCTAGAAAACAAAAGGTGCCTCTTCTTTCGCCAATAATATGACGATCAGAAAACTTCAAATTTTCCAGCGGCTGCATACAATATTTATACAGCTGTGGACTATATAGATGGCTCAAATTATTTCTTTATTTCATTACTTACAATTACGTTTTCTGCTAATGTAAGCTCAGCATGCAAACGTACCTTTAAACTCTCTCAAAGGAAATATTCTAAGTCGACACACTTCGAAAGCACTGTGGATTCATTGATTCTGCGCTTACTTTGGTTTACGCTTAGCCACCCCATGTTTAATCTACTGAAGCTCTTGTCATCAACAGCCACAGACATATATTATTAGACTAACAATAGCGGACATTGTATCTGTATAGTGTCACTGAAGCCAGCCTCTTAGAACTGCAATATGGCGGCAAGCGCAAAGACATGTTAACAATTGTTTCTTTATCGATAAAACAGTCGTAAGAAATGGGGGTAAACATGTAAATACGTCACTTTTAGAGTTCTGACATAATGGTCAACACACGCCTCATTTTCAGCTGTAGTTTTCCGTGCAGCAGCCGGAAGATACAAGGAAAGAAAGATGTCTCAACGCAAGAATAATTAAAAACATTTTACGTATTTCTGATTTTGTACTGAATATAAGCTTAAATAATCACTTTACAGTTTGTCTTCTCTGAAATACCAGCAGTGTTTGTCAGTTTAAGTACATTTTAAGGGGCTTAATGAATCTGTTATTAGCAGACGTAGCTTAACGGCGTGTTTTTAACTAGTTTTGATAGACTTAGGCACGTTACGACAGTACTCCTATAAACAGAACGTGCTGTTTGTCGTTGATAACAAGTGTCTTTTTTCTTTTGAGTGTTCTTACGAAAACTACTTAAATGTGTGTGTATGTAACTTGATTTTCTTGTCCTAACACGATTGTACAATGTATGTATTAAACTCAATTAGTACGCAAATATTTGCCCAGCTGCTGAACTTGTTTAGATAAGGATGTGTAGCTTACAACGTCATTTCGTTTCAGAAAATCGCAGCAGTTCCATACAAAAGTTCCTGTCGGCGCCATCTTAATATGTGCCACCAGCGTTATCTCTGCCACATGCAGGGTTACTCTTCAGTATGTAAAGTGATTTAGAAACTTGCAAGGGAGTCACCCAGAGAATGGATGAATGGTTGTCAGCCGCAATATCGGAACATGAATTAAAAATATTTCGGATGCACGTCCGAAAAATGCTGTCATAAAGCCTATACGTGTCTGCACAGACTCAGAGCTTTTGGTAGAACAGTGCTTGATTAATACACCACTCTGCCGTCGCTACGCAGCGCTAAGGAGGATTTAGAGCCTCTGGCTCACTGGATAGATGTTACTGATTTCTACGTAGCCACTACTACACATTTTGGTAAGCCGTAACTGTTCCATATTAGCTTCTAGCAACTAATGCGAAATGGAAAAGATTGCGAACTACCAGTTTATGATCAATAAATCCGACGCTTGTACACTGAGTGGCCAAAGGTCGTGGGAAAGCCAAGAACACGGCAAAAAAGAAGCTATTATTTTTTAACTGCCTATCACCAAACATGAACAAATTTGCCCGATTTCTTGGGTTATCTATTCGGACTGTCCTATATGTACGTTCGCAGCCATCTAACACGAGGTAATAACAGCGATACGAAAATGATGCTAACGGGCAGGGTCTGGTGGTGAAATCCACCCCATGAAAGTCGGTTTCAAAACCGGTAGGAATTGCTGTTGTCAGTGGGTTCGATATGTAGAGTCGGGTACCTCACAATAGGCCATTGCTCAAAACGGCTCATAAAACTACACCTCTTCTTTGGGTCAAACAACACCGAAACGGGTCAGAAGCAGACTGGCGGCGAGTGGTTCGCTCCGACGAGTCTCAATTGTGCAAGGCGTCGGCTACACAGACGCATCGGTGAGGCATTTCAACACACAGGGTGTAGAGGGTACAGTTCATGTAGGAGGTGGTTCTGTGATGTTTCGGTGTTGTTTTTCGTACCACCTACCCATTTAGTTTGCCGTGGACACAAGCCCTCCTGCGCCTTCCAAGAAGACAACAGGGGTATTTACACAGAAAATGTCTGGGACTGTTTGGAACAGCAGATGACCTGTAACAATCAATGTCCCCGCAACGGGGTATAATCAGCAATGAATGGCAGTGGAAGCATGTTGGGCCCATAATCCAGAGGTCCGTGGATCGTAACCACGCTTTGTTACCAGTGAAATGCCTGAGCTAGCAGGACAGAGCGGATTAGGTTGTGGAAAGGGACCATAATGAGTTCCTGTCAGTTGCACTCAACATACAAACTTTATTTATCAACACACAATATTACAAAAAACGGAATTGACCTGTTTTAATTAAGTTTAGATCGGCTAAAGGCCACATTCAAAATCCAAAACACGAGGCCTAAGCAAAATTGAAATACAAGATTCTTGTGGAGGTTTCAACCAAAAATATTTTCTAAGTCTTCAGTCCAATCGGCTGAAGGCTTTAGCAATTTAATTTTAATGGAACTAGGCTGGAGGTCTGATATTAGATTAACATGATGTCTCTCGTAGCTGGCTAATGTTTTGGCCGGCGTGTTTACGGCTAGTGAGGTTCAAGATCTAAACTGACTTCCAGCCGTGAGACTCGTTTCGATCTCTCTGTCGTCAATTGTGCCGTTGTGTGGCCCCCTCTGCCCGAGCGCGTCTCTGTGGCGCGACAGGATCGCCTCGGTATTAGGTAGGTGGGCTCCGAGCAGTAAAGAGTCTGAGGAAGTAACGCGCCGTGAAGCAAGTGAGCACAGAACGCTGTCCGGTTGTTGGAGAAGCCGTGAGCCTGTTGGGGTAGGCGGGTGTTTTGGGCGGCCAGCAGAGTTGTATGCAAGGAACGCGAGGGCGACTAAGTCGCGTCTGCAGTTTGTGCCAGCCGGCCTGTGTCTCGGGAAGTATCTTTATGAGGGACAACCTGAAACGCGGATTTGTGACCATCCCCTGGCAGAGGCAAGCGGCCGGTTCCTGTCGTCAAAAATAAATAAATAATAAAAACCTGGCGAGCCATTTGAGATTCTGTTTTACGTTTTTGACTGTTGGTGCTTTGCTGTGGAGGTGCTTTCCGAACACTGCCTCAGTGAATTAAGGCCATGTTCTCATTAAAATGATCAAAAATAGTCAATGTTTGGAATTTATTTATTTTGAAAGAAACTGGTACATCTGCTTAATATCGTGTACGGCCCCAGCGAGCACGCAGACGTACTGCAACACGACGTGGCATGGACTCGACTAATGTCTGAAGTAGTGCTGGAGGAACTGACACCATGGATCCTGCAGGGCTGTCCAAAAATCCGTAAGAGTACGATGGGGTGCAGACCTCTTCTGAATAGCACGTTGCAAGGCATCCCAGACATGCTTAATAACGTTCATGTCTCGGGAGTTTGGTGGTCAGCGGAACTGTTTAAACTCAGAAAAGTGTTCCTGGAGCCTCTCTGTAGCAGTTTGGGGTGTCGCATTGTCCTGCTGGAGTTGCGCAAGTCCGTCGGAATGCACAATGGACATGAATGGATGCATGTGATCAGACAGGATGCTTTCGTACGTCTCACCTGCCACATTCATATGTAGACGTATCAGGGGTTCCATATCACTGCAACTGCACACGCCCCACACTATTATAGAGCCTCCACTAGCTTGAACAATTCCATGCTGACATGCAAGGTCCATGGATTGATGAGATTGTCTCCATACCCTTACACGTCCATCCTCTCGATACAATTTGAAACGAGACTCGTCCGACTAGGCAACATGTTTCCAGTCATCAACAGTCCAATGTCGGTGTTGGCGGGCCCAGTCGAGGACTAAAGCTTTCTGTCGTGCAGTTATCAAGGGTACACGAGTGGGCTTGCTGCTCTGAAAGCCTATATCGATGATGTTTTGTTGAATGGTTCGCAAGCTGACACTCTTTGATGGTCCAGCAATGAAATCTGCAGTAGTTTGCGGAAGGGTTGCAGTTCTATCACGTTGAACGATTCTCTTCAGTCGTCGTTGGTCCCGTTCTCTCAGGATCTTTTTCCAGCCGCAGCATGTCGGAGATTTGATGTTTTACCGGATTTCTGAAATTCGCGGTAGACTCATGTAATGGTAGTACTGAAAAATCCCCACTTCATCGGTATCTCGGAGATGCTGTGTTCCGTTGCTCGTGCGCCGACTATAACACCACGTTCAAACTCAAATCTTGATAACCTGACACTGTAGCTGCACTAACCGACCTAACAACCGCGCCAGACACTTGTTGTCTTATATATGTGTTGCCGACCCTAGTGTCATATTCTGCCTGTTTACTTATCTCTGTATTTGAATACGCGTGTCTATACAATTTTCTTGGGCTCTTCAGTGTACAAAGGATCTGTTTGGGGATTGTGACTGATCATACTTTGAACTTTACTGCGTGCGATGACATCAGTCGATCCACATTCAGTGTATGGGAGCTTTTACCTGACCACTATGAAATAATCTTAATTTAACTATATGGTATTAACTGAAACTTTGAGTTCGCCTCTTGGAGATTTGTTTGACTCGTTATGGCTTTACAAAAAATTGACAATATTAACAAATTTCATGTATAACAGGTATAAGCTCCCAAGAAAAGTGTTTTCTTTCTGGGAGTCAAAAGTATAAATTAATAGATTGAACCGCTTTTATTTTATGGTGCATGCAGTTTTCAAAAATCGTTTCTCGAGAAAAAAGTTTGAAGTTTAGGGAAAACTTTTGTACGTATTACTAGTTCAGTTTGTATAAAAACTATATGTTATTATATATTTTTGAGGTCGCTGAACACAAATCTGAAGTTAATTTCCAAATTCAAAATGGCTAATCCAATATGACTGACCAAAAATTATTTTTAGACCAATTTGGACCAAAATTTTACCAAAAGATGTTTTCTTTTTATTCTGCGATTCCAGAACCGTGTATCAACTCTTTCTCTAACTCTAATTGTTTCTGGAGAGCAATCTTTTCGTACTTCTTGGCGAGAAAAGCCCATCTGTGTGAGCTGGATATGCTGTGTGCGGCGGCCTGCGACGTTATTCGTCAGCTTTCAAGGCGAATATGTTTCCTTGCTTTCTGCAGTTTAAATCATTTTGTCAACGTGCATCATGGGACGACAAGTTTTCTACCTGAGCCGGGCGTCTCCTGCTGAGAGCGTCCCACGGCGGCCGTGACACTGCTTCCAACAATGGGCTGTAAAAACTTTTGTAATGCATGGATTAAAAAATCTTTTCGTCCCAACATTCCAGACATCTTTAAAAATTCCATTAAAAATCGAATTTTCGACTATTTTCAGTGAGAATCCTGAAAACTTTGACCTTCTATATGAATTTTGCGGTCGTTAAATTATGACCAGTCACTCTGCGCTGGGCCACAAAGCGTTCTACCAGAGTAAGTCAAAGGGTGCGCCTACTCTAAATTGTACTACTCGAGAGTGATTTAGTGACCTTAAATTACTATCCTGCTTGTTTGACTCGTATCGCGGTTTTGGCGGTAACGGCCGTCTTATTGAGGGTTGTCTGTAAGAGTCTTGAGTTTGACAAATCTTTCCTCAATAATTGCATCAGCAGCTTTAAGTAAGTATACTCATTAAGCTTATTGGCCGCTTGTTATATCGTGGGCTTATGGTTGTCAGTAAACTATGATTTGAGAATGAGCATGGTGTTAAGTTGGAATTCTAGGGCTATACCGTTTACCCTTATCTAGCGGCCATTAGTTGCAGACCGAATATTTCTAATCCCTTATCAGTAGTAACAGTTCCCCATAATTTTAGTGCTATGTGGCGAAATATTTAGGCAACTTATTGAAGTCTATCACTGTCTGGGGTATTATGAAATGATCTCTTGAAGTTTTTGTATTGACACTTAAGGCAATTCTATTGTGGATACTAGGAAATCTTAAAAGGCCTTCTGTAGGGTTTGGTCTTTTCAGTTGAGCGTGGCCATTTTACTGTCACATGCCTCACTGGCCATCTTCTGACGATGTATTGTTTTATATGTTAATCGGTCAGTAATTGTGTAATCTAACTTTAGTTTTAGTTTTTTGTAAGTTTCGGTAGCGCTGTGTCTGGTCAGGCTGGTTGTTAACTTGCCTTGGCCGTTGTTTCCTGGTCAGTTGCGTCGCCGTCCTACCTGACTGGAACGTCAAGTGACGTCATACGGAGCCTTGGCCATTTACGCAATTTGCTTAAGGGGGGTAGGACGTCAAACGGGCTGACTTGGAGCAGGAGAGGCACCACAGTACATTTTAATTTCCACTGTCTATACTTTTACAAGTAAATTCATAAAACTTTGTCAGCATGACCAGGAAGGATTCAGGATTCACACTCGTAGTAGCGGAAGTTCAAAAACGTAACAAAATAATTTTTTTACATGTGAAATTTCATCATTTTTTCACTTGCTATTGGCTGCGTTTGTTGCTATATGTACAGTTTTCTTCATAAGTAAGAGAGACTGTTCGATGAATTTTGCACAGCATACAAACCATACTTACAGGTGTCTGAAACTCTAAAATCTATTTAATTTATGAAAAATGAATGAGCTGTTACGTTTTAAACTTTATGTTTAGAAAAAAAATGAAATTTTGTAGTTAATTATCTCAATTTTTACCACAGTTTTTAATAGATTTGGAAAATTCTAGAGTTTCATACACCTGTAAGTATGGTTTGTATGCTGTGCAAAATTCATCAAAGAATCTCTCTTACTTGTGAAGAAAAATGTACCTATAGCAACAAATGCAGCCAACAGTAAGTGAAAAAATGATGAAATTTCGTATCTAAAAAAAATTTATTTTGTTATGTTTTTGCATTTCCACTGCTATGAGTGTGAATCCTGAATCCTTCCTGGTCATGCTGACAAAGTATTATGAATTTATTTGCAAAAGTATAGACAGTAGAAAATAAAATGTCCTGTGGTGCCTCTCCTGCTCCAAGTCGGCCCGTTTGACGTCCTACCCCCCTTAAACATTTTAGTATTGTTGTGTCTAATTTAATGTTAATCATGGATATTTTTGCTAAAAAACTTCATGCAGTTGTTTTCTTTTAAATGTTCAATTTCTCATTTGTTGATTCAGCTAGGACCTGATTTAAATCAAAGTTTTTAAGAGTCTGAATTTTGTTTGTTTTTACACTAGTTACACTCATTACTATATCAGCTCTAAATAATTTTGAACCTCAAGTTTCCCGTTAGACCCAAATCCATCTGCACTGAAAGGATCATTGGCCGTCATCGGCTTAGTTGTATAAATAGTGTCTGTGACTACCTGCGAAAGAACACACATTACATATATATAATTAAGGCGATGCCGCCCAATGAGCCCTTCAGTGCAGATGCACATCGATGTCGATCTCTTAGAGAAATCAGCGCGAAATTGAGAGTAATGAACCTAATGAGTAGCAGCATTACATCAGTAGTATGTGGTATGAATTGAGAATTTGGTTCTGATGGGAGGCGTGCTAGTGTAGACAGTGCAGATGCCTTAGCGGTCAGCGTATTTGACTATAAGCTGGAGACACGCGTTCAAATTAAAGTCCGGTAGAAATTTTGTACGTGCCCCGCTCATATGGATCAATGACCACTGACAGCTA
Organism: Schistocerca piceifrons; assembly: GCF_021461385.2. Classification (NCBI taxonomy): domain Eukaryota; kingdom Metazoa; phylum Arthropoda; class Insecta; order Orthoptera; family Acrididae; genus Schistocerca; species Schistocerca piceifrons. The sequence continues at coordinate 673,632,704 of NC_060140.1, read as the reverse complement.
AAGCCTTTGTGCCTTAACACAACAAAGTGTTGATATAACGTTGGTGCAAGTGGCTCACTAGACTTTACAATATCAAATGGTGGAACGCTGAGATGAATAACATAAATCGAACCATCTGATAGAGAACCTCAGCACTGCTTGCACATAAAATATTTAAAGGTGTTGTATTAACGTGGAGCTTCACAATTTAACATCTCAAAAAAATAAATAAATAAATAAAAAATAAAAAATAAAAATAGACTGCATCTCTTCCACCGATTAAAACACGTGGGTAAACATACAAAAAGGCAAACTTAACAATCTAAACAGAGGAGCGAACGAGAATGAAGCTTAACGTTACAAAATAGGCCTCTCACCTGTATCGGCAACAAAATCATTCACATTTAACAAGGGCAACGGCTCACTCAAGGATGCAACACAAACAAAAATCGAGGAAAGACACAAACAAACATAAAAGATGCCAGAAAAAAAAACGTTGTACGAAACACAATCACCGACCTCTTGCAGCCTGAATTGAACACGATGCTAATGTGGTCCCGTCACTCTCGCATCCACACGATGTGGGACGTGACAGGCGTAGAACGTATCCTGGTGCCTAACCCCGCACACACAGCAGCGAGACCGTGGTAAGCGGTTAGCATATACTCGTTGCTGGTTGCTCCACAGCGTCAATCCAGATGTCGTATTTGGTACACAACACCGAGGCAAAGATGACCAACAGCCTGCACCTTATGCCGGATACTTCACAACATCCATGCGGGCGCCACCGTCTGCGGATGGCTCCGGGTAGTGACAAATAACCAGGCTGCCCGCACTCGAAGCGCACAGTTCAGGTCTGCGCTAGTGGCTTGGCAGTCGTGCCCACAATGAAATTCATAAATTGGCTGCTGCGCAACGCATTCCACCGGACCGTGTGTTCCTTCCTCATTCGTAGGGAGACATACCTCTGGAGCGCACTCTAGTTAGCAACGCTTCTGTTCCGCCTCGGCCACAGATAACAAGCTCAGTAGTACTCTTGCAATATTTCTCTCTTTTATCGATTGCCGGTGGTCTGCTGATATGGCTCGGTAATAGAGACAAGAAAACTGCATAGGGCAGGAAAAGCATGACAGTATTTTTCTCGTGAAATGCAGTTTTACAGTACGTGCCAGAACTTATGTACTCGTACTTTAATTTGTCTTGCTGCGAATATGCGGTCAGCTGTTACTGTGCAGTTACACAGTTCTGCATTTTAATAACTGTTTTGTGTGTATTTCCGCCGTCTGTATGGGGACTGGCCGTGATCTTCGTATTAACAGCAAGTTATAGTTGTCGAAGTCGTTAGTTGCGCGGCAGCTGCCGTCTCTGCACAGCGCACCAGAGCACGGCGCTTGGTTTCTGAGTTTCAGTGAGCTTCTAATAGCTATAAGCGATTTATTTTGATCTACTGTGTGCTTTTTAGGTCAAATTCTTATATATATTGTGTGTTTGTGTATCTAGTAGCCACAGTTCGCATTTTAATAACTGTGCGGTGTATATTTTCCCAGTTGCGATAGCTTTTTGGTTTCGTGTGAACAGCCAGTTGCAGTAGTAGAATTCCATAGATCGAACAGGGGGCGGGGGTAAGTCCCGTCTCTGCAGCAGCAGCATGTTTGACCTTACAATTCCGCAATTCAATAATTGTCTTGTCTGTAGCTCTACCGTATTTAGTATGGACAGCCACTGTGGTTGCTCCATTCATATGCGAGATGGGTTGGTAACCCTTCTCTCAAAACTCCGTGGGGTGCTGGCTTCAGTCATGCAGCTTGAGGCTGTTGGCAATGAGCATGTCAGACGTGAGGCTCCAAGGGATAACTCTCCAATTTTAGGAGAGTAAAGGATCCCCTTACGGATTTGGCTTTGAAACGTCCCCTTGGAAATATTTAGTGAATGACTGTGCTGATGAACATCTTACGTTACTTGATTTTCAAACAACTGAGCAGAACTGAACGTACTCAGACAATTCGCTCTTTACCTATTCTGATCAACACTAAACTGACACAAAATATTTTTAGCGCAACGCAATGTGACTTTCAGAAATTCCTACAAAAGAATGGCCCTGACTAATAATAACCTATAACTTTCATGGATCACTTACCACACAAAAATCTTCGTTACTCGAACTACTGCAATACAGCAAGCGCCAATACTTGCAGATAAATAAAAGATTCTAACTACTGAAAGCCTAACTACTGATAGGCATACTTAGCAAATGAAAGATTTTGATAGAGAACAAACAATAGCACATACACTAAATTTTATATTAACCAATGCTGTAGTGCAGCTAGAAACTAGATATTAAACAAAATAGGCAAATATATATACAAACCAAAGCATGAAACATCATTCACTAGCCATATGGCATTTCATAAGGCAGTAAAAAAAATCTCTTAACTAGAAAGACAGTAGTCATAATCAGGTGTATACACATAAAATATTTCTCATCATTTCATTAGGCATTTCAGTAAATATCAGAAAGTATTTGAAATGCTTTCCATAAAGAAATGTCAATAGCGAGGTTAATGACCTCTTTTTTTTTACCTAATGCCTTTTTTCTCAGGCGACTAGCACTGCTGGGCGTCCACAGCACATTACGTCAAGGTCACTTACCTTTCTTACCGAAATATTTACGACAGCAGTTTCCGCTACAGTGACAGTCTCATATAAAAATTTCACAGCTCGAGAATTTGCGTTACAAATGTGAAGAAACAAAATCCTATAAATATAACAGTGACCAAAAAATTTTCGCTGGCATTGTGATACATTCACACATACACACACATTTCATAACTCTTAAAGTACGATCCTTGGTTTCCAACATCCTTTTTCACAAACCAGAGTCCCTAACTCCTACTCATTATTCCTTACCTTATTACACAGATACATATTCGTCGACACTTCTTTAATATTTCATCATAATAAATACGTAGCATAATCAAATTCCCCATATAGCATCAGCTTATTGATCATAAACATACCTCAACAGCATAATACACATCGTAGTCATAATAATAAAATCATAACACCTCAGTCAAATCTCAAAAACGTTGTAGCTTTCTGCAATAATTTCAAAACCTAAAAAAAATTCTCTGCTCATTTCAATAGTGCCATCTAACTCAAATGTACTTTAAAAATCAGAGTAAATTTGTAATACTGGATATCATGAACTGATATATATATACTATAACTTTTGAACACTATTAAGGTAAATACATTGTTTGTTCTCTATCAAAATCTTTCATTTGCTAAGTATGTCTATCAGTAGTTAGTGCCTTCAGTAGTTAAAAACTTTTATTTGGCTGGCATTATTGGCGCTTGCTGTATTGCAGTAGTTCGAGTAACGAAGATTTTTGTGAGGTAAGTGATTCATGAAAGTTATAGGTTATTGTTAGTCAGGGACATTCTTTTGTAGGAATTTCTGAAAGTCAGATTGCGTTGCGCTAAAAATATTGTGTGTCAGTTTAGAGTTGATCAGAATAGGTAAAGAGCGAAATGTCTGAGTACGTTCAGTTCTGCTCAGCTGTTTGAAAATCAAATAACGTAAGACGTTTATCAGCACAATCATTCATTAATTTTTCTAAGGGGACGTTTCAGCTTCAGAGTAGGGGACACAATCCAGTGTGCACGCTAAGAGCTGCTGCATCCCGAGTAGGTACAGGCATGGATTTGGAGAATTATTATAAATTTCGCGCAGATATAGCTGGAAGGTAATAGTCAAAGTACCGATTGGCACATCAGACGGCAGGCGCGGGCAATCGCTGCAAACAATTCTGCGAGGCAGGTTTATGACACCGCTCGCAGGCGGGAAGGCAGGGCTCAAAGAGCACTATATACAAGTGTGAAGTAATTAGGGCAGCACAGAGTTCTGACATGAAGAACCCTTAAGTTGCAGCTACAACAGCGCCTGTGTATAGGGCCCAAAGGGGACTGATGCTATAACTATTACAGGCGCTCCACATGCTCCCTCCAAAGGAACTACATCAGAGGCGTAGGGAAAAGACATATAGTTAAGCAAGCATGGAGGGTCAAATCAGGCAGCCGTGTAGACGTTCTACCTGCGTCTAGAACGAGAGAGAATGACGATTGCTTAAGTTGCAAGGCAACCGGCGCGCTGAAGCTACCTCCAACCTCCGCGGTACGGATGCGTCATAGCTGTCGCGGGACGCTCCGCACCTTGGAGCTGCATCGAGGTGAGGAACGAGAGGATTGCTGGCCTGTGCTCTCTGGGTGACATCGTCCGGCAGAATGAAAGCTGTCGTCCGCGGGGAGCAGGCCCATGGTGCAGACTCACGACCTCCCGGGTGCAGAGCTATCTGCAGTCCTGAATAACTTGCCCTGTGTGACGGACGGAGCTGTTAAGGCTCACTACAACGATGCCGGTCGGCCGTTTCTCTTCGGTGAGGTCCACGAGTCGTTCTTGACGGACCAGTCGGCCATATTCCGTGCTACAGGCTCAGCTAAAGCTCGCGGCGGCCGCTTAGGCATGACGTGTATAGGAGCGCTACGTCTGCAAGGCTGGGCGACCGGGCGCCGACGCTGCAGATACGGGCATTGGCACTGGCGCTGGTGTTCGGCGTCATCGCAGAATTCAGCAGGAGGCCCCTCCAATGTAATTAAGTCACTGACACACTTGCCTGTGTTCCTCTGTATGCTTCGGCGTCAGTCACACCTCTCTCCCAAATCGTACCTCTCCGTCGTTCTGACATATTAAAGCCCCTGAGCTCGGCGGGTCGTAACAATTTGGTATCAGGAAGGGGTCGTTTCGCTTTACAACACAATACCTTCTGAATGGTGGGCTCCTTATGGTTCCCAAGTTCTGCAGCGACCGTAAACCACAAAATTACCAAATAAGCAGCAACCAGTCGCAAAATCATGTTTTCTTTCTTTACTTTTGCAAATCGATTTCAACTGATTAACAGCCATCATCGGTGCTACAAATACAAGAATAAAAATAAAAATAATTAATAACAGTGACCAAATGAATAAATGTACATAAAGCAACGTAAAACCAATTAAATGTATATAGACGCAACAAACCAATTACAATGCACATACAAATTTACCTTTCAACGAGTATGTTCCCTGAGTAGTAACACTCTCTTAAGCAAAGGTCAAACATAAAGTGATACATCGAGAATTTTACAATACCTTGTGTCGGAAAGTGTTCATCCACATCCAACAGTACGTTTTGGTGAGAGAGTTGGTTTTGGTGAGTGCTGAGTGAGTGGCACTTGACATGGGCACCAGCTCAGAACATTGTGGTGCGGTGAGTCGAAGATTTATTTGTATTATATTTGATGATTGCTCTCCTGATCAGAGTTAGTTATCTGAGATAGTGTACACAATGTTTACAGTTATTTTTGTGAAGCCACAGGAACCCATGCACTTATCTTTGTTTAGACGTAATGGCTGAAGTGATAATTTAGTGGCAGTGAGATGTTCATTTTGCAATTTGTCTGCACGAGTCACCATGTACCAGATCTGTAGCATCTCTTCGTTCTGTACGTAGGCATAATGGTCATCTGTCTAGTAGTTGTACTGAGTGTAGATGTGCGATGATTTGCCGGAGGAATTAATTTGTGATTGATTTTTTCTGGTGGGGTTAAACAGGAGTTTGTGTCTTGTCTTCAAGAAAAAAAAATCAGTTGAATTAAAAGTATAGTACGCAAAATGGTGGGATGCACTTGCTGCTATAACTTCGCAAGTGCGACCGTGAAGAGAGCAGTTTGAGAGTATGAAGGAGGGAAATTTCGGACCTGATCGTGAATTAATGGCTCATAAAGAGAGTCATAGGAAAGTAAGTCTGGATTGAGAATGCGTTCTGTTCAGTGTGACGCGGCAGTGGTCGCACTGATTAATACTTTCTCGGGCAAGGCAGCAGAGGACGTGACAACTTTCGTTAAGGGTGTTAGGGACGCTGCGGGATGTGGGTGGTGGCATAAAGTAGCCCTGTATGTTGCTAATATGCGTTTGGCGGGGGATGCCAAAGCGTATGTTGCCTGCCATGAGACATTGAGTAAAACACGTACATTCCACGACTGGGCCGCTGGACTGTGCCAGAGGTACCAAAAGCAGAAATGTGTGCAATTTCTTAGGAAGAAATGAAGAACGTTGTCAATGCAGCGCAACGAGTCTGTGGAAGCGTTCTCGAATGGAATCCGTAAGCTAAATCCAAAGACATATGTACAGAGCCAGAATGCAGAAGGTAGTAGGTGTTGTTACAAGGTACAGAAAATGGAGCAGTTGATGTTTTCTTTGCGTCGTATGCCTGCTGAAATGTCAAGGAGGATACGGATGAAGAACCCAGAGGACTTAGTCAGCTCTCAGCACCGCAACACTAATAAGGGAGGTGGATATCAGAGACTGGACCACCGTGTGTTCGCTTTTGAAACCAAGTGTTACAGATGTGGTCGGAAGGCTCTTGTAAGGAATTAGTGTCAGCAATCATAGTGCTGTGCTTGTGGCATGGTGAACCACTGGGCATTTGCGTGTAGAGCTAGAAAGGGTGGAAAGCGACGGCAATGGAAGCATCCGTTAAACACAAACGGAATTGCTTCAGATGTTGTAAGGCAGTCCTGACAGACCGTAACACGGCGCACGTTAGTGCACAGGGCTTAATGCGTGGCAGGGAACAGAGATGTTCGGTGGATACAGGTGCGAATGTGTCCATTACCAGTCTGGACCTCGTGGGAAAGAGGAGACTCTAGCCACCAAGGTATAGGTTACGTGGAATCATTGGTTATGACAGTACTGGAGTTTTCTTTCAGGAAAACTAAGTTCAGCGAATTCATGGAGGTGTTGCCTTGCATGGGGCTACACTTTCTCGACACACGTGACGCTAAGATTGGTCTTTTGCAACGCACAGTGTAATTCAGTGGGACTTTGTTTCAACTTGGGGAGGGGGGGGGAAACAGTTGCAACTGAGAATGGTGCAAGATTCACCCATCATAGGGATGAGACCAACTAAAGTGCGAACATTTTCAGTAAAGATCTATCAACAGGATAAAATACCAGCTGGTATGGGAAACATAGTATGAGTTTCAGTGGATATCAATTTGCTGAGGGAAACATTATATGTTGTTGAACCGCTCTTAAGCAATGAAGAGTTGAATAGGTCGCACTGTTTTATCCACAGGAATTTAGCGCATGTGAGTGACATTAATGGGAAAAAGATTCTGGCTAGTGTGGACGTGACTCTGTCAAAGGGTGCAATAAAAAAATGACTCTGGAAGTCTCGAAAGATGAGGACTTCGATAGTTCGAGCCTAGAGGTAAAGCACAAGGAAACCGACGATACGGAAATGTTACAAAGGGAAGTAGGTCATTTGAAAGAATGTCTGTGGACAGCTTGTTGTGAAGGTTCAGTTATTTATTTTATGTGAACAGAGAGTTGCCGGCAACTCTGCTGACGCAACGTCACAAACTGACAGGAGATAGTGCAACAATTTATAGGAAGCCATTCCTCATGGCACAGCAGCTGCAACCATTGATAGAAGAATTTATTGAACAACGACTACACGATGGATCATCCAACAGAGTGATAGCCCCCGAAGTGCAAATATTGTCATTGTGTCAAAGAAATCGGCGGACGGGAAAAGGAAATACTGATTTTGCTGTGACTACAGATATCTAAACTCGCGAACCATTTCGGATGCTTATCCAATTTCAAACCTCAGGGAAACTCTGGAGAATCTGGGTCAGTGTCGGTTCTTTGCAACTATGGATCTCAGAAGTGGATATCTCAATTGGAGGTGGCGCCTGAAGACAGGCACAAAACAGCGTTTACCGTCCCAGTAGGACATATCCATTACCAATGCATGCCATTTGGACTAAAGAACGCACTGGCAACTTTTCAGCAGTTGTTACATGAAGTACTGAGAGGATTAAAGCAAAATACTTTGAAGGATGTCTTTAGTGGACAAAGACTGGCACGTTTGATGTTAAGTGCAGACAAGTGCCACTTAGCGCAAACTCAGGTAAGCTATCTGGGGCACAGGATTAGTAAGCGTGGCATACAGGACGATCCTCATCTTACAGATGAAGTTCTAAATACTAACCAGCTGCAGTCATTCACTAACCTCTATAATTATCACGGATGGGTCATGAAGGACCTTGCAAAAATAGCTGGACACTTGAACAAGCTAGAAGAAGGGGAAGAAATTCCACTGGTTGCATGAATGTCAGGAGGCATTTTAAAAATTGAAAGAAATAGTTTCAAGTACAACACTGGATTTTCCGGATTTCGAAAAAGAGGTTATTCTTTCATGTGATGGTTCAAATGAGGGAGTCGGCTGCATTTTGGGGCAGATGGTAAATGGTCAGAAACCTCCGGTAGCTTACTCTTCAAGGCAGTTAAACAAGGTGGAGCATAACTACTCGGCAATGGAGAAGTAAATGTTAGTAGTCATATATAGTATTAGATATTTTCGGTGTTATCTGTATGGCAGGAAGTTTAAGGTCATAACAGACCATGCCACATGGAAATGGTTGCTTGGTTTGAAAGCTCCATGTAGTAGATGAACTCCGTGGGTATTTAAGCTTAGTTAATTCGAGTATGAGATGATTCATTAACCCAGGGAGATCTCACACAAATGCAGATTCGTTAAGCTTTGGCATAGCAATGCTAAGGAAGGCCGTTGAAGAGTTGCAGCAGGCACAGGCAAAGAATAAGGAGTGCCAGCAATTTAAGTCATAGCCACATTTCGTTATCCACAATGAGTTTGTTGTGTAGAAAAACGAATTGTGCACCATGTGTGTTGGTTCCAGAGGGTTTTCAGAAGGAAGTTTTGCAGCAAACTCATGACTATCTGTAGTCAGGTTATGTTGGGCAATTTGTGATGTAGCAGAGCATTGCCGTGTAGCAATGTCTTAAAGATTGCGTGCCATGTGCACAGATGGTTGTCATTACGCATCAGAAAGTCTTGATTCAAGGTTACCAGAGGCATCTACCCCATTTTCTATCGTTGGGTTGGGTGTACTGGGCCATTCAGTAAAACATCTGCAGGAAATAGGTACATTCTCATGATCATCGATCATTTTTCTCGGTTTTTAGTGGGGGTACAAATGCCAGACCAATGGGGTAATGCTGTAGCACAAGTGTTAGTAAACAACTGGATATTAAAGTTTGGGGTGCCTGAGACCATAATTACAGACCAAGGCACGAATTTTGTCTCGGCTTTAATGAAACAACTATGTTGTGTTTTGTGTATATGGAAGTTATAGATGAGTCCATCTGCAGACCAATGAAAGAATGGAACATGTGTACAAGACAATTGCAAAGATGTCGTGTTATTACATAGGTTCGAGACATGACGATATGGATATCTATTTTCCATGCGTACTGTGTGCATATAATTCGAAGGTTCACACTGCAAAAGGCTTGTCGCCATTTGAGGTGGTGTACAGTATAGGAAAGAGCCGTCTCCTTTTGACGTTTTGATTCCTAAATTAGGACCAGATAGTGAGTCGGTGCGGAAATTTGCCAGGAGAATTAGGGACGTTTGGAGGAATGTGCTAAAGGCAGCAATGAAGGAGTCTGTGACGCATGGGCAAGTTGCCACAATACTGCGTGGGGAAGTGGGTAGTGGTCACTAGTACCTATACAATAAAGAGGAAAGCGAAATTTTTAACAAAATGCCAGGGACCATACCAGGTCGTGGAAATGACCTGACCACTGAATGTGAAGATACAGCTCCTACAAAAACGTTTGTTATACCTGTCATAATTTAAAGGAATGGGAGAGGTACCCAAGTTATTGGCAACCAAACAGAAGATGAAAGTTACAAAGAGTAAAAAGAAGGAACCTGGAATTGGTGAGCAACTTGAGGTGAATGATGTGCAGTATAGGTTGGCTCTGAGCACTATGGGACTTAACTTCTGTGGTCATCAGTCCCCTAGAACTTAAAACTACTTAAACCTAACTAACCTAAGGACATCACACACATCCACGCCCGAGGCAGGATTCGAACCTGCGACCGTAGCAGTCCCGCGGTTCCGGACTGTGCAGTATAGGTTAATGGCGAGTAAGTAGTTTTTATAAGTGAAATTTGTTTCTTTTTTTATTTTTGGTAGGTTATCAGGGAGTATGCATTTTGCAGCCTTAGGGAGAATTGTTGCTTTTTTGAAGAATTGTTAGTTTTTCATGTCGTTATTACCTCTTTTTTATCGAAAATTCTAGGGAAGTGGGAAGCGGTGATGGAGTAATTTTTGATCTGTCAGGGTGGGCAAGTGTGGACTGATATGTGGACATGTGAGCGAGTTAGTTTCTTGGGGAAGTAAATGTGACGAGTTCTGTGGAGGAGCTACTGCCAGCTGGAACGTACTTCCAGAGGGTGGGTACACGTTTGTTATACTCCGTATTCACGTCGAAAATGTATGGTTAAAGTGGTATGAATGAGACAGAGCAGAATGGTTGAAAAAACTCGAGCTTCAGGAAATGATCATTAATGGCACGACTTGTGAGGTAGTCGGGATGTATTTTCGTCTTCAGGCTACACTTAAGGCGTAACTGTTATGACATCGTTGCAGAACACGTTGTATTGGCCAGAAGAGTCTCTGAGGGTGTTACTCATTCAAAATTTAGTCTATTTAAATGACACAGTCCACAACTTTTTCTGTCCTTGACAGATTAATAGAGTCACAGCGAAGGGGAATTTTAAGGGAACAAATGTGGCAGCATGTGCACCATTTACAGGGAGAACAGGAGCACAAAGTATTGGTTGTGAGACTATTGGCCATGGGTTGTGGCGTGATTCTAGCAGGCTTCTGCGTACTGTAATTCTGGGTAAGACGCAAGAGGGCACAGGCTATGGACATGACTCTATTTACCAGTAGAATGATTGACCGGCATTGGTCGGGTAAGCATTTAGTTTTACTGTCTTCATTATTGTATAAGGGTATGCTAATGGGTATATGGTGGTAGTAAAATATGAGCGGAAGTCCTGTGTGATGAATTCGGGAGATTGTCCTCAATACGTAAGTGATTAAAGGTAGTTGAGTGGGATCACAATGTTAAAGATTCAGGACGAATATTCTCGGAAGGGAGAAGGTATACTACACCACGAACAGGTAAGGCGTGGATCTGGCGTATTCTTGTAAATTTCACGCAGCTATTGCTGGAAGGCAGTAGTTAAGGGAATGATTGGCACATCAGATGGCAGATGCGGGTAATGTTGATATTTTGCAAAATATTCTGTGGGGCAGATCTACGACGCCGCTCACAGGTGGGAAGGCACGAGCCGGTGTGCCTATATACTAGTGTGAAGCAATCACGGCTACAAAGAGCACTCACGTGCTGTGGAGAGCTTGTACGTTGCAGTTACAACAGCACTTGTGTGTAGGGGCCGAAGCGGGCTGACGTTGTAATTATCAGAGAGAACTCCACTTGTCCCCTTCAGAGGAACTACGTCAGAGACGTAGGGAAAAGTATAAATAAACGAGCGCAGAGGCTCAAATTGGGCAGTCATGTCGCCATTCTGTCCGTATCTAAAACAGAGAGAATGATCATCGTTTAAGTTGCAAACCAACTACGACTAGCTTCTGGTGATGGATATCGGCAGCCAACCTGCCGGCTGAAGCTACCTCCAACCTCCACGGTACAGACGCTTCATAGCTGTCGCGGGGTGCTCCACATGTTGGAGCTGCACCTGCGCGAGGAGCAAGAGGGCTGCTGGCCTCCGCTCTCTGGCCGACGTCCGGCGGCTGCGACCTGCCGTCCACAGGGAGCGGGGCCGGGGTGCGGAATCGCGGTCTCCTGGGTGCAGAACTATCTGCGGTTCCTGAACGAGATGCCCCGGACGGACAGTAGTAGCTGCTAAGGCTCACTGCATTGACAGCGGTCGGCAGTTTCCCTTCGGCGCTCTTGAGGGAGCAGTCAGCCTTGTTCTGGGCTACAGGCGCAGCTAACGCATGCTGTGGCCACTTAGCCATGGGTGCATAGGAGCGCTATGTCTGCAAGGTTGGGCAACCGGGTGCCGACGCTGCAGATTCTGTCTTTGGCACTGGTGCTGACCCAAGCTCGCACGGTGTGCGGCTCTATCGCCGAGTTCTACAGAAGGTTCCCTGTGTATCTCTGATGTAACAAAGCCACTGACACACATGCCTGTGTTTCTCTGCACGCTTCGGCGTGAGTCGCCCCTCTCTCCCAAATCATACATCTCTGTCGTTCTGATGTATTCTAAGCCCTGAGCTTGGCAAGTTGTATCAGTGGACATCGGATACACTCATTCCAGATGTGAAACAGATGCTTGCAGATACCATGAAGGGCATCGTGCAGCCAACTGTAGGTAGTGCCTCATGTCGGTACAAACGATGTGTAAGCATAACGTGTAGGCTTTCATGGCCGGCGTCTTCATTAATTAAAACTTACGGGCTAAGAGGCCATGGTCAAACAGTAGAAAGTCTTCCTCCTGCCAACTGCAGGCAACATCTTCCCAGGGTAACTGACGATTGGCTGCTAGCCCGTGAAGGTCACGTTCATACAGTGCTCATAGAGGGCATAGAGGACGCCACCACTCGTCGTCTGAAACTACCTCCGACTGACGTCATTACACTCGATCAAAGGTTAAACGATTGTCACATCGCTGGCACAATGCTGTCTGCCCTATCTTATCTAACTTTAAACCTTTTTTCTGTTAAAATTATTGTGGCTTCACTGCACATACGTCCATAATAGCGCAATGTCTTAGCTAGTGTGCTCGTTTCACTAAATAGTATTTCATGATCACCATCTTCAAAAACATGTTCAACTTCAGCCGATTTGTCGCTGTGTCCTAGACGACAGCTCCTTTTGTGTTACGTTAGGCGCATACTAACACTTCTTTTCGTTATTCCAATATAAACCAACCCACAGCTACTCGATACTATACAGGCTGTTACAAAAAGGTACGGCCAAACTTTCAGGAAACATTCCTCACACACAAATAAAGAAAAGATGTTATGTGGTGTGGCGTTCGCTGGGTTATTCAGTGGTTTGGTATTTAACTACTTTGTAAATGGAAATGATAATCTTATTTTATTATATTGAGTAATTACTAAATAATTTTTCTCCCGGCTAAAGATTTGGTCAAGTTGCTAAAGAACTCCAAGTTCACGTCGTGTTAAAGTGTTGTCTGTAAGTTGTGTAAGTGTCACTAAATCACAGTTCATACAACAGGTTCTATACAACTATTGATTAAGATGGAAGCAGTAATCTTCAGCAAAATGATCATTAAAACCACCGAATATCAGCCGCGCACAACACTGACGTATGTTTAAGAACCAATCTGATTCGAATTGTTTTCATTAAAATGAGTTCGGGACCACCGGTGCACATTTATTTTTACACATTTCTATTACGTTCAGCATTTATGTCTGCAGAGTTCCGTAATTTGAATTTGCCGCAGAGATAATTGTTAAGAAGGCAGCAGACAATTGATAGATACTTTCTATTGTTAGAGCAAATAAGTAAATATTTAAAATTCTTATTAAACACTATAAAATCTATTTTCGTATTGTGCACTATTTAGACTTCATCAAGCAAACATTTGATTTGTTTCTAAGGAAAACACAGACAAAAACGCGATACAAATCGCTATCATCAATGGCTGCGCTCGTTGGAGCGGAAAGAAATACTTAACACAGATAGTGCTTACTGAGAGAGGAATTAAAGTTACAAATAATTATTCACTAATGTTTATAATAATAAAGAACTCTATTTTCAAGTAATAATTAACAAATAATTACAATTTCTTAACAGACCTCAGTTCGATATGCGTCCACAACTTACAAAAGCCAACCAACAAAAAGTAAAAACAAAGGAAGACAAACGCAGATCATAAAAGGAAATTACAATTACCATTGTCTTTGTATGATACACATCGATATGTCCAATTACATCATAGAATATTCTATAAATAATTAATATTTATAAGTTTTCACTGTTTTTTCATACGTCGAATAGATAATGTTTATAACTATTAGAGGCATAATTTCCGGAAACGCTTAATTTCCATGCTAGAGCTCATTTTAGTTTGTTCTTCCACCTACGCTCAATGGAGCAGGTTATCATGGTTTCATACGGGATACTCTACCTGCGCTGCTAGAACATGTGCCTTTACAAGTAAGACACAACATGTGGTTCATACACGATGGAGCTCCTGCACATTTCAGTCGAAGTGTTCGTACGCTTCTCAACAACAGATTCGGTGACCGATGGATTGGTAAAGGCGGACCAATTCCATGGCCTCCACGCTCTCCTGACCTCAACCCTCTTGACTTTCATTTATGGGGGCATTCGAAAGCTCTTGTCTACGCAACCCCGGTACCAAATGTAGAGACTTTTCGTGCTCGTATTGTGGACGGCTGTGATACAATACGCCATTCTCCAGGGCTGCATCAGCGCATCAGGGATTCCATGCGACGGGGGGTGGATGCATGTATCCTCGCTAACGGAGGACATTTTGAACATTTTCTGTAACAAAGTGTTTGAAGTCACGCTGGTGCGTTCTGTTGCTGTGTGTTTCCATTCCATGATTAATGTGATTTGAAGAGAAATAATAAAATGAGCTCTAACATGGAAAGTAAGCGTTTCCGGACACATGTCCACATAACATATTTTCTTTCTTTGTGTGTAAGGAATGTTTCCTGAAAGTTTGGCCGTACCTTTTTGTAACACACTGTATACACCTCAGAGGTTGAAAAAGGGTGAAATAGATCTTTCGCCTATCTTAAACATTCACTAATCTCCTTAGTTGGTCTAATGATTTTTCAACTCGAAACTTGGCCGTAGCTTTTTCAATGTCGTCAGTAATATTATGGATAAACGGAAGAAAAACTTTCCCAGGCGACGGTTGTTCTTGTTGCATATTTTCGGACACTTTTCTTCTCGGATAGAGTGCCCGCTCTGTCTCATTATCAGCGCATCCACTTTTCTTAAAAGCTGTTCGAAAATATTTCGTTCCTCTTGCAAGGAAACTGGCTCACAAATTTTATTAGCCCTGCCCACCAAAAAGTTAATAACATCTCTCTTCTACCTAGGACGAT
Source organism: Schistocerca piceifrons (assembly GCF_021461385.2). NCBI lineage: Eukaryota > Metazoa > Arthropoda > Insecta > Orthoptera > Acrididae > Schistocerca > Schistocerca piceifrons. Next base: position 673,617,666 of record NC_060140.1, on the reverse strand, counting down.
GGTTCGAATACTTACGGAGGTAACGATCGGTATGGGTATCTTTCCTATATACGTTACGACCTAAATTCCCATCTACCCGTTTAATTAATGAAACATCCAAAGAATTAAGCTGTCCATTACTCTCTGTCTCCATAATAAATTGTATTGGATTAATACTATTTAAAGGCACCAAGAAATCATCAATTTCTCTTCCCTGTGATGCCATATCACAAAAGTGTCATCCACAGACCTATATCACTTCAAAGGACTTTTATTGGTTGATTGCAGCACCTGCTGTTCAAAAAACCCCATAAAAAGATTAGCAAAAGCTAGAATTAGAGGGCTCCCACAGGGGGGGGGGGGGGGGGGGGGGGGGAGCAGTTCTAGGCACTACAGTCTGGAACCGCGCGACCGCTACGGTCCTGCTTCGGGCATGGATGTGTGTGGTGTCCTTAGGTTAGTTAGGTTTAAGTAGTTCTAAGTTCTAGGGGATTGATGACCTCAGAAGTTAAGTCCCATAGTGCTCAGAGCCATTTGAACCATTTGTTCATAGAACTCATTATTGTACTGAAAATAAGTCGTGGATAGGTATGTCGAAGCATTTCAGTTTTGTAAGAAAGGGCTTCGTTAATCGGAACCATGGTGAACAGGGATACCACATTACAACTGACAAGGATGTCACTTGGGCTGATGGTAATCACTAAAGTGCATAGAGTTTTTAATTTTATGATCGATTTTTCAGATACACAGTTGTCACAAGGACGAGAGATGTCTAGCCAGCTTTTGAGCAGGGGGTCCAATGGCACTCACCACCGATTTCAATGGGATATTGGGCTTATGAACCTTAGGTAGCCCGTACAATCCAGGAGGGTAAGCTTCCGTTTTGCAAAGATGGTTTTTACCCTTTATACGAACGGAAGACTCAATTGGTAACTGTTAACACTTTCGTTGTGGGATCCTTTATGAACTTCTTATACGTGGTGGGATCCAAGAGGACATCTCCTTGTGGTAGGCATCACTCTTTAAGACAACGTAACATTACCCGTATCAGCAGTAAGTACGATAACGTTCTTGTCCACATGAATCTCCAATAACGCCTTGTTTTCTACTAGCGATATTACTGCTAGGTGGCTTAGCTTTACGTAGTATCCTGGCTGTTTCCATCGCAGCAGAACGTGATGGTAACAGACGAATACCCGTCTCTGTATTAGCTACAGTATTCTCCGTGGGAACCTTCAGTGGATTAATTGCAAAATTTCCTCCTTTCGAGAGAACATGAATTTCTTCCTTAGATAAGTCTTTTCCGGACAAATTAATGACCGCACCGAAATTGCCTGCACTTCTGTAAATTGTCAGACTTCTTCTTCTGCCTAGTAGGAGACACTTCTGCGCTAAGGTCCACAGATCTTCTTGTTAACCTCTCCACCTTATTCCAATCACAAAACTGCATTCTGTTGCTAATAAATAAATGGAGATTTAACAGTTACCGCCAGTGCTCGACGTGTTTGATGAATCTGCTACGGTAGCATCTCTAGTTCCATTCGTAAAGAGATAGGGTTTGCTTGCGCTGACTGCAACAGTCTTCCCACCTTCAGAAACTTCGGAACTGTCCCGGTGTCACGACAACGTCGCAAATAAGTGAGCGTACAAAGCTGCTGAGCTTTCTTCTCACGTAGACTCTCCAGTCGCTGTACCAATACCGAGGTGGCCTCCCCATAGAGGCGTCTAATCATAAAGAGCAGGCTTTCACAGCCAGCGTCTTCATTAATTAAAACTTCCGGGCTAAGAGTCCGTGTCAGAGCAGTAAAAATTCTTCCTCCTGACGTTTCGTTGCCAACCGCGGGCAACATCTTCCGGAATGAGCCAACGACTGGCTCTTAGGCTGTGGAGGTCCCGTTTATATGGAGCGCAGAGATGGCCCAAGCACTCGTCACTTGCAGTCGACAGTGAAACTATCTCTTACTAAAGCCTTTGTGTAACCCTGTGAAGTTACGTTAAAGAATGGCATTCTCCGATTACAGAAACACTCCACTTTCACTGCACAGCAGAGGGAAATGACACGTGAAAGTAATGCGATTCAAATACTTTACTTGATCCATAATCAATTGCAGGCTCCATCTTTCGAGAAAATGCTTCGATATGTGTAGTCTTCGGCGCCAGATCGCGTAATACTTAGCTATGTTAACGACAATGGTTTCCTAATCCAATACACACTAAAAAATGTGACTGTGGCATATGTGACTTAGCACGTTTCTCGTGGTGCTCCGAATTTTTTATAGAAATTCTATCACTGCATGCTTTAAATTAAACTTTACTTTTACGATTCAAGAGAATCAGTACGTTCCCCAGGGTAGTAACATATTAAAGTAAAACATGGACTGACAGAATTTATGAGTTCATAATTTTCAGTTACCGTAAATTATACACGATATTTTTTCAACAGTTCCATTATATACCACTATATAATACTTTCTCAACAACAGTACATAGAAGAAAACCATAAGACTGGATTTGAATAAGGTAGGCAAAAATTCGGAGTATTGTTACTAACCACTTTTTTAAGGGCTTCCAACCTCCCAAAATTTATACAGTGGCTGGGTTCGAACCCGTGAGCAGAATGTTTTGATATCTACTGAAGGACGCTATCACTAATCCATGGCTTCACTTACACAATGCGATCCCGACTGACTTGGATATACCGTACGTGAATGAGCTGATGAAGTAGCGTCGAAACTTTGACCATCATTTAATCGTAAACTATCGAGTGTCGGCACTCAAGGAAAAAAAAGAGTGTTCGTTTATTTTCACCCTTCTTTCTCCTAGCCAAGTTTCGACTGTATCAGAGAGCGACGTATGTCAGGTTCCCCTTATGAGTAGCCAAACGTAAGGCGAAAGCTTGACCCATTTGGATGTGTGCCGTGTATGTCAGCTGAATGTCGCGGATAGATGCGGTGAATGGCACGAGTGTGGACACTATATTAGAGCAGTTTGTTGCAAATGTCTGTAGTGAACGTAGTAGTCTGTCGCGGACTTCGAACATAGGAAGATGATCGGCAAGAGGCGCTAGAGTCGTAGCATATCGAAGATGCCACAACAATTCAGTTCTTCAAGGTCCCAAGTTTGTAGGACGGATTTTCACTATCACAGACAATGTTTCCGCATGAGTAAACTACCTCATGGGCACGACTACAAGTGTTGGACAAGCAGCTGCCACGTCACCTCCGCAGAACCACGTGGGGGCGATCGACAAATCTTTTGCTCGTCAACTTGAGGGGATTGTCGAGACTAGAAACTGTGCTACATTGTATTAGCGTGACGTGGTATATAGTCTTTCGTCCGATTCGCTAATATCGAAGAATAAATAAGGAAGTTGTAAAGTACCAACTACTTATATGAACAGCATGTCTTTTACAAAATAAGGGAAAAGTAGTAGGAATTCCAACATAAGTAATTTTCCACACTTGAAGAAAGATTTCTCCACCAAACAAACTCTGGTGATGTCAAATGTTTTCGTGGAATTGGAGATGCTTCTTAATTTTATTATTTCTACATAAGATGTGTATGCCCGCAGGCCATTATCAAGCGATCAATCGCGGCACGACTCCTACTACAACTAATTGACCACTTGAGAATGGCGTAGTGCATGGAGCCAGTAGTCTGAATGTTGCATCTGAATGTTATATCATTTTATGAGACGGCAGATGCCATTTAAGAAAACCGATAACAGTTGCGGATGGCACTGCCAAGGAAGCACTTTGAACATAATAATGATCCTTAACGTCAACTTCCGGAGCGCAGCACTGTACGAAATTTCCGTGGGACACTGAATAAAACTAAACTGCAAAAAGTTGAAAGTTTATTCTTACAGAAGAAACTTAAAGAATAATTGGACTATAAAGAATGAACTGAAGAGATATTAGACTCAATAGGCTCAAATGTGTCTACCTAGAACACTTGCCAACAGAAGGTAGTGGGACACTTGCTACCGTACCCACGATAAATAGTGTACTGAAAGAAATCATTGAAGTTGTCACATGTAATAAGAGCGTAGAAATTCGAAGATTAATGCACAGTAGCAAGAGACTGAGGACGACACGACGTCCACTCGAGAAATGAATGATTTAAAAACAATTATTACACTCCTGGAAATGGAAAAAAGAACACATTGACACCGGTGTGTCAGACCCACCATACTTGCTCCGGACACTGCGAGAGGGCTGTACAAGCAATGATCACACGCACGGCACAGCGGACACACCAGGAACCGCGGTGTTGGCCGTCGAATGGCGCTAGCTGCGCAGCATTTGTGCACCGCCGCCGTCAGTGTCAGCCAGTTTGCCGTGGCATACGGAGCTCCATCGCAGTCTTTAACACTGGTAGCATGCCGCGACAGCGTGGACGTGAACCGTATGTGCACTTGACGGACTTTGAGCGAGGGCGTATAGTGGGCATGCGGGAGGCCGGGTGGACGTACCGCCGAATTGCTCAACACGTGGGGCGTGAGGTCTCCACAGTACATCGATGTTGTCGCCAGTGGTCGGCGGAAGGTGCACGTGCCCGTCGGCCTGGGACCGGACCGCAGCGACGCACGGATGCACGCCAAGACCGTAGGATCCTACGCAGTGCCGTAGGGGACCGCACCGCCACTTCCCAGCAAATTAGGGACACTGTTGCTCCTGAGGTATCGGCGAGGACCATTCGCAACCGTCTCCATGAAGCTGGGCTACGGTCCCGCACACCGTTAGGCCGTCTTCCGCTCACGCCCCAACATCGTGCAGCCCGCCTCCAGTGGTGTCGCGACAGGCGTGAATGGAGGGACGAATGGAGACGTGTCGTCTTCAGCGATGAGAGTCGCTTCTGCCTTGGTGCCAATGATGGTCGTATGCGTGTTTGGCGCCGTGCAGGTGAGCGCCACAATCAGGACTGCATACGACACAGGCACACAGGGCCAACACCCGGCATCATGGTGTGGGGAGCGATCTCCTACACTGGCCGTACACCACTGGTGATCGTCGAGGGGACACTGAATAGTGCACGGTACATCCAAACCGTCATCGAACCCATCGTTCTACCATTCCTAGACCGGCAAAAAAATGGCTCTGAGCACTATGGGACTCAACTGCTGAGGTCATTAGTCCCCTAGAACTTAGAACTAGTTAAACCTAACTAACCTAAGGACATCACAAACATCCATGCCCGAGGCAGGATTCGAACCTGCGACCGCAGCGGTCTTGCGGTTCCAGACTGCAGTGCCTTTAACCGCACGGCCACTTTGGCCGGCATAACCTAGACCGGCAAGGGAACTTGCTGTTCCAACAGGACAATGCACGTCCGCATGTATCCCGTGCCACCCAACGTGCTCTAGAAGGTGTAAGTCAACTACCCTGGCCAGCAAGATCTCCGGATCTGTCCCCCATTGAGCATGTTTGGGACTGGATGAAGCGTCGTCTCACGCGGTCTGCACGTCCAGCACGAACGCTGGTCCAACTGAGGCGCCAGGTGGAAATGGCATGGCAAGCCGTTCCACAGGACTACATCCAGCATCTCTACGATCGTCTCCATGGGAGAATAGCAGCCTGCATTGCTGCGAAAGGTGGATATACACTGTACTAGTGCCGACATTGTGCATGCTCTGTTGCCTGTGTCTATGTGCCTGTGGTTCTGTCAATGTGATCATGTGATGTATCTGACCCCAGGAATGTGTCAATAAAGTTTCCCCTTCCTGGGACAATGAATTCACGATGTTCTTATTTCAATTTCCAGGAGTGTAGTTATTTACTACCATATTTTTTGGGCATGCTTAATACCTTCATTCACATTACAAATTAATTGCATTTCTAATACACAAATGTTCCGCTCGTGCCACGTATTTTGTGGAAATGTAGAACAGGTGTTTCAGCAGCTATTCCTTCATGAAATTAGGTCATTTTTTTCGTTATATATGTTTGCCATTGCCTGAGCTCGACTCTCAATCCAAATTATTACCAGGTTTATGAGTGATATTACAGCATGAATATATACTAGAACTCACCATTATATTATTAGCAACAGCTTTCCTCTTTCTCTCAAAGTCTTTACTCGATGGATCAAAATAATCTTTACCGACAGATGTCAGCTAACCAAACCACTTTTAGCGTTACAGCTGCCTGCAAGAACTTGCACCTTTTACATGTATGTAACTTAACGACGGCAATATTCATAATGCATACGCGTGAATCAAGAAGTGGTTTAAAACAACTATGGTGATAAGTGTTTCGATATCATGTAGAGAAAATCAAAGAAATGAAAACCGGTAAGACCACAGCAGGGACACTATGAATTTAAATCAAACATCAGTAACTGAATATACAATATTTTCTATCATTGATGCATGTTTGATCCCAACACGTAATCTGTGACGGTAGGTCTTACGAACTAGCACCTGCCTTCTTACAACAGAATCGTCATTTATTGCAAAAACAAAGTTTCCAGAAGTGGAATCTTCATCTAGGTAAACAGTATCTGAAATGATGAATCTTTAACAAGAAGTTAAAAAAAGCTCTTGAATAACGTGTTTTTTTTTTAAATCCTTCATTGTTCAGCGAAGATAGCAACGATTTTGTTTATAATACTTTTCCATAGTAGCCTTACAGCGTCACTCCACTAAATCCACAACGTTTTTCATACATATTTCAAGTAGTAGCGTAGACGAATTCAAGTTTAAAAGCGATGGCACTTACCGAATTTTTCCACTGATATCACGATCTAACCATAATGTGCACAGACACTATGCGATAATATAACAGTTTTTATTTATAACTATGCACCTGTGGTCTGAGGGTAGCGTCTTTGATTGGTAATCAAAACGTCCTCAGTCTCGAGTTCGAAACCCGACGACGCTTAAACTTTAATTAATAATCAGCACTTTGGCGGCCGAAGACTTCCGGAATAAGAAATCAGTCTCAGTCTGCCAACAGCCTTGTCAGACAGTGTGGAAGAGCGGATAGAAGTTCAGGGCACTCTCTTGCCCTTCGGACGGGAAACTGTCCCTCAAGACGGAAGAATCAGCAATGATCAACGGGATGCGGATGCAGAAGGCAATGCCAAACCGCTGCACTAAATTCCCATAACGTGCATACATAGGACATACGACCTGTAACTGAAAAAAGTATCACGATGATTTCTCCGTTGGCAAAAGATTCCGGAATAGTCCCCCATTCGGATCTCCTGGAGAGGACAACCAAGTGGGAGGTGATCATGAGGAAAAGACTGAATAATCAACGGAAGAATAACGTTCTAAGAGTCGGGGATTGGTAGGGAAACAAGAAAATCTGAAAAGGGAAACGCAAAGGCTCAATCTAGATATACACTCCTGGAAATTGAAATAAGAACACATTGACACCGGTGTGTCAGACCCACCATACTTGCTCCGGACACTGCGAGAGGGCTGTACAAGCAATGATCACACGCACGGCACAGCGGACACACCAGGAACCGCGGTGTTGGCCGTCGAATGGCGTTAGCTGCGCAGCATTCGTGCACCGCCGCCGTCAGTGTCAGCCAGTTTGCCGTGGCATACGGAGCTCCATCGCAGTCTTTAACACTGGTAGCACGCCGCGACAGAGTGGACGTGAACCGTATGTGCAGTTGACGGACTTTGAGCGAGGGCGTATAGTGGGCATGCGGGAGGCCGGGTGGACGTACCGCCGAATTGCTCAACACGTGGGGCGTGAGGTCTCCACAGTACATCGATGTTGTCGCCAGTGGTCGGCGGAAGGTGCACGTGCCCGTCGACCTGGGACCGGACCGCAGCGACGCACGGATGCACGCCAAGACCGTAGGATCCTACGCAGTGCCGTAGGGGACCGCACCGCCACTTCCCAGCAAATTAGGGACACTGTTGCTCCTGGGGTATCGGCGAGGACCATTCACAACCGTTTCCATGAAGCTCGGCTACGGTCCCGCACACCGTTAGGCCGTCTTCCGCTCACGCCCCAACATCGTGCAGCCCGCCTCCAGTGGTGTCGCGACAGGCGTGAATGGAGGGACGAATGGAGACGTGTCGTCTTCAGCGATGAGAGTCGCTTCTGCCTTGGTGCCAATGATGGTCGTATGCGTGTTTGGCGCCGTGCAGGTGAGCGCCACAATCAGGACTGCATACGACACAGGCACACAGGGCCAACACCCGGCATCATGGTGTGGGGAGCGATCTCCTACACTGGCCGTACACCACTGGTGATCGTCGAGGGGACACTGAATAGTGCACGGTACATCCAAACCGTCATCGAACCCATCGTTCTACCATTCCTAGACCGGCAAGGGAACTTGCTGTTCCAACAGGACAATGCACGTCCGCATGTATCCCGTGCCACCCAACGTGCTCTAGAAGGTGTAAGTCAACTACCCTGGCCAGCAAGATCTCCGGATCTGTCCCCCATTGAGCATGTTTGGGACTGGATGAAGCGTCGTCTCACGCGGTCTGCACGTCCAGCACGAACGCTGGTCCAACTGAGGCGCCAGGTGGAAATGGCATGGCAAGCCGTTCCACAGGACTACATCCAGCATCTCAACGATCGTCTCCATGGGAGAATAGCAGCCTGCATTGCTGCGAAAGGTGGATATACACTGTACTAGTGCCGACATTGTGCATGCTCTGTTGCCTGTGTCTATGTGCCTGTGGTTCTGTCAGTGCGATCATGTGATGTATCTGACCCCAGGAATGTGTCAATAAAGTTTCCCCTTCCTGGGACAATGAATTCACGGTGTTCTTATTTCAATTTCCAGGAGTGTAGTAGGGGTCAGTGAAGTGAAGTGGAAAGAAGAGAAGGATTTCTGGTCAGATGAGTATAGGATAATATCAACATCAGCAGGAAATGGTGTAACGGGACATGGATTCGATATGAAAAGGAAGGTAGGGCTGAGAGTGTGTTGTTGCGAACATTTCAGTGATAGGGTTGTTCCTATCAGAATCGACAGCAAACCAAAACCGACAACTATGGTATATGCCGATGTAGCAAGTTGAAGATGAAGAGACAGAGAAAGTATATGACGACAATGAACGGGTAATGCACTACGTAAAGAGAGATGAAAAACTGATAGTCATGGGGGACTGTGATGCAGTTGTAGGGGAAAGAGTAGAAGAAAAAGTTACAGGAGAATATGGGCTTGTGACATGAGAGAGGAGAAAGACTGAGTTCTGCAATAAATTTCAACTAGTAATAGAGAATACTCTGTTCAAGAGTAACGAGACGAGACAGAGATTCCGAAACCAGATACTGGACTGCAAGGCGAACCTGGAAGCAGATATAGACTCAGATAGCAATATAGCAGTGATGAAGAATATGTTGAAGTTTAAGACATTAGTCAGAAAGAGTCAATACGCCAACAAGTGGGATACGGAAGTACTAAGGAATAGCGAGATGCGCTTGAAGTTATCTAAGGCTATAGAGATAGCAATAAGTAATAACTCAGTAGGCAGTGCTGTCGATGAGGAACAGACATCTCTAAAAATAGCAATCACAGAAGCTGGAAAGAAAAAGGAATACTTCATCTGATCGATGAAAACAGGAAGTACAAAAATTTTCAGGGAAATCAGGAATACGGAAATACAAGTCGCCGAGGAAGGAAATAAATAGGAAGTACAGGGAAACTAAGGTGAAATAGCTATATGAAAAATGTGATAAAAATCGAAAAAGAAATTATTGTCGGAAGGGCTGACTCAGCACATAGGAAAGTCAAAACAGCCTTCGGTGTAATTACAAGCAATGCTGGTACCATTAAGATTGCAACGGAAATTCCTTTTAGGTGCAGAAGAGAGAACGGTTAGGTGAAAAGAGTACAGTGATGGCCCCTGTGTGGGGAAAGATTTGTCTGATGTGATATAAGAAAAAAACAGCAGTCGGTTTAGAAGAGATAGGGGATCTAGCATCAGAATCAGAATTTAAGAGAGCTTTGGAGAACTCAAGCTCAAATAAGGCAGAAGGGATACATAACTTCCATCAGAATTTCTAAAATCATTGGGGGAAGTGCCTACAAAATAACTCTTCACGTTGGTATGCAGAATGTATCAGTTGGCGACTTACCATCTGACTTTTGGAAAACTGTCATCCACACAATTCCGAAGATTGCAAGGCCTGGAAAGTGCGAGACTTACCCCACAATCTGGTAACAGCTCACGCACCAAAGTTACTTATAACAGTAATATATAGAAGAATGGAAAAGAAACCTGATGATGTGTTACATGGCGATCAGTTTGCATTTAGGAATGGTAGAGCCACCAGAGAGGCAATTCTGACGTCGTGGCTAATAATGAAAGCAAGACTAATGAAAAATCAAGACAAGTTTATAGGATTGAGCGACCTGGAAAAAAGCGTTCGTTAATGTAAAATGGTGCAAGATGATCGAAATTCTGAGAAAAATAGGGGTCAGCTGTAGGGAGAGTCGGGGAATATATGATATGTACAAGAGCCAAAAGGGAATATCAAAAGTGGACGACCAAGAACGAAGTGCTCCGAATAAGAAGGGTGAAACACAGGGACGCCCCTATTGTTCAAAAGGTACATCGAAGAAGCAATCATGGAAATAAAAGAAAGGTTCATGAATCGAATTAAAATTCAAGGTGAAAGAATATCACTGGTATGATTCGCTGATGACATCACTATCCTGAGTGCAAGTGAACAAGAATTACACGATCTCCTGAATGGGATGAACATCTGATGAGTACCGAATATGGACTAAGAGTAAATCGAAGGAAGACGATAGTAATGAGAAGTAGCAGAAATGAGATCAGAGAGAAAATTAACATATGAACTGAGGTCACAAAGTAGATGAAGTTAAGGATTTCTACTAACTAGACAGTAAAATAACCAATGACAGACGGAGCAAGGAGGACATCAAAAGAAAAAAATAAACCAAAAATAGCAGACTAGCAATGGCAGAAAGGGCACTCCTGGCCAAGAAAAAGCTATTAGTATCAAACATATGCCTTAATTTGTGGAAGAAATTTCTGAGAATGTGTGTTGTGTGGTAGAGAAACATGGACTGGGGGTAAACCGGAACAGAAGAGAATCGAAGCATTTGAGATGTGGTGTTACAGACAAATGTTGGTTCAGATGGCTCTGAGCACTATGGGATTTAACATCTTAGGTCGTCAGTCCCCTAGAGCTTAGAACTACTTAAACCTAACCTAAGCACAGCACACACATCCATGACCGAGGCAGGATTCGAACCTGCGACCGTAGGAGTCACGCGGTTCCGGACTGAAGCGCCTAGAACCGCACGGCCACCGAGGCCGGCTAGACAAATGTTGATAATTAGGTAGACTGATAAGGTAACGAATGAGGAGGTTCTGCGCAGAATCGGTTAGAAAAGGACTAAATAGAAAACACTTACATGGAGGAGGGATAGGATGATAGGACATCTAGCGAATGACTTGTATGGTACTAGTGTGAGCCATAGAGGGCAAAAAGTGTAGAGGAACACAGAGATTGGAATATATCCAGCAAATAACTGAGGACGTAGGTTGCAAGCGCTACTCTGAGATGAAGAGGTTGGCACAGGGAAGGAATTCGTTGCGGGCCGTATCAAACCAGTCAGAAAACTGATGACTCAAAAAACAAAAAAAGAAAACAAAACAAAGCTCGCTCTTCTTAAGAGAGTCACAGTTACTCGTACAAGGAAAATGTACCAACGTGTACCTTCAGCTGCGGCGAATTAGGGGACGGGACACTAGGAAATCTACGCATTGTGGCTACGCTTACTGCTGTTAATCGCACATAAATCATGATTCCTCAGAGATTGTCTGTGATACATAATCGCTTGGCTTATGGCTCGCATCATAGGTAGACATGAGGCGCAGACTACACACATGATGCAGCCAGATTGCAACGCTGTCGACTGTCGGATGACTGTTTTGTTCATTGCCACTGAAATACCATCAGGATTCATGTCCTCATGATTTGTTGATTCTCCTCAGTATGTGTAAATCCTTTAGTTAGTTAGATAAAGTGAATTTCCAACCAGCCTAGACGAATAATATGCATTATCGATGACACAATGAAGACCTAAAAAAAGTAATAGTCTTAAACTAGTTATAACTCTATTCACGACCGATATCAGCTTCGTTTCCCTGGTGCACTGTCGGAATGGCGGATACAACTGGCTTCGGGAGATACGGGTGGAAACAGAAACAAAGAGTGTCGGTCGGGGAACAGAACGCGAAAATGAAAGATATTGGCTTCAGCGGGCCGCAGTCTGGATCTCGCGGAAGCCGTTTTTTCGTTCCTGTGCACAAGGCGGCAATCGCCACAATCAGAGATAAAATTGTTTGCTCGCTTTTGAAACTCGGGGAAAAGGCAGAAAGGGAGATCCAAAGAGCGCGGCCCCGGTTGAGGCCAGAGACGCATTTCTCCGCTCCGTGGCACCGGAACCATCGTCTGGACCGGGCGGCTGGCGAGTGGCAATCGATACGCGTGTGGATCGGGTAGACCTTTTCAGACTGCGAGAGATTATTCCTTCCTCCGTACCGCGTGAGCGCCTGTAGCGAAGCTTCCGGCACAATGGGCGTCCCATATCTCCCTCGCTCGTGTTCTGTTTCTCCCACTGTATTCAGGAATGATGGGTCGGGCTGTGATAAAAGAGAAGTTCCGGCACCAGTAATTCTCGAAGGCTTCTTGGGCACAAGGCTTTAAAGTTAACAAAAAACTTAAAAAGGCACCACGTTTATTGTCTTTGATCTGCAGCTTATGCTTTATTTAAGTGGGCAGGGTTTTGTGGTCCTTATCATCGAAGCTAAAATATTCTGAGTTGTTCGGGTACGCCATTTTCCTCATCAAACTTTTTCGACAATCGACGATTCGAACCTTCTGATGTAGTCTCCTTCAGGACTCTCTTGGCGTCTCCGGTTGGCTGAAATCTGCTGAAACTAATGTTGCCTTCGCCTATAAAATTATATTTTTCCGCTCTTACTGAGATGAAGTACAGCTATTGGGTGCTGCTATTGGGCCATCGCCACTGGATAGGTAGGGAAACAGTCAGGAAAGGAGAGGGGAAATGCTTAAAAACATTTTTGTCGTACAGCAGAGGTAGCTTCCTGGCAATTGTTCGTACACCTCATCACACCTTTGGGTGCATATTTACTTCCTTCATGGGGGGAACCACAAGGCTGGGAACCTATATCTTCTAAAACACTCCCTTAACGAGTTTCTAGCGAACAACGTTCGATTAACACACTCGTAGATTAAAAGTTTGTGTTAAGTTGAATGAAATACTTGGAGTGTATACTTGTATTGTTGGTTTCGACGACTTTTCTCCACCAATTCAATGTTAACTGCGGTGCTTAATATTAACTGCCTCACTGCAGAAAGCCCGGGAGTCAACGTGAAAAGAAGATGGTTATTAAATAATTTATACCAACATTTAGTCTGCATTTTGGATTATGATTTATGTTGTCCCAGGATGTTCATACACTGCACAGCTCACAGAAACTGAATGTACTCAAACTAGCTGCAAACAACTGCCACTCTACTGCCACCTCTCGAGCTCTTATGCTCACTGCTTATATAGTTTCTTAACAATACAAGTTCTTTTAAAGTAAATTTTTGGTTTCGAAATTCTGATTGAGAAATATGACTAATAATAGTTGACACAAAATAATTAATATCTCGTTAATAATAAAAGGAATTTTGATGCTAACATATTTTGGAGTAAAATACATAACGCAAAAATAGATTTTGAGGTTCAATTTTACATGATAATCTCGTTTTGACCAAATGATCGAAATAATCGTTTGTCTATGACTGAAGGTTCTAGAACTCGTAATCACGCAATTAATTACAATGAATCTGATTTGAGTTTTTATAGGAACATAATCTATTGAGAGTGCATCAGTTATCCAGCAATTTGCACAAAACATTAATTCTGAAGTTTTATGAAATAATCGAATTTTGACAGTTAAATTCCAATTTAATGACTGAACTGATTTTAGCACTAACATTTCTAAGTGACTGCTGTCCGATAATTACACAAATTAAATAATTAGTTTTTCTGTAAATTTCGCCGGCCGCTGGTGGCCGAGCGGTTCTAGGCGCTTCAGTCTGGAACCGCGCGACCGCTACGGTCGCAGGTTCGAATCCTGCTTCGGGCATGAATGTGTGTGATGTCTTTAGGTTAGTTAGGTTTAAGTAGTTCTAAGTTCTAGGGGACTGATGACCTCAGATGTTAAGTCCCATAGTGCTCAGAGCCATTTTTTTTCTGTAAAATTGACGATTACAAAATGTACTTTTCCACTCATTAAAGATTCCTGTCAGTTGTACTTGAATGAGTTGTATTCACATCTACATGACTAAATGTATGTGTTACATTTTATGCGAAGGAAGTCAGTTATTATCCGCAAAGTAGTTCTAAAATTATATTGTAATCACACAGAAAACTTAAAAGAACATCATTTTTCGACATAGTCTCCTTGCGTTTCAACGCACTTGGTCCATCGTTGTACAAGCTTCCTGATGCCCTCGTAAAAGAAGGTTCCCGGTTGAGATGCGAGCCTGGAATGCAACGTCTCTTTCACTGCTTCGTCCGAGGCAAATCGACGGCCTCTTAATAACTGGTTGAGCGGACCAAAGAAGTGATAGTCAGAAGGGGCAAGATCGGGGCTACATGGAGGATGATCCAGTACTTAAAATTCGAGTTTCTGGAGCGTTTCAGCAGTGTGGGCAGCAGTATGCGGACGGGCATTGTCGTGCAACAACACAATACCTTTTGACAGCAATCCTCGGCGTTTGCTTCGAATTACAGGCTTTTGCCTGCCAGGCAGCATCTCACTGTAACGTACACTGTTTATTGTTGTGCCCCTTTCCCCATAATGTTCCAGTACTGGACCTTGGGTGTCCCAAAAAACCGTAAGCAGCAATTTTCCTACGGACGGTTGAGTGTTGAACTTTTTCTTGACGGCTATTTTCGATGTTTCCATTCCATACTCTGCCGTTCACTCTCCGGCCAGTAATGATGGATCCATGTTGCGTCGCCAGTTATGATCCTGTCTAAGCCGGCCGCGGTGGTCGTGCGGTTCTAGGCACTTCAGTCCGGAACCGCGTGACTGATACGGTCGTAGGTTCGAATCCTGCCTCGGGCATGGATGTGTGTGATGTCCTTAGGTTAGTTAGGTTTAAGTAGTTCTAAGTTCTAGGGGACTGATGACCACAGATGTTGAGTCCCATAGTGCTCAGAGCCAGTTTTGATCCTGTCTAGGAAGTTGTCCCCTTCGATACCACAGCCATCCAAATGTTTTTTGCAGATGTCCAAGCACGTTTGTTTATGCAACCGTGTGAGTTGTTTTGGGAACCATCTTGCACAAACTTTATGAAACCCAAGTCTGTTGTGGATGACTTCGTAGGCAGAGCCGTGACTAATTTGCAGACGATGTGCCACTTCGTCAATAGTTAATCGTCTGTCTAAGGGAATCATTTCACGTGAACGCTCAATGGTTTCTTCATTTGTGGCGGTAAACGGTCGTCCTGCTCCTTCATCGTGCCTAACACTTGTGCGACATTTTGGAATTTTTCAATCCATTCGTAGACACTGTGTTGTGCAAAACACTGTTCCCGTACTGTACCGAAAGTCTTCGATGAATTTCGGCCCTGATCGCCTCCCGACCACAAAAAAATGGATCACTGAACGTTGCTCTTCTTTGGTGCAAATAGACAGCGGAGCAGCCATGATTAACAGCACGGCAGCGATAACGAAACTAACGTAGCAGCTTGAAAATTGCTAAGATATAACAACAACACATCAAAGCATGCGTCATCAACGTAAAACGACAGTACTAGCAAAATAAACAAAAACATAACTAAATTGTGGACAATAATTGCCTTACCCTCGTATATCTCGTGTACAATGCTACTTGATGGTATACACAGCACCAAGGGTTGTATTTTAATATTTGCTGTACTGTGAAGTGCGTATCATATAATACACACATCAAAAAAGGTTTTGCATCACCTCGGTTCCGAGAGTTCAAAAACTTGTACAGAAAGTTGGAATAGAGATGAACATAAACATCATTTCCGCCCTTTTCATTGCTCATGAAAACCGCACATTGCATGTTGTACGACCATATAGCGAGACCTTCAGAGGTAGTGGTCCAGATTGCTGTACACACCGATACCTCTAATACCCAGCAACACGTCCTCTTGTATTAATGCATGCTTGTATTCGTCGTGGCATATTATCCACAAGTTCATCAAGGCACTGTTGGTCCAGTTTGTTCCACTCTTCAACGGCTATTCGGCGTAGATCCCTCAGAGTGATTGGTGGGTCACGTCGTCTATAAATAGCCCTTTTCAATCCATCCCAGGCATGTTCGATAGGGTTCATCTGGAGAACATGCTGGCCACTCTAGTCGAGCGATGTCGATATCCTGAAGGAAGTCATTCACAAGATGTGCAGGATGGAGGCGCTAATTCTCGTTCATGAAGACGAATGTCTCGCCATTATGCTGCCGATATGGTTGCACTATCGATCGGAGGATGGCATTCAAGTATCGTATCACGTATCGTACAGCCGTTACGGCGCCTTCCATGGTAACCAGCGGCGTACGTCGGCCCCAAATAACGCCACCCCAAAACAGCAGGGAACCTCCACCTTGCTGCACTCGTTGGACAGTGTGTCTAAGGCATTCAGCCTGACCGAATTGCCTCCAAACACGCCTCCGACGATTGTCTGGTTGAAGACGTATGCGACACTCATTGGCGAAGAGATCGTGATGGCAATCCTGAGCGGTCCATTCGGCCTGTTGTTTGGCCCATCCGTACCGCGCTGCATGGGGTCGTGGTTGCAAAGATGGACCTCGCCATGGACGACGGGAGTGAAGTTGCGCATCATGCAGCCTACTGCGCGAAGTTTGAGTCGTAACACGACGTCCTGTGGCTGCACAAAAAGCGTTATTCAACATGGTGGCGTTGCAGTCAGGGTTCCTCAAAGCCATAATCCGTGGTTGCGGTCATCCACTGCAGTAGCAGCTCTTGGGCGGCCTGAGCGAGGCATGTCATCGACAGTTCCTGTCTCTCTGCATCTTCTACATGTCCGACAAACATCTCTTTGGCTCACTCCGAGGCACCTGAACACTTCCCTTGTTGAGAAAAATGGTTCAAATGGCTCTGAGCACTATGGGACTTAACATCTGAGGCCATCAGTCACATAGAACTACTGAAACCTAACTAACCTAAGGACACCACACACATCCATGACCGAGACAGGATTCGAACCTGCGACCGTAGCGGTCGCGCGTTTCCAGACTGAAGCGCCTGTGTCTGTGATACAATATCCACAGCCAACGTCTATCTTCACGAGTTCTGGGAACCGGGGTGATGCAAAACTTATTTTGATGTGTGTATATAAAGGCGCAGTACTGAATACTTCATTAAGAATCCCCATAGTGTGTTCTATCACAAGCTTTCGTGGGGGTCGTTACTACCTCTCGAGCTCTTCTTCTGTATATTTTATATTCCTTGACTACGACTCATACGTTAAAATCTATACTGTCTGACAAATAAAGTGAAGCACTCCGAAGACACCTTCAGATGTCAATGTATCTCTGTGAGTGGTATAATGCCCACCAGAGTGCACTGGCGTCGCTCATATTTAGTGCTCTTAGCAGGCCCGGTAGTGTATGAAGGGTGTGTGAACAGCATCATACGTTGAGTGACCACTGTGAAGGACACGGAATGCCGCGCAATAATGATGCCGGCACTTGACAGAGTCTGATAGGGGGATCATTGTGGGTCTCCATTTGCCGGTTGGTCAAGCCGTGCAGTATCCGCATCCATGGGACTTTCGGATGTGAGGGTGGCCCGATGTTAGATTTCACGGGAGGGCGAGGAGGCGGGGCGTGAGAGCAGACATACCCTCGTCAAGTTTCCGGTTGAGCACGTCTGACCGCCACAAGGCAGAACTGTCATACTGTGCACCAAGCACACCATAGCACTTTCGGATTTCGCCTGCCATCCGAGACCAAGTTATAGACTCCTTGCAACATTACGTGTCAAACCGCACCACTAGTCAAAGACTAGCGGCAGCCTTACTAGAGCGACTTACTGTCCCCTACGCTGCCATTAAGGCCGCTGCATTTAGAATGGAGCCGTGACGGGGATGCACTGACAGCTGATGAATAACGTTGTGTTTGTTCCTTGCATCACTGAATGAATAACGTCTGGGAGTATGGCGGCTCTCCTGCAGATTGACCCCATTCTTCCAGTGTTGTAAAGAGGTGCAGCGGTGCTATTCCTGTCGTCGTAGTGTCCGGAGACATTGGTTATGCTTTTAGGTTAGCGCTGGTGGAGATTGAAGGAACTCTGACGTCACATACATCCTGTGTCCTCGTCTGCTATCTCTCTTTCGACGTTATCCTGGTGCCGTTTTCCAACAGGACAATGCATTACGTATCCGTCAACTGTCTTTGTGATGTTGAGGTACTCGTGTGGCCAGCAAGATACCCAGATAGAACAAGATAGAACAAGAGTGGCACAGGCTGGGACATTAACTGTGTCCCAGTGTCATTACCCAGGATATCAAGGACAAGTTACACCAGCAGTTGACCAGCTTCCCCCCACGCGAGGATACAACTGGTTTTTGACCCCTTCCCAACCGACTATGTGCTTGCAACCAAGCCAGAGGGTGCAGGTCGTAGTGAAATTGGAAATTTGTAGTAATGTCTTATGGGACCACACTGCTAAGGTCATCGGTCCCTAAGCTTACATACTACTTACGCTAAGGACAACACACACATCCATGCCCGAGGGACGACTCGAACCTCCGACGGGGGAAGCAGCACGGACCAAGACAACGCGCCCCCTAGACCGCACAGATATCCCGCATGGCCACTTTTTTTGTCAGGCAGTTTAGTCACTGGTTGTAGCCCTCCAGACGTCACGCTGCCGTAGATTTCACATTTTCTTTAAGCTCGTGTGGCGTCCGCACTTCAATCTACTCTTTTATAGCCTTCATAATTTTTTGTAGTCCATCAATAGTAGCCTGAAGATTTTAACCAATAACGGCTTTCCTTCTGAATAAGTTCAGGACACATCCTTCTTTAAGAAAGCGACTCGTGTTTTCGGAAGTGTGCTGATGACAACAGCTGGCACTATCGTCCGATTAAAAAATCTGCAACTGAATGCCAACCTGGTCTGCTAGGGGGTTGGTACCGTACCAGCTCGTCAGCCACTGTTAGGATGGTTTCAGGCAACTGATGTAACCGAGGAGTTACATTACGCTTTTAGTGGTGAAACTTGAGTTTTTCTCTCTTGAGTTTGCTCGTAGAGGTCAGCTTTAATCGCCATGAACAAAGAGAGACATGAATAGTTCTGCCGCTGGTTGTTGATCTTTCATGGGTTTTACAGCTGATTTTTAAGTGTCGAATGCCTGAACTGCGGTAAACGACGCGTTTTGTAACCCTGAACCTACTCTCGTGTCCTAACATACCCACAACCTCGTGATGTACAATGTATGCGAGAAAAGTGCAGTCATCTGTTAAGAGCCCCGCTTCTAAGTGAGCCCCTATGACCAGTGAAGACTTGCCTGGAGACTCCTCGGACAGCAACCATGTGGCCCGACAAGTGCAGTGACGGTCCGACATGTCATTTCATTTTATAGTAGGCCTCCTTTGGTTGTCTTGCGTGACACCCTCACAACACAGCGGTACCCTGACGATATTCTACGCCTCGTTTTGTTTCCCTTCATGGCGCGCCATCCTGGGATCACTTTCCAGCAAGATAATGCCCTCCCGCACACGACAAGGGCTTATTCTGCTTGTCTTCGTGCTTGCAAAATCCTACCTCGGCCAGCAAGTTTGCAGGATCTCTCCCCAACTGAGAATGTTTGGAGCATTATTCCCAGGGCCCCCCCCCAAACAGCTCAGGATTTTGACGATCCGATGCGCCAATTGGTCATAATTTCGCACCATATGCCTCAGCAGGACATCCGACAACTCAGTCAATCAATACAATGCCGAATAACTGTATGAGAGCCAGAGGTGGACCAGTTCGTTATTGACCTGCTCCATTTCTGAAGCTCTTTCTATTGAACAAATCATCCAATTTTTCTGTAACTATAATCTACTTGTAGATCACATCTACCGATTTCCGTCCCATTCGGATAATTCATTCCTGTTGCGTTGTTACCTTTTTCCCTTATGGTTTATTTCTCAGTACAACCTATCCTTCAAAACACTTAGAAGCCTTACAGACTGTTTCTGACCGTCTGCATCCTTTCCTTACCACGTCACATGCCCTCCATTCCACCAGGAATAATTCATTCTCACGTTGGACAGTGGTCATAACGTTTTGATCCATCAGTATAAGACAGATGAAGGGCGCACTTCAACAATATTCGTTTTACAGGAGCGTGGTACGGTAAACACTCTAATTATTACTGTATCTGCGCACACTGATTGTGACACTATCGTAATCGTCGGCAAACATCCCAACAAATGGATTCATGTAACGTCACTCCGTTAACTCTTACTGGAAGATTTTCGCAGAATCGTTTAATGTGTACTTCGTAAAATATCGGTCTGCATCTTGTATATAATTGCTTATTGTGTATCATTGTATCTTCTCGTAACTGTATGGCGCGTAAGCACTAACGGCACATATATTGGAACACTGTGCCACCTGTCTCTGTAACAATTCCGGGCAGAAATATGAGTAACCTACGTCAGCTATGAGGTGCGTAGGAGAAATGAGTGCCGGTATCTAACTTTGAAGCAGCTGTTTTTTACAACTTTGACAGGTTTCATTCAAGAACCATGCAGTGATCAATGCACTGAAGATATAGGGCTACAAGCATTCTGAGGTGGAATTGATATATTTTACTTCTCGATACAGCTGGATCGATTTTATTTGACGAATGTCGGTAGCAGTAATCCTGGAGGAACCTTACAAAAACTCTCTCTCTCTCTCTCTCTCTCTCTCTCTCTCACACACACACACACACACACACACACACACACACTCACTCACAAACACACACACTGACACACACAAATGCGTGTGCATACGCACAAAGCTCTAATATCATTACACGGAACCAAAGTGCTTCCCACTATTCACAAACCTTCTTAATAACCAACTAATTTCACCACTGAACGATGACGGCTATTTCTGAAACATTTCATCAAAGTCACTTGAGACCCTACAGTATACTTCACCATCTGCAACAGTACTCCGCAGCACACCAATGTACCACTGACTGATTCTTCCCACTTTTCTCTTCCGAGGCTCGTGGGAAGAATGATTGTCGATAAGCCTCTGTATTAGCTCTAATTTCTCGAATTTTCTCGTTACGGTCACTTCACGAGACGTCTGTTGGAGGAAGTAACATTTTTTCCGATTCTTGCCATAAAGTACTCTCTCTTAATTTCAACAGTAAACTTCTCCGTGGTGCACAACGCCTCTCTTATAGCGTCTGTCGCTGGAGTTTGTTGAATACTCGAAGAATCGTAACAGTATTTGTGAGCCACTTCTTTCCTGAGTGAGTTACGTTTCCTTAAGATTCTTGATGTGAATCTGTGTGGCATTTGCTTTCCCTACTATTTGCTTTATGTGGTCGCTTCATTTAAGATCGCTGCTGATGGTTACTCCTACATATTATACGGTAGATACCATTTCCACACTTTGTCATCAGTATTGTAGTTGTGCACTGGTGGTTTGTTACCCTATGTGTGCGCAGTATGTTACATTTATTTACGTTCGTGGTCAACTGCTAGTGCCTGTACAGTTCAGTCAATCGTGTGAAGGTACTGCTGCAAATCGCTACAGCGCCGTGGGTCTCATAGAGGAACAGGCCGAGCTTAGTTTTACAACATCTCTTTTTCCGAAAACTATGATGAGTATGTTGATCTGTATAGAGTATATTTCTGTTCTCCTAAATGTCACAATATGCGAGCATAACATATCTTCCACAGTTCTACAACAGAGTGACATCAGTGACGTAGGCCTAGAATCACGTGCTTTCACATATTGCATATGCTCTTGATGTAACTGATAAGGATTGTCATAACTTCAACGTCGTAATTTTTGCGGGTTCATGCATGACGATAAATGTAGCAACGCTTTATTACAAAAATAATTATATCATTAAAAATGAATTTTTAATGTGCCACTTCTTTAAATCGGACTAAAAAGTATAAAATAATTTATCCTAGCCCAATACAGAGTTCTAACACCATACACACAGTTCTGAAAATAATAATTAGGAGGCTAGCTTTTCGTGTATCAAATAGTAAGTAATATAATACGAGGTGAACTATTGATGCAGCAATCATGTATTGCATTTGCGTGTGTGAAATCGATTCCGTACATTCTGACGAAATTACAACAAAGATATGTGGTAAATTTCAGGTTTACTTCAGTTCTCTTCTCCCGACTCAACCACTATACTCCTTCTTCCTATGTACATCTCGCAAGAAGATCGTGAAGGTAAAAATTAAAGAGATTTAAGCTCACAAGAAAGCTTACCAGTAATCGCTGTTCCCATTAACAAAGAACCATTCGCAACTGCAGCAGGAGAAGATGGATGACAGTAACACAAGAAGTACTTTCTCCCACACAACAGGCCGAAGAAGAGTTAAACTACCTTCTGGTCCACTTTTCAGCTATGTGGAAAGATTCAAGTAACTGACTAAGGAAAGGACAGAGGTAAAGAAAGTAGCCAATGTCACTCACCAGACAAAAAATCAATGTTTAAAATTTCAGTTTTATGGCTTGTCGAAAAGTTGATGTAAAGTTAACTGCAAAATTTGAGTGAAACAGACAAGCAAACGATATCCATCTCGTCTTCCTCCTCTGCCTGCTCGGTCCCACACGTCAGCTTGCATGGCGGCAGGAATGTATACCGATACTACCCGCACAACACGCCATTCCTGGAGGGCAGCCGGATGTTAGGCGTTACCATCTTCATTCACCTACATCTGCACACTTACTGCATTGTCACCCAGTTTTTGACACGCCACCCTTGATTTAGCTTGTAAGATGTAAGGCTTGTAGACATTATAGATGATTGACTGACAATTCACACAGTGAACAGTTGTTTAAATACAGGTGTTAAAACTATTAAATATAAAACTGAATGAAACATCCAATAGTCCACTGTAGCTGTATTTATTTAATCAACATAAATACCGATTACATATTGATAGCAAAATAAATAAAAATGTAAATAGAAATAAAAATTTTTGTACTTAAAATAGAATTGTAAAAATAGCAAAATTAATGTAAAATATCAGGTTTCTAGCTCACCGAGAATTTATTTAAAATAAATTGCAAAACTTGTGTCGACAGCAGGCAGATACTAAAACGATATAATAAAACTGGGTAAATATATATCAACACCTTCATCTCACGCAGGCTGTAATAGCCCGTTGCAGAGCTGATGTCGAGCAACAGTACTTGAACTGGCCAGTCAACGCATAAACTGCTCATTCGATGCACTACCGTTACCTTATAAGGCTCCATCTTGACTTTGTGCTCGGCTCTGTGAGCGAATACTAGTCACACACCAGTCTCAAGTGTTAAATGGAACATTAATTTTCTCGGGCCTCTTGGCCAATTTTCTCTTAACTAAAATGAAGCACCACTCACCAAAAGAAATGTGTCTGCTCTGGAATCAGTTCCTTTGCAACACTGTAGACAGTGTTTGCGTTGTACGCGAAACAGACTGTATATTAATTCAATAAGAATTAAAATTGTGGTCATATATACGATGATCGTTGAAGTAATTCTCTAAATAGACCGATATCTAAATTTCAATGGCGTTAAAAATGTTTACTTTTCTTAGAGAAATATGTGTGTACAGTAGTGTCACTTAACCTCGGACACGGTAAGTTGAAGGAAATTAGTCTACTTCCACCACCCGAACGTAGCGAGTGTGAAGATTTGTGACATAGCACAAAGTTAACAATACGCTAACAGGGTGTTTTGTCACTGACGGACGAAAAGTGAAAGAAACTGCCGTATCGTTGCAAGTGAAATGCTGGAAGGAAAGACGTGCTTTCCGATTGTCTGGCATGCTTTCAGAACGAAATAATAATTGTTAATGAATACATTCTAACAGGTCACCAACAAAGTATTGTTATACAGCGGTAAGGAAACATGACAATAACTTTTAACAAATTCACACTTTTCATTCAGCAGTAGTTATCCACATTAAGCGGTAGTTATCCTTATAACATACTGTCTCAAAAATTTCTCGAAGAGAATATAGCTGTGCTACGCTGTAACTGGTGAAAGCAGCCACCACGAATGTCCGAGGGGCATTCAAAAAGTAATTCAACACTTTTTTCAGAAATCAGATTGGTTTTATTCAGGATTCCATTACACCAAATAATTCCCCTTTTTTTTTTTTTACTACAAAAACCTACCTATTTTTCAACGCAATCTCCTTTCAGAGCGACGGCCTTACGCCACCTTACTGCCAGGTCCTGTATGCCCACATACTACCACTCTGCCAACATCTTGCTGCATTAATAACCTTCCCAACAGCCACGTACTGCTTCTCGCGGAGTGCATCCTCTAGGAGGCCTCAAACTGCGAGATCCGAGGTGTAGTAAACGGGGTGGTCCATTGATAGTGACCAAGCCAAATATCTCACGAAATAAGCATCAAACGAAAAAACTACGAAGAACGAAACCTTCTAGCTTGAAGGCGGAAACCAGATGGCGCTATGGCTGGCCCGCTAGATGGCGCTGCGATAGATCAAACGGATATCAACTGCGTTTTTTAAAATAGGAACCCCCATTTTTATTATATATTCGTGTAGTTCGTAAAGAAATATGAATGTTTAAGTTGGACGACTTTTTTCGCTTTGTGATAGATGGCGCTGTAATAGTCACAAAGTATAAGTACGTGGTATCAAGTAACATTCCACCAGTGCGGACGGTATTTGCTTCGTGATACATAACCTGTGTTAAATGGACCGTTTACCAATTGCGGAAAAGGACGATATCGTGTTGATGTATGGCTATTGTGATCAAAATGTCCAACGGGCGTGTGCTATGTATGCTGCCCGGTATCCTCGACGACATCATGCAAGTGTCCGGACCGTTCACCGGATAGTTACGTTATTTAAGGAAACAGGAAGTGTTCAGCCACATGTGAAACGTCAACCACGACCTGCAACAAATGATGATGCCCAAGTAGGTGTTTTAGCTGCTGTCGCCGCTATTCCACACATCGGTAGAAGACAAATTGTTCGAGAATCAGGAATCTCAAAAACGTCGGTGTTGAGAATGCTACATCAACATCGATTGCACCCGTACCATATTTCTATGCACCAGGAACTGCATGGCGACGACTTTAAACGTCGTGTACAGTTCAAGCACTGGGAACAAGAGAAACTATGGGACGATGACAGATTTTTTGCACGCGTTCTACTTTGCGACGAAGCGTCATTCAACAACAGCGGTAACGTAAACTGGCATAATATGCATTATTGGGCAACGGAAAATCCACGATGCCTGCGAAAAGTGGAACATCAGCGACCTTGGCGGGTTAATGTATGGTGCGCCATTTTATCGATGGCAATCTAAATGGTGTAATGTATGCTGATTTCCTAGGTAATGTTCTACCAATGTTACTACAAGATATTTCACTGGATGACAGAATGACGATGTATTTCCAACATGATGGATGTCTGGCACATAGCTCGCGTGTGGTTGCAGCGGTATTGAATAGCATATTTCATGACAGGTGGATTGGTCCCGCACGTTCACCGGATCTGACGTCCCCGGATTTCTTTCTGTGGGGAAAGTTGAAGGATATTTGCTATCGTGATCCACCGACAACGCCTAACAACATGCGTCAGCGCATTGTCAATGCATATGCGAACATTACGGAAGGCGAACTACTCGCTGTTGAGAGGAATGTCGTTACGCGTATCGCCAAATGCATTGAGGTTGCATCATTTAGAGCATTTATTGCATTGATGTGGTATTTACAGGTAATCACGCTGTAACAGCATGCGTTCTCAGAAATGATAAGTTCACAAAGGTAGATGGATAACATTGGAACAACCGAAATAAACTGTTCAAACGTACCTACGTTCTGTATTTTAATTTAAAAAAAACCTACCTGTTACCAACTGTTCGTCTAAAATTGTGAGCCATACGTTTGTGACTATTACAGCGCCATCTATCACCAAGCGAAAAAAGTGGTCCAACTAAAACATTCATATTTCTTTACGTACTACACGAATATGTAATAAAAATGGGGGTTCCTACTTTAAAAAATGCAGTTGATATCCGTTTGACCCATGGCAGCGCCATCTAGCGGGCCAACCATAGCGCCATCTGGTTTCCACCTTCAAGCTAGAAGGTTTCGTTCTTTGTAGTTTTTTCGTTTGATGCTTATTTCGTGAGATATTTGGCCCGGTCACAATCAATGGACCACCCTGTAGATCAGGAAGAACAGTCCAGTCTTGTGAGCTCATTTCTTGTGCACAGACTTTTGTGAGGCCTTGTGTTGTCATGCAGAAGGCTAAGTTCGTTTTCATCTTTGTGACGACGTACACGACGAAGTCGCTTCTTCAGTTTCCTGACGGGTAGCACAATACACTTCAGAGATAATCGTTGCCCCTCGTTTAGAGGCCCAGAAGACCATCACCATGAGATTACCTGTTTAGGGTGAGGCTCTCAACTATTTCGCGTCGGAGGAGAGGTGGTATGGCCCACTCAATGGATTACCGTTTTGTTTCCGGTTCGAAGTGATGAACCCATGTTTCATTGCCTGTGACGATGTTCGAAAAAAAAATTTCACGGTCTGCTACATAATACGCACGCAATTCAGCACAGTCTTCGTTGCTATTTACGGTCTTCGATAAGGCGGCGAGGAGCCAGGTGGGCACACACCTTTGCGTACCCTAACTGGTGGATGAGTGAGTCAGCACTACCAACGGAAACATCCAGTTCAGCAGCCAGACGTTTGATTGTGATTAATCGATCTGCTCGAATGGGAATGTCCGTTCCTTACAACACTGCAGGAATCGCAGCTGTGTGCGGCCGCCCTGCATGCAGGAGACCGGACATATTTGCTCCACCTTGTTGCCATGATGACGGAAGCTTCGCCCAACGACTCACTGTGCTTTTGTTCACTGTCAGGTCTTCATAAGCATAAAAAAACTCTAAGCGCTATGGGACTTAACATCTGAAGTCGTCAGTCACCTACACTTAGAATTACTTAAACCTAACCTAACGACATCACACACATCCATGCCCGAGGCGGGATATTCGAACCTACGACCGTAGCAGCAGCACGGTTCCGGACTGAAGCGCCTAGAGCCGCTCGGCCACAACGGCCGGCCCCTGTCGTCGAACTCCGGTCCCAGACTCCCCCTATTTCGGAGAGTGCAGAAGCAACCATACCCTCTACGTGGCCCAGCGATGACGCTCGATAATGTTGCAGGTAAATTCAAACTCCATGGCGGCACCACTGGAACGGAGCAGTGCTCACTACGACACTCGAATAATGACAGACAGCTCCGAGAAAGTGTATCAGATATTATCCGATAGTTGTATCCTAAACCGCCACCCAAATATCAATAGAATTAACAATAAAATGGCGTAGCGGCTTGAGAATGAAACGCTGAATGTATGAGAAGCGGTTTGTTATTCGCCCAAAGACAAATGAGGACGGCTCAGGTAAAGAGAATACAGGATAGTAGTAAAATAGTAGTATTAGATGGAAAAGTTTTCCTGAATCCGAAAAATTCGTGCCGACCTTATAAAAATTTTTGTTCCAAGAAGTCTTCCTGGAACGTGTTTGTGTCAGCCTATGTGAAAATGCAACGAAATGATATACATTACAGAAAAGGACAGAACACAATCTTCTGAAATGTGGTGCTGCAGAAGAATGCTGAAGACTAGGTAATGGAGGGGGTGCTGAACCGATTCGGGAAGAACTGAGCTGTATCGGGGAAGTTAGATAGAACGCATCCTGAGGCATCAAGCAATAGTTAATTTAGTAACGTCGGGTAAATATGGTAGGGGTACGCCAAGACTTGAATATAGTAAGTGCATTTAAATGGATTATTAGTGCAACAATTTATTGTGCAGAAATGAGAAGGTACAAGATTGACTACACTAGAGAACTGCATCAAACCAGTCTTAAGATGCATAACTATAATGTGCACATATAGATTTTGGGGGCTGATAATACCAGATCGATTCAAATGGTTCAAATGGCTCTGAGCACTATGGGACTTAACATCTGATGTCATCAGTCCCCTAGAACTTAGAACTACTTAAACCTAACTAACGTAAGGACATCACATACAACCATGCCCGAAGCAGGATTCGAACCTGCGACCGTAGCAGTCGCACGGTTCCGGACTGAAGTGCCAGATCGATTCTGTTCAGGATAATCAGTCAATATGGTCTTCGTACACATCTCAGCATTGTGACTGATTCGAAACAGCCTTAAGTAACTGCAGTGATTCAAGGCTTTCGCGTTTCCATACGAGTGAGTTCAACGGATCAGTATGAGGTTTCGAAGAGTGCCCCTCCGGTCATCTTCTGGCGAAGTATCAAAACATTTTCTTTTTAATTTTTTTAGACGAACTGAACGAAGAGTTCTGCAATGTGATACGTGGCGCCGTTGGCGCCAGTCGTTTCTCGGTATTCATTTAAGATCTCTGCGATCGACTCTGTACCGTGAGGCCGCGGTTTTCATCTTTGGTCGCTTTTCGGCTATTTAAGCGCACGCCGCTGTGGGGAGAGGGTTGGTTTTGGTCGGTTTGTTGGTGCTCCGGTGTGCAGTCTGGTTGTCGGCCGTCGCTCTTTCTTTCACGTGGGCAGTGGGGTTGCGGACGGAGACGTGCGTGCGTTCGGCGAGTGTGTACTGCGTCTAGTGAGAGGGCGATGGTCTCGTCTGTGTTACTAAACGATGTGACCATGTGAAAGTGGCTTTGGAATGTATCAGTCTGCTACCGGATACGCTACAGAATCAAACGTTAACGGCTCCCCTTGTTGTGACTTAGCAAGACAGCCAAGTCACAACGAGAGGAAGCCGAAAGGCACGCGTTAAGCTCACGCAGATTGGCGTGGGGCCTGGAACAGTTAAAAGGAAATGAGAACTTAGAAAATGGACGCAGTTGCTGTAATACTTAACTTTAATCCACATTTGTAGAACATCGCTCTTGATGATACATGCTTCACAATATTAATTATCAAAGCTATGGCGCCTTGCTAGGTCGTAGCCAATGACTTAGCTGAAGGCTATGCTAACTATCGTCTCGGCAAATGAGAGCGTATTTGTCAGTGTGGCTTCGCTAGCAAAGTCTGCTGTACAACTGGGGCGAGTGCTAGTACGTCTCTCTAGACCTGCCGTGTGGTGGCGCTCGGTCTGCGATCACTGACAGTGGCGACACGCGGGTCCGACGTATACCACCGGACCGCGGCCGATTTAAAAGCTACCACCTAGCAAGTGTGGTGTCTGCCGGTGACACCATACCCCTAGTGTTTGGACGCCGATGTTATCTGTTTCGTATTGACCACTGGTGCACGACTTATTGAACAGTGGTTGCCTGTGTAAATGAAGTTTGCCTGTTTTGGAAGCACTTGAAATATGGGCAAGGAGTGTATGTCTAAGTGCGTGTCTGTGCACTCCGAAATAACCACAGGTTCGATTTTCTGGTTGTCTGCTGGTATTTAGGTAATGTGTTCAG
Source organism: Schistocerca piceifrons (assembly GCF_021461385.2). Classification (NCBI taxonomy): domain Eukaryota; kingdom Metazoa; phylum Arthropoda; class Insecta; order Orthoptera; family Acrididae; genus Schistocerca; species Schistocerca piceifrons. The sequence continues at coordinate 673,588,002 of NC_060140.1, read as the reverse complement.
AGATAAACAAACAGGGGGCTTAACGATGAAAAAATTATTGTGTGGTAGAGTCCTATCGTAATTATTGAGTGTGTGTTTATGGAATGTATATAATATAATTAATCGGCTCTGGGGTTATGTTACGAGTGGGTGATTTAGCACTATGACTAGCTTCTTACGTATTTGAGTATATTATCACTTCCTGCTCTGCCATTAATAAGCCTGTCTACACATATTATTAATGACAAAGTAGTCCAGATATTTAAAGTGGTTAGTTATGAACGTGAGTGGCCGTATTCCTGATTTTAAATTCTTCTAGCGCTTTAAGGATTGTGTTACTCTGGATACTGCCCAGCTGCTGTGTGGTTTCATGTTCTTTCGGTGGTATAATCGTCGGTGTGCGTCGTCCGTTGAAGTTGACCGTTTAAATGGGGGACGACGCCGTGGCGGCGCCCAGTTTGAATTGCAACCGATAGCGCGATCGTTGTGTTTATTAGTAGACTCCAGTTCTTCGGCGAATCTAAGTTGAACATTTTATGATTTGTCCCTGCTTACCCCGAGGCGTCCGTCTTTCTTTATTCACCTTTCCTTTCAGCTTTCATTCAGGCTCGACCTGAGTTGTAGTTTCCGCGCACCGCTGATGTACGATTGCTTCTCACTGAAATTTTGTACTACCTGAAAGATGCCTTTCATTGTGCTGGATTTTTAATATCTTAATCAGAAAGAGAAATGGTGAGTTGTTTCTACTGTTAAATCTTAAAAGGTGTCCTGCTTCTGTGGGAGTTTTTCTCAGAAACCATTTATTATTTTAAATAAATCTCAGCCATCATCTGCATAAACAAAGAAACTTTACCTAGGTTTCGGCTATAATAATGTAGCCTCCTTTAGAAATGTCACAATATAAAATTAAAATTAATACATGCCAAATATTGGCCTTATCAAAGTTAAAATGTTAGTACCACAGTACATAGTGATAAGACTGCGTCACTCCTACTAATGTTTTGCCGATAGGCCACACAAACGGGCCAGACAGGTGGGCCGCGGGCGCTGACTCGTAACTGGGCGCCGCGGGCAGCGACGCAGCGAGCTCAGCTGGTGGTCGCGAGCATGCGCGTGCAGAGTAATACTGACTTAAAACCAGAGAATGTTAACTGAGATTATTATGGAAAATAGTTTATAACAATTGTTCGGACTCTTAATGGCATTAAAACCATAAGTCACTGAAATTACCATTCCATAAAAGGCAGAAGACATATAACAAGTGTACTGTACATAAGTAATAATAAACATTAATTGATAACATTATTTGTTACAACAGCTAAAAATGTTACTGACAATTAAACCATAATAATTGAAGCTTAAGTTCTGTGAGAGGCGAATGACATTATATAGCGTAAAGGAAACTTTTAATAAGAAAAGGCCGTAAGTTAAGGTTAACAGTGCCTGAAATACGTGGAACTTAGCTAAGAATTATCGCCTGTAAATGACAATAAGGACAATTGTCTCATACATCTTAGAGGTCAGATATACAATATGTGATCAGCAAATAATACATTGCTGATCACATATTGTATATCTAACCGCTATTTGGGGAGCAAAATAACTGATCATGGTCGAAGTAGAGAGGATATAAAATGTAGACTGGCAATGGCAAGGAAAGCGTTTCTGAAGAAGAGAAATTTGTTAACATCGAGTATAGATTTAAGTGTCAGGAAGTCATTTCTGAAAGTATTTGTATGGAGTGTAGCCATGTATGGAAGTGAAACATGGACGATAAATAGTTTGGACAAGAAAAGAGTAGAAGCTTTCGAAATGTGGTGCTACAGAAAATTCTGAAGATTAGATGGGTAGATCACATAAGTATTGAATAGGATTGGGGAGAAGAGAAGTTTCTGGCACAACTTGACCAGAAGAAGGGATCGGTTGGTAGGACATGTTCTGAGGCATCAAGGGATCACCAGTTTAGTATTGGAGGGCAGCGTGGAGGGTAAAAATCGTAGAGGGAGACCAAGAGATGAATACACTAAGCAGAGTCAGAAGGATGTAGGTTGCAGTAGGTACTGGGAGATGAAGAGGCTTGCACAGGATAGAGTAGCATGGAGAGCTGCATCAAACCAGTCTCAGGACTGAAGACCACAACAACAACAACAACCGCTAAGCTGTATGAGATAATTGTCCTTATTATCATTTACAGGCGTTAACTCTTAGCTGTGTTCCACATATTTCGAAAATCGTTAGGGAATTCAATAGTCCGATATCCACGGGGTCAAGTGTGTGACGAGAATACCATATTTCAGGAGTAACGTAACATCACACATAACACAGTGGCCAACGACCTTCACTTAACGACCGAGAGCAGCGGTGTTTCTGTAGAGTTGTCAGTGCGAACATACAAACAACAATGCGTGAAATAACAGCATAAATCGACATGGGACGCACGACGATCGTATCCGTTACGACACTGCGGCGAAATTTGGCATTAATAAGCTACGGCAGCAGACGACCGACGCCAATGCCTTTGCTAACAGTATGGCGTCGCCTGCATCGCCTCTCCTGGGTTCATCATCATATCGGTTGGACCCTAGGCAACAGGAAAGCCGTGGCCTGGTCGTATGACTCCTGATTTCATTTGGTAAGAGATGACGTTAGGGCTCGACTGTGACGCAGACCCCACGAAGCCATGCGCCCACGTTGTCAGCAAGGCACAGTTCAAGTTGGCGATGGTCCTTAGTGGTATGGCCTGTGTTTACATGAAACAGACTGTAACCTCTGATCCAACTGAACCGGTCATAAACCGTAAATCGTCAAGTTTGGCTACTTAGAGGGCGTTTGCAGTCACTAAAGGACTTCATGTTCCAAACCAACGATGCCTTGGCACTGGCCCACAGTTGTTTGAAGAAGAGTCTGCACATTTCGACCGAAAGTATTGGCCACCCAGATCGCCCGACATGAATCCTATCGAACATTCATGGGACATAATGCAGAGGTCAGTTCATGCAAAAAGTCCTGCACCGGCAACACTTCGGCAGTTGTGGATGGCTACAGAGGCTGCATTGCTCAAATTATCTATAGGGGACATCCAGTACTATGCTGAGTCCATGCCACGTCGAGTTGCTGCTATACGCCGGACGGAGGTCCTGCGTGATTTCAGGAGGTATCCCATGATTTTTGTCACCTCAGTATACGTACATGGCCTCCAGATGCACTAGGCAGAGAGTAATGCAGCGCTCGCCGTTCTAACCTGCGTGGCAGATAGGCTGTCGCTGGTGAAACTTCGCGGCGCGTGCGTCAGTCCCCTCGTTCTGCGTGTGGGAGCGGCTCGGCTGGCATCACCCTCTATCCTTGCTGCCGTGCCACTCCGCGGAGACATCACTCTACCTAGCTCCAGCACAGCTCTTTTAAATTTCTTGGAGTACTCCTGCCCTGTGATAATGGCGATTCCCATGTTTGCGCATCTCTAAATCACCCCCCCCCCCACCAACACCTTCGGAACTGCTTTTCTCAGCTGCGGCCACCACAGCACCTGTCAGAAACCTGGAACCGCCAGAATGACTGGCACCTCAAGCGATGTGCCACAGGGATATACACTGTGTTGACATGTGTCTGCTTCAGACCAAAGGTAACGTAAGTGAGCTTCATTTTTATGATTTACATTCCTCACTTACAAGATAGCTTATCCCTTTCAACTTGCAAACAGCAGCACCTGATATTCTACATAGCCAAATGGAGCTGCGATTCTGAGAAGGTGCATGCTGTCAATGTCTGCCGGCCGAAGTGGCCGTGCGGTTAAAGGTGCTGCAGTCTGGAACCGCAAGACCGCTACGGTCGCAGGTTCGAATCCTGCCTCGGGCATGGATGTTTGTGATGTCCTTAGGTTAGTTAGGTTTAACTAGTTCTAAGTTCTAGGGGAATAATGACCTCAGCAGTTAAGTCCCATAGTGCTCAGAGCCATTTGAACCATTTTTTTGTCAATGTCTAAACTACAGACCAACAACATGGTAACTCAGTACACAAATTATATCTTTGTTCATGTCCCTGCATTTTGGTCTAGCTCCTAGTGACAGTCAGCAGTACAGCAACAACGACACCAGCGCATTTTGTTAGTGCGGGTTGCCTGCATCAGGGGCAGGTGTGCACTCAGGGCCAAACCTATCGTTCTCCTTTGATTGACAGGTCCTTAACCTATTGTTCTCATAAAACCATCCTTCCTTTTCATTGACAGGTCCTCAACCTACTGTTCCCCCACCCCTTCCCCATCCCACCATCCCCCAGGAAACCTTCCCCCCCCCCCCCCCTCTCACTGCTACAGATAAACTTTCAGGTCTGAGTTATTGGAATAGCCCGTCTCACTCTTGTCAATTTGATTGACTACTTAATTAACTTGTTCAATTAATTAACCTCCCCCTCTGGTAAACCCCCTCCCCACATCCTCACTTCCCAAAAAATGGGCGGTGAAAAGACTCAGTTCATCGGTCATTTGGAGGGAATACCATTGTAGTGTATGGAATATTGTTTAAACAATTTAGACACTGTATAGAATATTGTTTCATTATCTATGGCAGTGTATGGAATACAGCTTATTTATTTAGTTAAATAATTTGTCCAGAAATGGATTGTTGTCTGTGGCATATTGTTTAAACAACTTATAGAATGTTTGGAATATTGTTTATCTGAACAATTTAGGGGATTCAGGGTAGTGTATGGAATATAGTTAATATATTTAGTTACAGTCTGCCCAGATAGGTGAGTGGTTAGTGTGACAGATCGCCTTCTATAGACCCGCATTCGATTCCCGGTTGGGTCGGGGATTTTCTCCACTCGGGGACTGGGTGTCATGCTGTCATCATCATTATTTCAGGTCGCCCAATGTGGCATCGAATGTAATAAGACCTGCACCAAGGCGGCCAAATCTGCCCCCCAAGGGGTCACCTGGCCAATGACGCAAATGCTCTTTTCCATTTAGTTAAAGAATTTTTCTGGAAATCGATTGCTGTATATGGAATATTGTTTAAACAATTTGTATGATGTATAGAGTATTGTTTATTTAAACAGTTTAGGGGTTCAAGGCAGTGTTATGGAATATTGTTTATTTATTAACTTATTTTTTAAATAATTTTTTAGTAACTCGATCACCACCCCCACCACCCCATCCCCAGGTAGTCGCCCCCATTCCTCTCCCCCCTCCCCTCCTCTACCTCGAAACTGGCGGCTCTGCAGTGGAGAGGAAGGATCTCACAAAGGGAAATTCAAGGGTATATTTTTTTTATAAAAACATCAGTTTGTGGAGCTTGGATTTCTCTGCTCATCATTCTCTGCAAAGTGTCTATGTGACCGTCAGCTGCTGAACCACCCACAGGTGTCATTTGAGGTCCTGCAAGGATTAGGCTTCGGCATCCCTTTCATACTTGACACACAAGAAATTCCTACTGAAATACGTGTTCCCCTATGCACCATTGCTGATGCAATGATGCAGAGCTGTGGGTCCAGTGCTACAAAAGTTTGTTCCAATGCTTCCTAGAATAGGTCAGGGTGCATTGTTCGTAGCGATCCTAACAGGGCACACGAGACACATTGGCTGTGCGCGTGTGTTTACCTGCCCAGCGACACTGACACATCGCCATGAGGTGTGTGCGTAGCGTGAGTGAAATGTGGATGATAAACAGTTCATACACGAAGAGAACAGAAGCTTTTAAAATGCTAAGCTACGGAGGAATGCTGAAGTTTAGACAGGAAGAGTGCGTAGTCAATGAGAAGGTACTTACCTGAATTGGAAAAATGAAGAAATAAATTACGAAGAGAAATACGTAATCCGCACCATGTAAAAAATCCGTGTGGCTGCAATGAATAAAAAAATTATGAACGACGTTTGTATTACAACAGTTATAAGATAGAATTGGAAACTATAGCTACTAGTCTTCACCTCATACCTCATACAAGATCCTCACTAAGTGGGCGTCCCTGTGGCAGGCAATCGAGGACGAAAAAATTCTGGGTATGATTCATTAATTTTGTTTACTATTATGTTACTCATTTGATACCTTTGTATATTGACAGATTTTTTTCTGTATGCGTTTGGAAGTCTTGTTGCGAGAGCGTGGCATTTTTCATGGTAAATATAATACATAGGCTGAAGTATGCAACTACAAATAGGACTGTGTTATAAAAACTGAGGAACATATGGATATTCTGAATTTAGAATATTCTGAAATTAGAACTTGACCCAGAGGCTACTTATCTACCATAAATAGTGTATATTGTCTTCGTAACTGAAAAATAATATTTTTGTTAACCATTATATCCTGCAGGACCCAACATTATGGTTGGTCAACATACACCACATCCATCACAGACACATCGTTGGCTCAGATATTTCCTAGCGGTATTCGAATACAGGGGGAAACATGATATGTTATGTACGAGAAGTGTTGATAAGTAAAGCAACACAAATTTTTCTCGGCCAGTTTCGGTTAAATAATTGCGGACCTTGTTGTGGGACACCGTGCAATACTCCCGCTTCAGCCTCTATAGTTTCATGAAGTTCCAAGAGGTGCCGATGCTTTCGTAATATAGGTGCGTTCCAAGAAGAAAGCTACCATTGAATTTCTTTTAGAGGAAACCAGAGCCTCGCAGATATTACTTGTGAATGTCTACGGAGACCTGGCAGTGAACTAAAGCACGGTGAATCATCATAGTCGCAATAAGGTCGCCCAAACCTGTCCGATCTCCCGCGTACCGACCGGCCGCACACAGAGGTGACTCCTACAATATGTTTGTCGCCACAGAAATGCAAACCAACTTCTTCTTCTCCATGAAAACGTAAGACGTCAGGCAAGTCTCCGCACCTGAAAGGAGCTCACAAAACTTCAAGGAACTTTCTTCCTCATCCACCCTATGGCCCAGATCTCGCACCAACTGTTTGATCCAACGAAGGGAGCACTCTGCGGAAATCAGAACTTAGATGATGGGAATTTATTGATGTAGCAAGACGCTGGCTGTGGATTAAGGCCCTCGCATTGAACGGAGATTATGTTGAAATGTAGGATTTTGTAGACAAATGGCAAAATGGCTCTCAACACTATGGGACTTAACATCTGAGGTCGTCCCCTAGAACTTAGAACTACTTAAACATAGCTAACCTAAGGACATCACACACATCCATGCCCGAAGCAGGACTCGAACCTGCGACCCTAGCGGTCGCGCGGTTCCAGGCTGAAGCTCCTAGAACAGCTCGGCCACACCGACCGGCTTTTGTAGACAAAAGAACGGGTTATTATGTGATGGATTGGAATCTTGAGTACAACCAAACCACTTCCAGAAAAAATTGTTGGATTACATTAAACATATGGCAGTAACCAGTTCCCGAAAATGAGGTTATACAGGGTGTTACAAAAAGGTACGGCCAAACTTTCAGGAAACATTCCTCACACACAAATAAAGAAAATATGTTATGTGGACATGTGTCCGGAAACGCTTAATTTCCATGTTAGAGCTCATTTTAGTTTCATCAGTATGTACTGCACTTACTCGATTCATCGCCAGTTGGCCCAATTGAAGGAAGGTAATGTTGACTTCGGTGCTTGTGTTGACAGGCGACTCATTACTCTACAGTACTAGCATCAAGCACATCAGTACGTAGCATCAACAGGTTAGTGTTCATCACGAACGTGGTTTTGCAGTCAGTGCAATGTTTACGAATACGGAGTTGGCTGGTTCAAATGGCTCTGAGCACTATGGGACTCAACTGCTGAGGTCATTAGTCCCCTAGAACTTAGAACTAGTTAAACCTAACTAACCTAAGGACATCACAAACATCCAAGCCCGAGGCAGGATTCGAACCTGCGACCGTAGCGGTCTTGCGGTTTCAGACTGCAGCGCCTTTAACCGCACGGCCACTTCGGCCGGCTGCGGAGTTGGCAGATGCCCATTTGATGTATGGATTAGCACGGGGCAATAGCCGTGGCGCGGTACGTTTGTATCGAGACAGATTTCCAGAACGAAGGTGTCCCGACAGGAAGACGTTCGAAGCAATTGATCGGCGTCTTAGGGAGCACGGAACATTCCAGCCTATGACTCGCGACTGGGGAAAACCTAGAACGACGAGGACACCTGCAATGGACGAGGCAATTCTTCGTGCAGTTGACGATAACCCTAATGTCAGCGTAAGAGAAGTTACTGCTGTACAAGGTAACGTTGACCACGTCACTGTATGGAGAGTGCTACGGGAGAACCAGTTGTTTCCGTACCATATACAGCGTGTGCAGACACTATCAGCAGCTGATTGGCCTCCACGGGTACACTTCTGGGAATGGCTCATCTAACAATGTGTCAATCCTCATTTGAGTGCAAATGTTCGCTTTACGGATGAGCCTTCATTCCAATGTGACCAAATTGTAAATTTTCACAATCAAAATGTGTGGGCTGACGAGAATCCGCACACAGTTGTGCAATCACGTCATCAACACAGATTTTCTGTAAATGTTTGGGCAGGCATTGTTGGTGATGTCTTGATTGGGCCCCATGTTCTTCCACCTACGCTCAGTGGAGCACGTTATCATGATTTCATACGGGATACTCTACCTGTGCTGCTAGAACATGTGCATTTACGACACAACATGTGGTTCATGCACGATGGAGCTCCTGCACATTTCAGTCGAAGTGTTCGTACGCTTCTCAACAACAGATTCGGTGACCGATGGATTGGTAGAGGAAGACCAATTCCATGGCCTCCACGCTCTCCTGACCTCAACCCTCTTTATGGGGGCATTTGAAAACTCTTGTCTACGCAACCCCGGTACCAAATGTAGAGACTCTTCGTGCTCGTATTGTGGACGGCTGTGATACAATACACCAGTCTCCAGGGCTGCATCAGCGCATCAGGGATTCCATGCGACGGAGGGTGGATGCATGTATCCTCGCTAACGGAGGACATTTTGAACATTTCCTGTAACAAAGTGTTTGAAGTCACGCTGGTACGTTCTGTTCCTGTGTGTTTCCATTCCATGATTAATGTGATTTGAAGAGAAGTAATAAAATGTGATTCTTGGGTTTCTCCCGGCGTATTTGATAATCAAAATATCCACGGGTATGCTGCCGGTCTATAGTGTCCAACGGGCACAATATTTCGGCTATCATACATGTCGCCATCATCAGGTGAACTGACGGACTGAGCTCCTGTGAACGTGCCGGCCCGGAGATCCGTACGCTATGGCTGCTCAGAGGGAACTGGGTTCGGACGCGGCGGCGGCCGATTTAAATACCCTCCGCCCGCGGCGCGCTCCCTCCGCCGTCCGCGCCCTGCGCCACGGTCGCGCGGTGGAACAGATTGCGATGGCGTATGAGATGACGTCGGTGTGATGGCTCTGTCCGCCGTGGTCGTCACAACTATACGTTTGCTCGATTTACTCTTGATTAACCCGATCGCTGGTTCCCAAGCCTTGCTAAGATTATAGCCACAGTCACTGTTTATGAGGTCGTCATTGGTGCGAATTTCGATGGCCTCTCTTGGCCTGAAAATCACGCCATGGAGTATGACCGCACGAGGATTCTGGTACAGACGTCGAGATACTGGGACAGCGTTGTTAGAGAGGCCATCGAAATTCGCACCAGTGACGACGTCATAAACCGTGACTGTGGCTATAATCTTAGCAAGGCTTACCGTTATCGTGGCTGCAATGCAAATTGATCAGTATCAATTTGTATTGCGCCTAGGGACTGCTAGGGCACGCCGTGAGTCAGGACCCCCTTCGCGTGGGACCAGTCCGCGCTCACTCGTTTAGTACCTACCCATAAGAGTTCCTGTCTTCCTCATGGAAGCCAATAACATGGCTGCGAACGTCGCGGCGGTGGTCGCCGCGTCAGAGCACGCTCTGGCGGCGGCCTCCAATGCCCCGACCCCCGTGGCCGCTCCTCCAGGGTATCGCCCACTCACATCAGTCGAGCTTTTCGTGGTAATGAACCGCATGGCCAAAGCCGCCACCGCCTCAGAACACGAGGCCGCGGAAAAGGCCTACATAAGGTTCTTACAGTATGATCTCACCGCCGCACTGCCAGGCGCAGCCAATGAAGAGGCCAAGGTACCGCCGGGAGCCCCGCCAGGCGTGTCCACGCAAGAGGACACTGCACTGCCGGAGGCGGCCCCGAAGGGAGCAGAGCCACCAGGCGTGGCGTCTCAAGTACCCACTGCCCTGCTGGCCCCCCCTACGGTACAGGCCAGTCAAGAGGCTGCTGACCTACCAGCAGCATCTCACCAGGACGATATTCCAGAAGCCAACCTGGAAAAATTAATCTGCGATGGCGAGGCTATGGAAGTCTCACTCCCATCGCGAAAAAGGCCGGCGGATGACGATGAGTCGTCCGAAAACACCTCTTCTTCTGCCCACAGAATGCCGCAGCAGAAGAAGAAGCAAAGCGCGCCTGAAGGCGCCACAGAAGACAATGAAGCTGCAGAGGAGGAAGAAGATGAGTTTGTCGTCCCCAAGCGGAGGCACACGGCTCGGGCAAGGAAGGTCGAGCAGGTGCAGCCGCTCCCGACGGCAAACTCGTTCGAGGCCGCCCCAATCGACACCGAGGCTATGGAGGAAGCGCCAATGCCGCCCAAAAGGGTGGCCCCACCACCAATCAATGTCTTATGGAAGGACACCTTTCGAGCCTTCCTTGAAAAATTCTCAGATGGTGTGTCCGCACCACCCAAAATAAAGTCCCTCGGGCGTGAGTTGTTGCGTATCACACCTGCAAACATGGACGACTACCGCGCAACCATGAGAAAGATTCGGGAGGAGGGGCTGTTCTGCTACACTCATGATGCAGAGCGGCTCCCTCCCCTGAAGGTAGTCTTCCGCCGTTTGCCCATGAGCATGGAACCTAACCACCTCCAGGAGGAACTCCTCGCCCTGGGGTACAGCGTTAGATCCGCAGGCCTCATGAAGTCACCCAGGACACGGAGGGACATGCCGCTGTTCCTCGTTGTCCTGGTGGACAGCATCGAGGCAAGAAAGATATTTCAGCTTAAAACAGTAGCAACAGTTGACGTAGAAGTTGAGCCGCTCCGGGCCAAGGGGCGAAGAGCACAGTGCTTCTCGTGCCAAGGCCTGGACCATGTGGTTCACTTCTGCACAATGCCAGCCCGTTGCGTCAAATGCGCGGGCTCCCATCAAAGCAGAGATTGCAAAAAGACCAAAGACGAACCGCCGAAATGCTGCAACTGCAGTGAACAACACGTGGCCAGCTACAGGGGCTGCAACCTGTTTAAAAAGACTAGGCGCCGCGGACGCGGACGTGGAACGTCACGCCCAGTCCAGCAAGGCACCAGCTATACCACAGCCGCAAAAGGCGCGGTCCCAGCCCACCAGGGGTGACAGCAAGCACCCCCAGACGCCACGATCAAGCCGGCTGCCACAAACCAGTCACCAGCAGCCCAGCCAGGCCCCACACCACCCGCAACAAGCATCAAAGACTGCAGTCCAGGCACACTGCATCCCAACCCCAGCTCCCCACCCCAAACATGTCAGGCAAACGCACAGGTGGCCAGTCGCACGGCACCTGCTGCACACATCCCACCGGTTCGGAATACTGCAACAGCCATTCCTGAGCCCCACAATAAACCCTGTTTGGAGACAACACAGCTAAATGCCCTCCTGCACTCGCTGACCTCAATGCTCCAGCAACTCCCGGTACTAGTGCAGGCAGTCACGGCGGCCCTCCAGGCCAGCACCGTCCCAGCCCCACACCATGGATAACCCACACATACATGGGCTAACCGTCTGCGGATTCAACGCAAACGGCCTGGTAAGGCAACAAGGTGAGTTTCGCAACTTTCTGCAGGACGAAGCAGTTGATATATGTCTCGTTTGCGAAACCCACCTTAAGCCTGGAGTCCAAGTCAGGGCAGCCAATTACGCCTGCTACCTCTATGATAGGCCGACTGCCGGTGGTGGGACAGCCGTGTATGTTCGACGTGCACTGATGCACCATGCCACCCACCTCCCTGATCTAGTATCGGTGGAAGCCACAGCAGTCAGCGTGTCCACCGCAATAGGACAGATAACCTTTGTTGCTGCCTACAAGCCCCCACGCGCTATTCTTGCCGACCAGGATATCGACGCGCTACTGGCGGCTGGGGGGCGGGTTTTCATTGCAGGTGACTTCAACTCGAAGCACGCGGAGTGGAACTCCCGCCTCACAAATGCCAGTGGCCGCCGTCTCCTCAGAGCTGCTCAGAGAATTGGCGCCATACCGCTGGGGCCATTCGAACATACTATCTTCCCAGCTCGCCAGGGTCTGTTGTCCGATGTGCTGGACATAACACTTCTCAAAGGTATAGGGCACCACATCTCTGTATCGACGCGCTGTGCACTGTCATCAGATCGCGTCCCAGTGATCTATGACGTGGACATCGTCGGTGCGGCCCTTCCGCCACGGCGCCCGAACTTCAGGCACCTAAATCGAGAGCGCTATCAGGAGGAGGTCCTCCCTCTCCTGACAGACGCCCCAGACACTTCTGAGGTTGGCACGGACACTGCCCTGCAGTATCTGACCGAAAAACTACTCCAGGCCGCCGAGGCAGCTTCACCGCCTCCCCCACAACATCCACCGGTAAACTCCCGTCGCCTCCCGCCCGAAATCAGGGAGACGATCCGGGAGAAAAATCGGCTCTTCCGAGAGTGGCAAATTACACGCCAACATCACACGAAGGCCCGGCTGAACCACATGCGCCGGGAGATCAAGGCTGCAGTCGAGGCCCACCGAAACAGGGAATGGGCAGCCCTAGTGGAAACCCTTGACCCTGCTGACGGCAACGCCTGGCGCGTCGCAAAATCATTTTTGAGACGTCGTAGGAGCGTCCCACCAATTCAGGTAGGCCAGGAGGTCTTCAGCCACCCCGATGAAAGGCGAACGTGCTGGCCGACCACTTCGCGGCGTCTTTCACGCCCATGGCGGACGTCGTGGACGCCGATCACGTTCGCCTGGTAGAAACACAGCTCCCCACCTTCCTGGCGGCCAGAGAAGACGGAGACAACATTGAACTGATAACAGTGGAAGAAGTGGCCCTGCAGCTACGGACAATCAGCCCGAAAAAGGCGGGAGGGGATGATGGCATCGTCGGCACCCTCCTGCGCGAACTCCCAGCAGAGGCATACCAGACGCTCGCAGACATTTTCAACACCATCCTACGCACGGGAATCTACCCTTCCGAGTGGAAACACGCGGAAGTGGTAGCAATCCCTAAGACAGACAAGGACCCCCGTCTGGCGGCCTCCTACCGCCCGATCAGCCTCCTGCCCACACTCTCGAAAGTATTCGAGCGCCTCTACGCCAAACGCCTCCTCAGACACGTGGAGGCCGAACATCTGCTTCCAGATGAACAGTTCGGTTTTCGCAGGGGCCACTCCACAGTACACCAACTCATGCGTGTCGTGGAGGAAGCCATGAGAGCCCTGGAGACCCGGGAATACCTTGGGGCGGTGTTCCTGGACGTCTCTAGGGCATTTGACTCCGTGTGGCACGACGGGCTCGTGTACAAACTATTCGTGCACGGGGTCCCGACGTCGCACGGGGTGCTACTGAAGTCCTACCTCGAAAACCGGACCTTTCATGTGCGCCTTGAGGAGGGTGTGTCTACTCAACGACCGATCCAGGCTGGAGTGCCGCAGGGGTCCGTACTCGGTCCCCTGCTGTACTCCCTCTACACCGCAGATGCTCCACGAGTGGCGCGGGTGTCGCTCGCATTATATGACGACGACACTGCGCTGCTCGTCCGAAGCATGAACCTGCAAGAAATGAGACGGCGTCTCCAGCTAGGGTATGAGGCTTTAGGAAGCTGGTCGACGAAATGGCGGCTGAAATTTAATGCTGCCAAAAGACAGGCAGTAATATTCACTAAGAGAATGCTGCCTCCTGACTTAGAGCCGGTGACGATCACGGGAGGCCCCATCCCGTGGTGTAAAACCGCGAAATACCTCGGGGTAACCCTAGACCAGCGGTTAACATGGCGCCCCCACATACAGGAGGTAAAGGGTAGGGCTGCAGGGCGTCTTTGTGTCCTGTACCCTCTACTCAACCCGACTTCGACGCTTCCCCCTCGCCACGGCATCACCCTATACCTGGCACTGGTTCGCCCGGTGCTGGAGTACGCTGCCGTGGTGTGGGGAAATGCGGCCGAAACCCACATTGTCGAGCTCCAGAGGGTGCAGAACCGAGCACTTCGGCTCGCCCTCCATCTACCCTGGCATTACCCAACTGCCCAGCTACACCAACAAACTGGTATACCTCTGCTGAGAGATTGCTTCCGGCAATCAGCGCGACAGTTCTATCAAGAGGCCCACAGGTCTCACAATAGGCTCATCCAGGCACTGGGCCACCAAATACACCACAGGCCGACCACACGTTGGCCCGACCTGTTGCAAGCATAAAAATCTTGCAACAACCAATGGATGCAACGCATCCGATAGGCCAGCCTGAAGTAAGCCAGTTCCCTCCCACATCTTGTAAGTCAATATTAGCAGGAATAGCACCCGATGCTCACCCTGCCCCTTCACGAGCAAAGGACTGCTCGCAAGTAAAAGTGAGTGAGTGAGTGAGTGACCGAACCCAGTTCCTTCTGACCGGCCATAGCGTACAGATCTCCGTGCCAGCACGTCCACAGGAGCTCAGTCCGTCAGTTCACCTGATGATGGTGACATGTATGATCGCCGAAATATTGTGCCCGTTGGACACTATAGACCGGCAGCATACCCGTGGATATTTTGAGTAATAAAATGAGCTCTAACATGGAAAGTAAGCGTTTCTGGACACATGTCCACATAACATATTTTCTTTCTTTGTGTGTGAGGAATGTTCCTGAAAGTTTGGCCGTACCTTTTTGTAACACCCTGTATACCAAGACATTCAAGATATTTAGTCCTTCAGCACTTCTTTAATAGAGTGCTGAATGACAGGACCTTTCGTTTCTGCAAGTTTTATCACTCTTCGCAGGGAACTCATTCAGTCACAACGCAGACAGACAGAATTCACTCTCAAGAAATTCATCCAGACTTCACTTCCATAGGTTACCGCCAGTAAATGCCAAGAGACCTATGCAGCAAGTACGTGTCTTTTACGCAGTGAGCCACTTGACGTTTCCTTGAGCCAAAGTCGGTTTCTCTTCCCGAGGCAAGCACGCAGGGCCCCCCTGATCTGCGAATCGGCACGGTGGCCGCCAAGCCTGAGGCGTGCGGTGGCTGCGATCTGGAAGAGCCGTACCGGGCCGGAAATTAAGTGATAAATCACGGGCAGGCCGCTCCCTCGTGGGGGAGCTCTCGAGACCCCACTCCTCGCCTCAGGTGCCGCGGGTGCCCACAACTGGGTTTCTTTTTATTTGTGATCGGAGAAATACTCTATAACAACATTAGCGTACAACTTTTTCTTACTTCAAGTACTGCGGTACGATGTCAAGAGTAACCAGGATGTATCATAATAGCGGAAACGACAGAATCAAAGTATACTGAGTCAACAAAAGTCATGGGATATCGATGTGGACGTATACAGATGGCCGTAGTATCGCGTCACAAGGTTTAAAAGGGCAGGGCATTGACGGAGCTGTCATTTGTGCTCAAGTGATTCATGTGAAAGGGTATTAGATTTGATTATGGTCGCACAAAGGAATTTAGCAGACTCTGAACGCGAAATGATAGTTGAAGCTAGACGCATGGAACAATCCATTTGGGAAATCGTTACGGAATTCAGTATTCCGAGATTTACAGTGTCAAGAGTCTGTCGACAATACCAAATTTAAGGTATTATCTCTCACCACGGACAGCGCAGTCGCCGCCGACCTTTACTTAACGACCGAGAGCCCAGACGTTTGCATAGAGTTGTCAGTGCTAACAGACAAGCAACAGTGCATGAAATAACTGCAGAAGTCAATGAGAGAAGTACGGCGAACGTATCCGTTAGGACAGTGGAGACAAGACAACATTTAAGCTGGTGGTGGTTCCATAATGGTGTAAGCTGCGTTTACAAAAAAAATGTTCAAATGTGTGTGAAATCTTATGGTACTTCACTGCTAAGGTCATCAGTCCCTAAGCTTACACACTATTTAACCTAAATTATCCTAAGGACAAACGCACACACCCATGCCCGAGGGAGGACTCGAACCTCCGCTGAGACCAGCCGCACAGTCCATGACTGCAGCGCCCTGGACCGCTCGGCTAATGCCGCGCGGCTGCGTTTACATAGAGTGGACTGCGTTCTGTGGTCAACCGAACCCATCATGTGGCTATGCTCGGCTACTTGGACACCATTTGTAGCCATTTCAGCTCTTCATGTTCCCAAAGAACGATGTCATGTCACGGAGCCACAATTCGCAAATGGTTTCAGGAACATTCTGGGCAATTAGAGCGAATGATTTGGCCATGAAGATCACCTGACATGTACCCCCTTGAACATTCATGGGACATAATCGAGAGGTCAGTTCATGCACAAAGCCTTGCAAGCCAACACTTATGGATGGCTATGGAGCCAGCATGGCTCATTATTTCTGGAGGGGGATTCCAACGATTTGATGAGTCCATACCAAGTTGAGTTGCTGCAATACATCTATATCTACGTGATTGCTCTGCTATTTAAAATAATGTGCCCGACAGAGGGTTCAATGAACCACCTTCAAGCTGTCTCTCTACGGTTCCACTCTGGAACGGCGCGCGGCAGAAACGAGCACTTAAATTTTTCTGTGCGAGCCCTGTGATGATGATTTCTCCCTATGTAGGTGAGTGCCAACAGAATGTTTTCACAATCGGAGGAGAAAAGAGGTGATTGAAATTTCTTGAGAAAATCCCGTCGCAACGCCTTTGTTTTAATGATTGCCTATAACACTTCCTTGGGGAACGCCGGATATTACTTCTGTTTTACTCGATGACCGCCCGTCTATTACTACGACCTGTAAACTTTCTGACACGAAATTACGAATCCAGTCGCACAACTGAGGCGATAGTCCATAGGCACGAAGTTTGGTTAGAAGAAGCTTGTTCAAAAGGAAGTCAGACCCAATAGTGGAGGGTTTCCCATAACTTCTCACTTAAGTCTTTACAATAATGGAAACTAAAATGTTCCAAAAACGCATGGGTCCGCAATCGAGCCCCGCTTCTTCTTCACCTGCAACTCCAGTGTTGGGCCTACGGCCTGTTCCGCCCTCACCGTCTCTTCCTCGGTCTTCGCACACTTCTCTTAGCCCATGGCTGGTAAGCCATTGCTAGTTCATTAAGTCTTTGTGGCTGCACACGAATTATATGATCACTACATTTGTCTTTGAAATGGATTGCCCTCTGAATTATTAGCTGCATCCCCAATTCGTCTCGTATTACTTCGTTTCGCTAATGAAGTCTTCAACAGACCTTAGAAATTTCATTTTTTATGCTTCTAGCTGCCGTAAATCTTTCTTTCTGAGCGTCCAACTTTCCGCTCCTCATAATAAAGTAGGAACTACCATGACTTCATAAAATTTCAGTTATGTCTCTTTCTTTGTTGTACCGTTGAGTGTTGTCCTTGTTGTACCACATATGCCCTGGTAAATATTAATTTTTTCAATATATCCATGTATTGATCTTATATGTCACATCCTAAATACCTGAAATTCACTATGTGTTCTGTCGGTTTATTATTGAGGGCTATTTTATTCCTACTGGTTGAATACCTTGAAAGGCCATGGTTTTAATTTTATTTATATAGAAAGATTGTAGCCTGCATTTACATCATTTAGTTTATGTGATGTCATTTGTAATTTATCTCCGCTGTCTCGTTTGATAACTAGATCATTGCGAATAACATCTTTTAATATTTTTATTCTTCCCATTATTTATGCGTGATGGTATTCTACGCCATTTACACACTCTGATAACGTCATCTGTATGGATATTGAGTAATGTTCATGACAAGCTACACCTTCGTTTCATTCGTTGATTTGTATTTCAGGTGTTACTTCTTTGTCTTTGTCAATTCAAGTTTGACGTTTTATAGAGTTTTTGAGTTTTTGTATCAGATGTAGGGATTCCTCTTTCTTACGTTGTTGCTCGTAGCTTACCTCTGTGAATTCAATCAAATGCTTTTTTTTCATAAACCACAAATACTAGAAGTTTTCAGATTAGATTCTCATACCTTTTCTAGCGTGTGGTTATAATTAAAGTGCAGATACGCACAGAGGTCCAGTGTGAACTGCAGTTATCGTATGGCGCTTGACAGATATGCTAATACATTGATGCGGAACCTATTTATGCTGGAAAACAAATTAGTTCAAATTCTGGCGCTGTACACTATTTCCATGACGGTGCGACATCCGCGCTGTCATTTTAAAAGCCGTAACGTGAGTGAACAATATTCGTATCGACAACAGAGACCGTGCGTTGTTAGTGAAACTGTTTTATGTAAAGGGCAGAAATTAAAGTGCTGCATTGAGAGATTATCGGCGAATGAAAGATCTGAGGAGAGGCCAGATGTCATTTAATGGTTTAATGATAAGGATAATGAAGTCGGAAACAGGTGTGGTCCCTGGCAGAGGAACGCGTCCAATCCCGGGGGAAGTTATTGACCAGGTTGCTGATGCTGTGGTGCTGTAAGTGTCCATGCAGCACGTTCCCCCGGTAGTGTCAGTGCTCGTACAGTGTCTAGAGAATCGCTCATCCCACGGTCAACAGTACGGAAAGTTTTGCGGTCTACTTTACACTGATGTGTAGCAGCTGGAAGCTCATGATACGCAACAACGTTCTGAGTTTGCTCTTCGCTTTTTGTCACAGATGGAAGTTGATGAGATGCAGCCAGGTAAAATTCTATGGAATGATGACGCACGTTTTACACTGCATGATGTTGTGAATGTACAGAACTGCCGATTAAGTGTACCTTTAACCACGTGTTGTGCACGAACAGCCATTCCACTAGCCGTATGCGACTGCGTTGTGTGGATTCACGAGAATCTTTATTCTCGGTACGTTCTTCTTTAAAGAAAAAAAGTGTCGCTTATAAACGATAATGCCAACGAAGTGCTAGGGACAGAAAGCTAGCTGAAAGTTGATAATGACAGCAATGAAACATTACATTCCGATTGGAATATCAATCACAAAGACATGCTGAATGCCAGTAATGGAGGATTACCTAAAGTCGTGAATAACAGTATAACACCGAAAATGCAAATAAAATACCTTCTGCACGATCCAAAATTTTCCCCGTTTAATATCCGTTGATAACTTGTAATATACTCCTAGTTCTAAATCTGTAAGCTTTAGTATAGAAACTATATTTCATATGTCATGGATTCAACGGTGTAGATTATTTATGAATTCATGTAAGGGATTGTAATTGTAATGTAAATATTGTAAACTGCTGCATAATCACCAAGGAAACATTTTTAAATGTATCGATAGCAACGACGAAATGCCAGTAGCCCGCATCTCGTGGTCGTGCGGTAGCGTTCTCGCTTCCCACGCCCGGGTTCCCGGGTTCGATTCCCGGCGGGGTCAGGGATTTTCTCTGCCTCGTGATGGCTGGGTGTTGTGTGATGTCCTTAGGTTAGTTAGGTTTAAGTAGTTCTAAGTTCTAGGGGACTGATGACCTAAGATGTTAAGTCCCATAGTGCTTTGAACCATTTGAAATGCCAGTAGCTGTGCCGTTGTTTATCTTTGCATGTGGGAAGTCTATCACGCTGCGAGATGGGACCAGACACAACAGCTTGAGTATTAAAAGAGTGAGGCAATGTTTGTTGGACGCTCTCGAAGATGCTGTGTGCAGTTATGATTGTGCCACTTCAGGCGCACCTACTTTATTAATCAGCGAGGGTTGAGAGCATGATCGGAGTGTTCAGGTGCAGAAAGCTGCAATGCTAACTATTGCTCATCCCATAATTACTTGTGGCTCTGGAGACGACACGTGATTCTCAAACAGCAGCAGCAACGCAGGGTTGTTGTCGGCTACATTCTTCGTCGGCCGAACAGCTACAGCATCGTAAGATTGTTAAAATGACAGAGTATAACTAATACTGTTCTTTAACTAACTTTAATGACTAGCTTTCTTGAATAATAACCTGCAGTAGATGAAACATGTAGAGCATCTGTGTTGTCATTCTCCTCAGACGTTATTACCAAGCAGGGTCCCTTTCCTTTTCATGCAATCACCCAGTGTTGTAAAAATATGACAACTGAGTAACTATTTATTGCCAGTATTGTTTGATCGCTAATGACCAATTTCAATCTAAATTTTGCTGCATTAGTAACTGCAGTGCATAACAGAGGCTTACCTCGTTTGTGATTTAGAATATTAACTTCAGTCTCTTAAAGTAAAGTAAGATTTCACTGGAAAAATAACTGAAGATACAGCACAAATCAAGAGTGCGCAATTTCATTTATTCTGTATTCTGATTAGCGAGTGACTTCTGCTGACTTGACACGTATTTTATTGTCCTTATGTTAAAAGTAAATCAGTTGCTCATTTCTTTAAATAAAATTCAATTCAATCTTCAATAATTAAAAGTATATTACTAGCCTTTTTCCAAATTTTGCATTACGTTATGATGACATTACCGAAAGTCATTTTTACATAACAAAGTTTCAGTTACAGTCAGTCATTTACTTAACCAGCAACTTCGTATAACCTTGCTATGAAAATGTAGTATATCAGAACAAGTAACTGCAAACTCAGTGATTTCTGATTCATTTATTTTCTCGTGAACTGTTGTGTTGTGGAAAAGCGTGACAACCTTCTGTTGCCATGCCAGTGATTATTTACTTAATTTTCTTTGCCATTACCTTTCTTAGAATTCTGTGTATTCATTGCCGTAGTGGGCTGGTGACTGTTTAATTATACCTTTGAGGCTAATCAGTATGTTTTGTAGTAAATATTACGTGGCAACCATTTCCCCCTGTGTGGTTCGTGAATAATTGCACGGAATTACATCCATTTCAATAGTCATTATCGTTATTTAGATTAGGTTTAGAATAAATTCTTCCTTCAGAAGGGTCTGTTGTGCACTTCCCTCCTCCAGACAGATATTATTTTCCTTCGGTAACGGTACCCTTGCAAAATTTCATTAGACATACGCGATCACGGGCATTTATATCGCAATCTAATAGGGCTATTAGAAAGGGGGAGGTTACAGCAGGATGATATGTAGTGAGGCTAATGAAAATACTGAATGAGAAATCATTGTGGCAAAAATGTATCCTACAGGCAGGTCAGACACGGTAATAGGCCTCAGCAGTGGCAGTGGCAGTGGCGGAACATTGCAGAGAAAACTTTGAGAAAATTGCCTAGGAGACGCAAGTGATTAGGATCTCTAGGAAAAACAGGAAATCATGAAAGTAGTATATCAATTGGCCTTCTGGCCCAAGTTCATATGTTTAGTGCTATATCGTCCTTAGTACCCTCCTTGTGTCGTCGTACAACCGGATTACCTGCTTGTAGGGCAGGTGAAAGTGAAGGGAGGTGCACACACACACCTACATATCACAGTGTAGTATTTTAATAACATTAAAATGGAACAGAAAATGAGTATGTACCCCAGAACCGGCCACCTTTTACTCTGTACCGCATCTAGTGCCAAAACCCACTTAGTGAAAGGGACAGTGGACTCTAGAACTAAACGTCACAGTATTTATACTTACCAAGTCTGGACATATTCGCGACAAGAGAGTCATTCGCTATTCTTATTTATTCAAAAGAGGAAAAAAAGCTACCTGTCGATAGCTGTATTTTATTTCAAAATTCAGGAAGCTCAACCAGATCACTCGAGGCTCCATGTATTAAAGGAGGAGAGGGGGGGGGGAGGGGGACGGGGGGGCCGGATGGGCCATGGAGCGGCGCGATTCGACTGTGGAGGCGATCAAAGATACTTTTCCATCATCGCTGCATTATGTTTTCTCCGTTCGGGTGAGAGAGGACTTTGGGTGGGCAGCAAGTGAGTATTTATCTCCGGCCGCGCCCGCACGCAGAAAGGCTTCCTCTTTTCACGTTTTGCACAGCGGGTCTGTCGTTAGTGCATCGAAACACTCGTCCATAGTCACTCTCACACCGGGCAGCCTTCCCAGTCACTAAACCAAAGGGAATGTGGGTGAATTCATAAAGGTTACAATCGGTACACAAGGCTGTAAGAGGTTTGGCTTTCTCTGTCAGAGATACATGATAGTAAGCCCCATTTAAATCTGATATTGGAAAGTAAAGGCCTCCCGCTAACCGCGAAGGCTCAGCTAATAGTATTGATTCTAACATCACCTTGCAATTTAACCTTCAGTAATTTATGACGGACGGGTACCCTCCCTCCGTCTTTTAAAGAGGGTAGGATGTCATACGGGCCGACTTGGAGCGGGAGAGGCACCACAGGAAATTTTAATTTGCACTGTCTACAAATGGCTCTGAGCGCTATGGGACTCAACTTCTGAGGTCATTAGTCCCCTAGAACTTAGGACTAGTTAAACCTAAGGACATCAAACACATCCATGCCCGAGGCAGGATTCGAACCTGCGAGCGTAGCGGTCTCGCAGTTCCAGACTGCAGCGCCTAGAACCACACAGCCACTTCAGCCGGCCCACTGTCTGCACTTTTACAAATAAATTCATAAAACTTTTGTCAACATGACCAGGAAAGATTCAGGATTCACACTCATAAGAGCGGAAGTTCAAAAACATAAGAAAATAATTTTTTTACATGTGAAATTTCATCATTTCTTCACTTACTATTCGCTGCATTTGTTGCTATAGGTACGCTTTTCTTCATGTGTAAGAGAGATTCTTCGATGAATTTTTCACAGCATACAAACTATACTAAGCCGGTACGAGGCGGACAGGACGAGGAAGAAGGAGCTTGTTGGGAGTTAGCTCTGGACTGTGGGTGAGGAGCGACATCAATGTCGCAGGGCAAGGCCGCTTGGTCGGTGGGCCCCGCAGAAGCAGTCGGTTGGGGACGGAACGCCGTGCCGGCCGCGGTGGTCTCGCGGTTCTAGGTGCGCAGTCCGGAACCGCGCGACTGCTACGGTCGCAGGTTCGAATCCTGCCTCGGGCGTGGATGTGTGTGATGTCCTTAGGTTAGTTAGGTTTAAGTAGTTCTAAGTTCTAGGGGACTGATGACCACAGCTGTTAAGTCCCATAGTGCTCAGAGCCATTCGAACCATTTTTTGAACGGAACGTCGTGGGCTCGAAGATCCTAGTGTGGAGGGCCGGTGTTTTCCCGATGGCGATCATGGTGTGGTCATTCAAGGGCTGAAAAGTGATTCCTTGGTTCTGCCCTTGGATTCCGACGAAGAATTAGGCCACATTTGGTGTATGAGATGAACATAAGAATTCTAAAAAGGTGCACGTCGGTGGCGTGTGTATCAGACTTCTGAGTAGTGTAAGTTTTGCTTTGGTACTGCTGTCTCCAGTTAGAAAGCTGGTTGAGGCGAGAGCGTTGACATCGGCATTGGCGTCTATTTAGCTGCTTTAGAGTAAATGACTGTTTTGGATAGAAGGTGGAACCAAGTGAAGGACCGAATCATTTCTTGTCTTATTAAGAGACCTAAGTCGACCCATCGTCTTAAACTCTGTTATCTGCAGTTATAACGAGTAATTGACACTCTGGTAGTGTCCATGAGTAAACTTTGGAGGTACTGTTAAGTGTTTGTAGCAAGGCCTCTGCAACTATTGAAATTTTTAGTCGATCTGTGAACGAAAGAAGAGTTTGCTAAACTAAATTATTAGGAGATGGAGACTCAAAAGCATATATTGGTGTAGTAGCCACTCAATCTTATGGTAAGAAGATTATCACAAAACTGGAATGTGTTGGTCATGTCCAGGAGAGGATGGGCACCAGGTTGAGGAAGTTGAAACAAAGTTTGAGAGGTAAGGAACTTTCTGATGGTAAAACTATCAGAGGCAGGCTGACAAACAAAATGATTGATGAAATACAGCAGTATTAAGGGATGGCCATTAGAAATAATACTGAGGATTTGTTGAAAATGAAGCAGGCAGTATGGGCTACCTTCTTCCACAGACTGTCAACTGATGAAAAACCAGTACACCACTTTTTCCCTCCTGGACCTGATTCATAGTGCAATTACCGCAACGCCCAGTACTCAACAGTTCAAACAGAACATTCCATCCCAGCAGCAGTCATGGATATCATAAAACGTATTTACAGAGCCTTGGCAAATCCTGAATTACTGAAGAAGTGTCTGCATGGTCAGACTCAAAATTCCAAGGAGTCGTTCAATTATATGGGCTCGCTTACCAAAAGTGTTTTTGTTGCGATGAAGACACTAAAGTGGGTGGGTCAGTGATACTGTTATTTCTTTTAATGATGGCAATATTGGTAGGGTGAAAGTGCTACAGCATATGCGAATTAATCGTGGAGCAAACTGCATCGGATGGACAAGGTTCACATTGATAAAGCACAGTATGCAGCACTGTTGGCCACTAATGAGTCCAGAAAGAAGTAAAGAAGAAAAAACTTTGAGAAAGATCAAGAGGATGATATATAGTATCGTGCAGGGTGCTTCTGTGTAACAAAAAATTTAAGCATACATTAAGTGAGTTACAGTCTTATGAAACTTCAAAAGCCGTTTCTGAAACTTTACATTTTCTGTTGCATTGTTCCTTAAGTCTGAGAAACCACTTCGAGTAGAGTATTCAAATTTTCAGGGAGTAATAGCATACATATCCTGAGTCTATTGAACTAAAAGAACGTAATGTTACGTATAATTAACATCATTTGGGATAACGTACAAAAAAGTGCACAATTTTATGTAATTAAAAAATTGTATTTCCGTAAGCAGTGGCTGAAATGCAATTATTGTAGTTGAATAGGCTCAGAACATACGGTTTAATGTCCTGTTAAAGTTTCATATCAGTGGCTGCAGTGGTTCTTGAAATACAGGGAAGCCAATTCACTAAATTTAACATTGTCGGGATAGGGCGTTCCAACTCCCCTTAAATCAAACGTGTCGCTTAAGGTTTCCAAAAATAAAATGGTTGAATTAAGAAAAGTCTTGCTCCCTAAATGGGAACGGACTCTACTGTACTTTAAACGTTCATAATTTAATCTCACACAAAACTTAACTGACCAGACAAAACATAAAATTTTGAAGAAAATTTGTTTCAATCGAATGTTAAAAAAATTTACATAAAGAATTTCTGAGATATCTACGAAGGTGGCGAATGAACTGGCTTCCCTACGAGGGACCGGAATGGCCTCCTGCTGTTGGCGCCTTAAGCGCTCGTCCAGCCGTTAATGGGACCCAGCTTACTACAGGCAACGAATCATGCGAACAGTCCATTTGCTATAACTAAACCAAAATGCCAATCACAGTTCTCTACAGACGCTGTGCGATTGCGGGAGCACAACAAACAGTTATAATTTTACTAGTTTCTGCATAAACTGATATGTCAAAGGATTATCTGAAGCAATCCTGAAATTGAGCGTTCAGAGTACTACCAACAACACACAAAATAGAGGGATCAACTTATTCCTCAGCTAGCCCTCAAGTTATACAGTACTTCACTGTAGTGGCAGACTTGTATCAGAAAATGAGTAATCAGAGTGCGGCCCGAGGCATTACAAGGTTTTCTAAGGAGCAGAAGCTCACCAGATTCAATTAACGATACCACAAAGCCAATATGTAAAACTTCAAAGCCCTTTCTCAGCAGCATCTTTGCATGAACTTTAGCGTAGCGTACACCACAGTCAGGAGTGACGTGGGTCGAAAACTTTCACACAGTTCCGCTGCCGACAGACTGCCAACCATGAAGGAGTACGCAACAAGGCGTCCGCCGCCGTCTAGCCGTGCGTCGATGTACCGACGGCAGCCCTACTGTGCTAAACGTGAAGGACGAAGTCTGTGCGTGCAGGCGCGGCCGAAGCTAAATACTCACTTGCTACCACACTCAAATCCCCTCTCCCCGCCTGGGTAAAACATACGTGCAGCCATGACCTCATTGACACTGATGTCAATCATCATCGTTTTGTTAATCTTTAGTTCCGTCAGTATGTGTGTGTGTGTGTGTGTGTGTGTGTGTGTGTGTGTGTGCGTGCGTGCGTATGGGTGCGCGCGGTTGTGTGTATATGCGGCCTGTGGTTATAGACACTTCCTCTTTAGCGTAGCCCCCAAAGGAATAGTCCGCCGATGTTAAATCGAGAAAACGTCGTGCCAAAATCCTTTACAGATGATGTGACCACCAAAATATTCGGTTAATAAATGTATTGCCTTATTAGAAGCTAGAAAAGCGCCTTTGCTGCAGCGAGCAATAACGTTAATATACCTAAAGAAGCGACATAAAATGTGAAGATGTGTTCGTAGGCAACACTGTTCTATTGTTTCAAAGAAAATAGAGTCTAGTATTCGACCTGGCGATACAGCACATCAAGCTCCCATGTTCTGACTGTGTAATGTGTTTTTATGAGGAACATGTGGATTTTCCATTTATCAAAATCTTGTGGTTTTAACTACTCATGTATCCACTTAGGTGAAACCACGCTTCATTAGTGAGAAAACGTGTACTGTTCAGCAGTTCCATGGGTGTCAACATATGACCGAAATAGCGTACAATACACTAAATGCTTGTC
This sequence comes from Schistocerca piceifrons, assembly GCF_021461385.2. Taxonomy (NCBI): domain Eukaryota; kingdom Metazoa; phylum Arthropoda; class Insecta; order Orthoptera; family Acrididae; genus Schistocerca; species Schistocerca piceifrons. The sequence goes on along the minus strand of NC_060140.1, from coordinate 673,561,479 downwards.
ATCCGGCGCCTTCAGTTCTTGCACATTAGAAAAATAATACGCAGAAATTTTAACTTCTGCGTTGCTTTCTGAACTTACCACAGGAAATCTGACATTGGACAGAAAGTCCCTTCAAAATTTCTGAAGGCGAATGCAGCATCACATTAGATACTTTAATCAGTTTAGAGCCCTTCAAAACCGCCATCAATCAGTTTTCTCCTTCTCTGCAACTGATGTGTATTCCCAGAAACGGGCGGTTAATTTCATTATTGCCTAACTGTTCGGCATTTCGGTATCTGGATATTTCCCACGAGATGCCTCTCAATATCCATATTAACGACTGACGAAACTCGTTACGCCTGCGAAAACGCCTGTCCCTTATTCTTGTCACAGTTCTCCACATATCCCTTTTCGTTCCGATTCTGCGCAGAACGTCCTCATTCCTTACCTTATCAGTCCATACAGTTTTCAACATTCGTCTGTAACAACATGCTTCAATTCTCTTCTACTTCCGTTTTCCCACAATCCATGTTTCACTACCATAGAATGTTGTATTCAGAGGTACATTCTCATACATTCTTCCTCAACTTCAAGCCTATGCTTGATACCAGTAGACTTCTCTTGGCCAGTAATTCTCTTTATGGCAGTGCTAGAGTGGCTTTGACGCCATCCTTGCTCCGTCCGTCATTGGTCATTTTCCTGCCTAGGTAGTAGAATTCCTTAATTTCGTCTATTTCGTGACTATGAATCCTGATGTGAAATTCCTTTGTGCTCTCGTCTCTGTTACTTTTCATTACTTTCGTCTTTCTCCGATTTATTCTCAGTCCATATTCTGTAATTGTTGGACTATTCATTGCACTCAGAAAGTCACTTTCATTTAGGGTAGCAACATCATTAGCGAATTGTATCACTGATATCGTTTCACCTTGAGTTTTAATTCAACTCTTGAACCATTCTATTATTTCCATCATTGGTTCTTAGATTTACGAGTATAGATTGAACAATAGGAGCGAAAGTCTACGTCCCAGTCTTACATCCTTTTTCATCCGAGTACTTCGTTCATGGTCTTCCACTCTTTTATTCCCTCTTGGCTCTTTTACATGTTTTCTACTACCCGTCTCTCCCTATAGCTTACCCATATTTTCATCAGAATTTCGAACATCATACACAATTCGACAATGGCGATCGCTTTTTCCTGGTTGACAAATCCAATGAACGTGTCTTGATTTTTCTTTAGTCTTGCTTCCATCATCAACAGCAAGGTCAGAAGTGCCTCACTGGTGCCTTATCGTCATCTAACATATTCTCAATTTTCTTTTCCATTCTTCTGTGTATTATTCTTGTCAACAACTTGGATGCATGAGCTGTTAAGTTGACTGTGCGATTATTCTCGCACTTGTCAGCTCTTTCAGTCTTCAGAATGTGTGGATAATACCTTTGCGAAAGTCAGATACTACATCGCCATATTCATACGTTCTACACAACAACGTGAATAGCCGTTTTGATGCCACTTGCCCAAATGGTTTTAGAAATCCTGATTAAATGGTATCTATCTCTTCTGCCGTATTTGATATTAAGTCGTCCAAAGCTCTTTTAAATTCTGTTTCTAATACTGGATCTCCTATTTCGCCTAATTCGACTCCTGTTTCTTCTTGTATCTCATCAGACAAATCTTCCCCCTTGCTGAGGCCTTCAATGTACTCTTTCCACATATCCGCTTTCCGCTCTCTCCTCTGTATCTAACAGTGGAATTCCCGTTGCGCTCTTAATGTTACCGCCCTTGCTTTTAATTTCATGGAAATTTTAGACTTTTCTATATGCTGAGTCAGTCCTTCCCACAATCATTTATTTTTTTATTTCCTTGTATTTCTCATGCAGCTATTTCTTCTTAGCTTCCCTGCACTTCCTATTTATTTCACTCCTCTGCGATTTGTATTTCTGTATTCATCAAATTCGATGGACATTTTTGTATTTCCTTCTTTCATTGATCAAGTAAGTATTTCTTCTGTTACCCATGGTTTCTTCGAAGTTACCTTCTTTGTACCTGTGGTTTTCTTTCCAACTTATCTGAAATTTATTACAGAAATCAATTATTCTTTCCTTCTCTCATTCTTAGTACCAAGCCCATATTCTCCCGTAACCCTTTCTTTTACTCCTTCCCCTGCAACCACGTTTCGGTCCCCCATGACTGTTAGATTTTAATCTCCCTTTACGTACCGAATTATTCGTTCAATATCCTCATATACTTTCGCTGTCTCTTCAGCTTGTGTATGTATACCTGAACTATCGTCGTCGGTATTGGTTTTCTTTCGATTCTGATGAGAACAACCGTATCACTGAATTGTTCACAGTAACACACTCGCTGCCCTACATTTCTAGTCGTAACGAATCCTGCCCCCTTTACACCGTTTTCTTCTGCGGTTAATATTACTTTTTATTCACCTGACCAGATAGCCTTGTCTTCTTTTCATTGCACATCGCTAACCCCCACTATATCTAGACTGAACCGATGTGTTTCCCTTTTCAGATATACTAGCTTTGCTAACACGTTCAAACTTCCGACATTCCACACCTAAACATTACCCTGCGTTGTTTATTTGATCTTCTTCTCATAGTCACCTTCTGTCTTGGCAGTCACCTCCTGGGGATACTAATGGGAGACTATACCGGAATCTTTTGCAATGGAGAGATCGTCATGACACTTCTTCAATTACAGGCCACATGTCCTGCTAATACACATTATGTGTCTTTACTGCAGTGGTTTCCATTGCCTTCTGCATCCTCATGCCATTGATCATTGCTGATTCTTCCGCCTTCAGGGGTAGTTTCCCACCCCAAGGGGCAGAGAGTCCTCTGAATCTCGGTCGCTTCTCCTCCCTCTTTGACAAATGGTTCAAATGGCTCTGAGCACTATGTGACTTAACATCTGTGGTCATCAGTCCCCTAGAACTTAGAACTACTTAAACCTAACTAACCTAAGGACATCACACAAATCCACGCCCGAGGCAGGATTCGAACCTGCGACCGTAGCAGTCGCGCGGTTCCGGACTGAGCGCCTAGAACCGCTAGACCACCGCGGCCGGCCCTCTTTGACAAGGCCGTTGGCAGAGTGAGGGTGACTTCTTATGACAGGAGGCTTCCGCTGCCAATGATGATGAGTTTTATGCGAAATTTAAGCGGTGGCAGGTTTGTTATTTTTTGCTTTTCTAATTATCAGTCTACTTCAGGTTTCTGGGGAACGTATTTAGCCTCACTGTCGTATGCTGAACAGTAAGATAGCATACGTATTTCAGAACCCGGTTTGTGACATATACACAGCAACGCAGATACATCATAGGCGCGCTATTGTCACACATTACACACAGCCTGAGAGTAACAGAACTTAAATCATCAGCCACCTGTCTCAAATAGGTTACGTACTGAAATCCGTTAGTTACGCTCAGTTCATTCTCTCGCTGTAACACTGGAAGCTTACACTAGATCTCAAACTCAATCCCAGAATCATTCCATGTAGGTTTTCAGAATGCTTTTGCTGATCCAACAGATTCTGTTTTACAAGCTATTGGCCAGGGCAGTAAAGCACTGGATGGACAATGAAGCACACGCCGGTTTGGACATACGGTGACAGTCGTGACGTCGCTATAGCAGTATGACGGTCAGTTCTATAATTTACGTAACTCATTTTGGAATTTTTGGTACCTAGATTGCATTACCCTTCGCCTAGAAACATATTCATCTGTGACGGTATTTACGAGTGGTGGTGCGAGGTTGAGAGGTGTGCGCAACAACACTCCACAAAGAACGAAATGTTTTCACTATCAACACAAAAGCAGCATTTAAAACCAAAGCCTATCACATTGGTGAAATTTTTGTGTAATTCGACGTAATCGAACTTTACAGACACTGTCAAATACAGCAAATTGAAAAACAGTAATGCTTCCAGATGGAATCATCTCACGCTGATGGCTCCCGCTCGTATCTCACAAGGAGCCTTCCACTATTAATTGACAATAGGGGATACAATATCCAACATATTAAGGAGGGCTGGCCGCACTAATTAAACAAAAGCATTTCAGAATAAACCACTTTTGGAACAACAGTACTAGAAGAACCACTTTGTGTTTCCTGGGAAACACCACCTCTTGGAAAGGCTTGGTTTAAGGAATGTGAACTCTAAAAATTCACTTGATCTGAAGAGTTTTGACGAATAGGTGAGTGGCGTCACGAAGTAAAGGACCTGAATTGGGCCCACGAATTTGGCAAGAGTCTTCCCATCACCTTATACGAGGGCAGTAAAACGAAAACCTTAAATTTATAATAACAAATCGAAATTTCGCGCCGTTATCCTGGTACAAAAAGCGTGCAGAATGGCCTGTAGGTGGCAGTATAGTGCAGATGCACACATACCGTCGCAGTATCAGTATAAAAATGGCCGCCCCACTTGGACCAGGGAAGAACAACGTTCTGTTATTCAGTTTTTGCGTAGTGAAGGTGTGAAATCTATTGAAATTCATCGACGAATGACGGTTCAGTACGATGATGCATGTTTGTCACAGCAGCAAGTCTACGAATGGAGTAGGAATTTCGCAAATTGTGTGTCTTCAGTGGAAGATGCTCCTCGTCCAGGTGAGGCACAACGAGTTGTGACTCCACAGAACATTGGAGCAGTTGAAGTGACACTGAATGACATTCCAGCATGTTTACAGATTTGTCATGGGTGAGCACACCACATTGGGGTTGGTTGGTTTGGGAGATTAAAGGTGCCAGACACCACATTGTGCATGATGTGCTCCAGTTTCACAAAGTGTCTGCAAAGTGGGTGCCATGGCAGCTGACTCCTGAAATGAGAGAACGACGTGTTGATGCTTGTGAAGAACTTCTTCGGCGCTTTGAACGAGAAGGTGATGGCTTCCTTGCAAGAATCGTTACTTGGGACGAAACCTGGGTTAACTTCCACCAACCGGAAACGAAGAAAGCGAGCAAGGAATGGCGCCATTCCTCATCTCCAAAACCAACGAAGTTTCGAACAGAACCATCAGCAGGGTAGGTTATGCTGACTCTCTTTTGGAACGAAAAAGGCGTCATTTTGGAGCATTACATGCCTAGAGGGACCACTGTCACCAGTAAATCATATACAGATGTCCTAAAAAATCATCTGCGGCCTGCCATCAAATCAAAGAGACGTGGATTGCTGTCAACAGGAGTCCTTTTGCAACATGACAATGCAAGGCCCCACATTACCCGTACAACAGTTGGAACAATCACAGATCTGCATTTTGAGTGTCTTCCTCATCCACCATACTCACCAGACCTTGCCCCAAGTGATTTCCATATGTTTGGACCACTCAAAGACGCAATGGGAGGAAAGCAGTTCCGTTCTGATGAAGAGGTACGCCACACGGTGCATGAGTGGTTGCACGGACTACCAAAAGAATTTTTTTTCTAAAGGAGTTTATGCACTTTGTAAGCGCTGGAGGACTTGCATTGAGCGTGGGGGAGATTATGTTGAAAAGTGATACAGCTTTGTACCACTGCTGCACAATAAATAATGTTTTAAAAAATATTTAAGGTTTTCATTTGACTCACCCTCGTATTACGCCCAGCCCACTGCTACCAAATTCTTAACTCATATCCAGTCGTACGGCTTTACTGAGATCGGCTGCCCCCCAGTATTATTTCGTCGCTGTAACTCTCGAGTGCAAACTTCAGTTTACTTATTTGAATACACACAGTCGTGATCACATATAAGTGATCACATTTTTACTTGAAGAAAGACAGTCTTGGTTGCAAATTGTTTTTATCTACTTATTGGTAAGGACGCATTTCGCCCTTGTGGGGTCTTCAGATTAACGTAAGAAGTAATGTGTTGAGCCGCCATCTGTCTAATGCCGGTATTTGGCATGTTTGATGGCCTGCTGCGAGGTCGGACGTGTCTTCTGTCTCGGCCACATTATATTTATATTTCATCCGCAGTACGCAGCGCTCCATGCTGTGAACGCCGGAACATCACGTCCGTTATGTTCTTATTTCTCTTTATGATGATAGAACGATCTTTCCTAATTATTTTTGTCTTAATGCCATATGCTGACATTAAAGGATAGATGGTAGCTCACCACATTCCTTCTTACGTTAATCTAAAGGTGCCCCACAAGGGCGAAATGCGTCGTTGCCAATAAGTAGATAAAAACACTTTGCAACCAAGGCCGTCGTATTTCAAGAAATTCATAACCAGTTACTGAACTAGGTGCCCAGTATGGAATGGAACCAATTTTACTTGTTTATTTTTATTTTCAGAAGACCGGATTCGAATTTCTTAGAGATCAACTTCAGATCTTACATTCTGTGAAGTGGCATCAAAATAACGCTGCAGATGCAATCAAAGAGAACACTAAAATAAAACAAAGTAGAAAAAAAGCGCAGCTGATATACCCTTGATGAATGCATGAACCGTTGGCGAGGAGCAAGTCCATCTGTGCAGGTAAGGATAACACTGCTAAATACGCCTCGGCTGCCGGTAGTTAATTAGCAGTAGCAGGGCCCATTGTCTCTGGCATAACATCATTGGTAGCCAATGGCCGTGAAACTCTATTATATTGTGCCAACAACACTAGTTAGCGGTCCTTGAGAAACAATGATCTCATAAAGAAGAACATTAGGGAATGACTTGCATGGTACTAGAGGGAGCTGTAGAGGGCAAAATCTGTAGAGGAAGGCAGAGATTGGAATACATCCAGCAAATAACAGAGAACGTAGGTTGCAAGTGCTTCTCTGAGCTTAAGAGGTTGGCACAGGAGATGAAATCGTGGCGGGCAGCATCAAACCAGTCAGAAGACTGATGACCAAAAAGAAAAAAAAGTTATAGAAAGTGACGAAATAGAAAAATAGCCACTATCCAGTGACAGCGTTCATTTAAACGTGCCTTCTGTAGGGCCTTCAGGTAAACGTAAACGTAGCAAATATGCTCAGTAGGACGCCAGCTTGGTAAGCAAGGAGACGATATACGTTCCACCATCAGTAAAAAATATTATGTTACCATTGGCAACGTGACGCCAGCTAATAACCATGGAAACGATATGGTGTTAATAAGTACCGGCGTCTGCCAAAGGATGTACGTAACCATCTGCAGCTACTGTAATACACTCATGTAACGTATATATTACTTAAATTAGCAGCGTGTTATGTCGTTATGCTTGCTCAGATATAATTGTTCTTTGTTTAAATGGCCCAGTCACTGCTTACAAGAAATATAGAACCTAAAGTGTAGATTACAAGACATTAAGACACTTTTATCAGTGTAAGATACATGCATATATCAAGGATGCACTTGATACCGGCTATAAATAAATTTCAATCGTACACAGAGATCAAATAAGTGATAGATATAAGGTGTTACAGTACAAGCTGGCCTGTACGACCATTTGGTAAATATCTACATATGTACGTGAAATTTACAGTTTGTTATATCTTTATGTTAGCACAGACATAATATTTATCACTTAAATGGCCATGTCACTGTTTACAAATTATAGCTAAACAATCTTACATTATGGATAACAAAATATACATGTAACTTTTACACAAATATAAAATACATGCGGACATACAGAATCCGAATTACTTTCGATTGTATATAAGTCCTGGCCGCAAAAAACGATGAAATTAATAGCAGTGATGAAGTGGTATAGTAAAAGCGGGTCTACATAACTGTTGGGTATATATTTAGGTTACTGCTTGTGATATCAAAGAGTGTATGGTAGAATACTATATGTTAGATAAAATGTGTATCAATTATTACAGGCTAAAGTGCTGTAAAGGTGGAATTATAAAGTACACTAATACGAGTATTTGGAAAATATTTGAATTTATTTAAAGCACCTGTTATCATGAGAGTAAAATCTTTAAAATAATAAGATAATCAGTAGCACAAAAGTTGGACAACAAGTGGGACTCATGTAAACTGAATATTGAAAATATGCATATGAATAGCACAGGGTAATATCTACAACCCATGAATGATGTAACGAAAGGTAAAAAACATTATATAAATGCCATATCAAGACTTAAAATGAAGTCAACTGGTACAAAACTCATAGACGTCTAGGAACAACAAATTAATAACAGTGGTGACATTAGCAAAGGCTAATTGTCGCCATTATGTACTACACTTATTTTACATGAAAAATGAAAGCGAACATTTAAAGCCAAAATACTGAATGGGGGCCTGTCATAAGCAGTATTATTTGCGAAGTATTCGATGGATGTAACATACATATTGTCATAAAAATACAAATTATTTATTATAATAAATTGTAAAATTATTAGCAGAACTTGAAAGAAAATTATAACTGGAGCATGAGTGCCAGTATTTCAAGGCTGATAATGTACACGATAAAATTTAAATCATGATACCTTATTATGAAAGACAAAATTGAGAGAACATATAAAAATCAGTGCCAGAAGAAAACTGTGCAAATTAAAATGCTTAATATAAGATTACACTGTGACAAAAGAGATGTTACTTATGGGGAAACTCAAAAAAATACAATATTTATAATACAAAACTAAGTTATGATACTTGGTTATAAATTAAGAGACTGAAAAAATTTATTAAGTGAAAGGTAAAAGAGCATTACATGTATTTCAAAGAGAACAAGGTTGTATTAATAAGGTAAGTAATAACATACTCTAACCTATATGAGAGTTGAATCTAACTGTCAAACTGTGAATGTGCAGAGCTAGGAATTTTACGTCACTTCATCGAAAAGATCAAATAAAAACTTTTCCGTAAAATCTAATTGCTTCCCAAGTAGGGCTGGCGCTTCTTTCTTGTGGTGGGTATAAATCTTAAGTTCCTCTAATGTATTTAGCAGCATTGCTTTAGGGACCCTATAGAGAACTTTGAGGTTATTGTCAATAGTTCCCTCATAGCATTTATTCTGGATGATATGTTGACCATCAACAGATTTATTACTGTCTGCTCCGTACCTATGTTCATGTAATCCAATCCGGCGTTTTCTGCTTGTCTGACCTATGTCAGGGCTGTTACATGTATTACAATTCCTATTTAAACTCCGGAATTTGAGAATTTCCTACCACTGTTGTCTGTAGTATGTCTTAACTTACGTTGCAGTAAATTATTTGATGAAAACGCTATGGTTACCTCTGTATTTATGTACGTCTCATTAATTTTATCAGATGTGTTGCCTAGGTGGGTAACTGTAGTAAACCTATAGTTATCTTTAATGGTGGCTGGTTTTGAATTTTGGTAAGAATTTTTATTTTATTAAATAAAATGTTAATGTATTCAGTGCTGTAATTGTTAGCTATAGCAGTCTGTTTAAGGGCATTCAGTTCTTCCTGAATTACCTCCGCGTGTAGTGGTAGCTGCATAATCCTGAAAATCATGGACTCGAAAAAGGCCTTTTTATACTTGAATGGATGACAAGATTAGGCGTCAATAATGACACCCGTGATACTCGGTTTTCTGTGGATAGTGAACTGACGTTCACCATTATAATTAATACTAGTGACATCTAACAAATTCAGGTTTTCAAGGGCCTCGTGTTCAACCGTAAATTGCAAATTTGGTGAACGTTGTTCAGCATAACCGTCAAAGCCTCAAATTCTTATAGGTATCCATCACAAGGAATGAGTGTGTCGTCTACATACCTTTTGTAATAGACGACATTATTACTTCCATCAGGATTGGTTTTAAAAATTGTGTTTCTATTTAATTAACAAATGTATCTGCAGTTCTGTCAACCCGGGAGTTAACTATGGCAAGGACATGTGTCGGAAAGCAAATTTTTCCGTTAGATGAAAATAATTAAAAGCTAAGGTATCTCCAAGTAATTCAATGAACTTAGAAATGTCTTCTATGTTCATGTTTTTATGTTTGATAGGATTATCTTTAGTAATCGGAATAGTTTCTGTGACTGTACTAATCGTGAAAATTTTAGTAATATCCAGTGACGCGAACCTTTTACCATCCGAAGGGTTAACTTTGTAAATTTTTTCAGCTAATTCATAGGGTTACTTTGCGTGCTCTTCCAGTTAGCCTGAAATGCGGAGCGTCAATTTTCTCGGGAAGAGGGTCGTTCAACGTCCACTGATACACCTAAAAGCGAACACAGGAGCAGTCTATGTATATGAGCCTCGTGCATGGCTGTATTGAACGCATACCCCAACCACAATGGGGATCTATCGCAACGGGTATGGTCTGTATCTTGGAAAGCAATGCGGGCAGTTCACTATTTTCGGTTCACCTGCTCAGCGAATGATGGACTGGGGAAATACATCGTTGTTGTGGTGTGACTATTAACAATTTCAAAGCAGAAATTACGAAAATATACACAGGACAATTTGGAGCAGTAACTAACTCTCTACATGGGCCAAAGGCTTCAAATATAGTCGGAAAGCATTTCATAGCACTCCAGGATGATGTGTCATGCGTCTGGATCAACCAGCAGAAACCAGTAAATGCATCCATGGGCACAAACGTGTATCGGATTTAGTGTCGGGATCCTGAGAAAGACCCCACTTAGTCCACATTTTCTCCGTGGGCTGAATAGCTGCCTCCAGTGCTACAAACTCCTGGTGAATATTCAGAGCTGGCTTACTAATTGTACACGCATTATAGACCTCTAATTTGTTTGTCCACGGCCTTCCAGATAAAGCGTCCATCATTTTCATCTTGATCTTAAAGAGCGCCAGATGCTCACCTACAAGAATTTCATAGTAATACATCAAGACCAAACAAGGACCCTTGGAGTAGACAACATTCTATTAGAACTACTGATAGCCTTGGGAGATCCTGCCATGACAAAACTGTTTCATCTGGTGAGCAAGATGTATGAGACAGGCGAAATGCCCTCAGACTTCAAGAATAATATAATAATTCCAGTCTCAAATGAAGCAGGTGTTGACTGGTGTGGAAATTACCCAACTATCAGTGTAATAAGTTGCGTCTGCAAAATACTAACGCGAAATCTTTACGGACGAATGGAGAAACTGGTAAAACTGGTAGAAGCCGACTTCGGGGAAGATCAGTTTGGATTCCGTAGAAGTACTGGAACACGCGAGGTTATGATAACCCTACGACTTATCCTATACGGTATATTAAGGAAACGCAAACCTACGTTTCTAGTAGTTGTGGACTTAGAGAAAGCTTTTGACAATGTTGACTGGAATACTCTCTCTCAAATTGTGAAGGTGGTGGGGGTCAAATACAAGGAGCGAAAGGCTATTTATAATTTGTTCAGAAACCAGATGACAGTTATAATAGTTGAGGGGCATGGGAGCGATGCAATGGTTGGGAAGGGAGTGAGGCGGGGTTGTAGCTTTCCCCGATGTTATTCTAGCAGTATATTGAACAAGCACTAAAGGAAACAAAAGAAAAACTTGGAGTAGGAATTAAAAGTGAAGAAATAACATCTTTGAAGTTTGCCAATGACATTGTAATTCTGTCAGAGACAGCAAAGGACTTGGAAGAGCAGTTGAACGGAATGGACAGTGTCTTGAAAGGAGGATATAAGATGAACATCAACAAAAGGAAACGAGGATAATGGAATGTAGTCGAATTAAGTCGGGTGATGTTGAGGGAATTAGATTAGGAAATGAGACACTTAAAGTAGTAAAGGAGTTTTGCTATTTGGGGAGCAAAATAACTGATGATGGTCGAAGTAGAGAGGACATAAAATGTAGACTGGCAATGGCAAGGAAAGCGTTTCTGAAGAAGAGAAATGACATCGAGTATAGATTTAAGTCAGGAAGTCTTTTCTGAAAATATTTGTATTGAGTGTAGCCATGTATGGCTCTGAGCACTATTGGACTTAACATCTATGGTCATCAGTCCCCTATAACTTAGAACTACTTAAACCTAACTAAGCTAAGGACATTACACACATCCATGCCCGAGGCAGGATTCGAACCTGCGACCGTAGCAGTCGCGCGGCTCCGGACGGAGCGCCTAGAACCGCTGGACCACCGCGGCCGGCTAGCCATGTATGGAATTGAAACATGGACGATAAATAGTTTATACAAGAAGAGAATATAAGGTTTGGAAATGTGTTGCAACAGAAGAGTACTGAAGATTAGATGGGTAGATCACGTAACCAATGAGGAGGTACTGAATAGAACTGGAGAGAAGACGAATTTGTGGCGCAACTTGATTATAAGGTGGATCGGTTGGTAGAACACGTTCTGAGGCATCAAGGGATCACCAGTTTAGTATTGGAGGGAAGCGAGGAAGATAAAAACTGTAGAGGGAGACCAAGGGATGAATACACTAAGCAGATTCTGAAGGGTGTAGGTTGCAGTAGTTTCTCAGAGACGAAGAAGCTTGCACAGGATAGAGTAGCATGGAGAGGTGCATCAAACCAGTCTCTTGACTGAAGACCACAACAGCTACAAGATCAAGACGAGAAGTACTAAATCCTTGTGTAAAACTACTTAATGCGCATGCCTTCCCTACGAGGTGCAACACAGGATATCCCCTTCTATACAATATGGCCTAAGAGTATCCCTTCCTGATTCTTCCCTGCAGCTTACTTATCTCTGGCTTGAAATCCCGACGTCGTTAAAAATAAGAGAACACCCACTTAAGATTTGACGAATTGAGTTCACAGGCCCTTTCGACTGGGAGATGCTCTTGTTTCTCCCCGACTATACTGCTTTGGCCAGAGCTGACCAAGATTTCGGCTTGCGGGTCGTGCCTTGACACGAGTGCCAGAGTGCTCAACGGTTATCTCTGACGGATCTGGCCCGCCGATCTGAGTACCGTCGTTTCTCACTAACTTGCAGCCCTCTCCCCAATTTGCCCGCAGGCCGGGTCCGTTCTTGTGCTGAGGCAAATCGACAGGTTTCGTGATTCATCCATGGACCCAGGACTGGCGTGCATCCACGACAGGCCAGCTGCGACGGACGACGGATCTCAAGAGTTGCGACTGTGTCTCACTGCAAGTACGTTGTACTGTGCGACGTTTTATAAGCATACTATTTATTGTAGTACATTTTCCGAATTTGAAAGTACCTCGTACCTTCGAGAAAAAATGTGGGAGATAGAAGGAAGAAAATTGTGCTGCTACAGGCTGTTTGAGCCTTTGTAGAGCACAATAATTCGTAGTTCCTGTAAAATAATGGACACAACAGTTATGGGTAACAGCAAACAGTAATGAAATATTACAAGTAGAATTTTATTGACCACAATGTAGTGTTGGTTTATACAACTCATCCCTCATCCTTCCCCTCCCCCAACCCATACCGCTTTCAAACTTCTTTCTTTAGATCTACACCTTTCTGAGGTTATTTCTGAAATTACAGAAGGTATTTTAAATCCGTCTTTGTAACTGCAGCCGGCCGGTGTGGTCGAGCGGTTCTAGGCGCTTCAGTCTGGAGCCGCTGAAACCACTTTTTTGTAGCTGCAACCAACTGCGCGTTTTTATCATCAAATGCATTTCGTTTTATTGAAATAATGCATCATCAGTGGTCTGTAAAGAAACTTATTTACAATTTGGCTTGCTTACCGCATATAAAAATAGTTAGCTACAAAAGATGGTGTCACTTTCAATAATTATGTGGAATTTTTGGCGCAACTCAGGAAACACCGTCTGATTGCACGCTTTTGAGGAATTCCTTTGTTTTCCACGCTTGTTAGCTTTTAAAACACGTTCGTCCGCAGTTGGAACTCTATCTAGAAATGTTTCGGCCATCTCTTTGCACGCCCCAATTTTCACACACTTGTTTGCGTAATGTTCATGTGTCAGTTTTCATAAACAAGGCATTTCACAGTTCAGTTGTATAAGATTTTCGATGTCGATGTTGGTCCACCCCTTTACAATACTAGTAGCAATTCAACCTTGCTGTCACCTGAAACCACTCATTCATCAGTGTTAAGTTTAGAGTATCACCTAAATTTCTCTGATTGCCATGTTAAAATTTGCTTCTTTTGACAAAACAAAGTGGAGTTTAAGTCTTCAAATACTCGCATCTCACGGTAAATAAGATAGTGGCACTCGTCTACCATATGTAAAAATACTCTTCTCTTTGCGTGCTATCATTTGCAAAAAAATCTCATTACGATATTTCAGGCCGGTTTGTGAGATAGGAGGTATGTTATGAATACTTCATTCCAGCTTAATCGCTGACACGACCGACAGCAAATGAGTGTGCTACGTAAGATAAATTTTCTCGACATCCGTAATAGACAGACCTCCTCCATAGTCTTAAGAAAAATCTTATATGATAGCTAAACTTTATGTGCAGCAATGTATGGACTTATATGCACCAAATGAAAATTCGTAGCGACTCTTATTTTTCATCGCAAACTTTGCGGATTTCGGGCACTGTTTTACTTACACAAATGAGCCAAAATATTATGAAAAAGCACTCCGTCTTCAGGTCACAAGTGGCCCATCGGGACCATCTGACCACCTGTCATCCTCAGCTAAGGATGCGGATGGGAAGGGCGTGTGGTCAGCATACCGCTCTCCCGATCGTTACGATGGTTTTCTTTGACCGGAGCCGCTACTATTCGGTCGAGTAGCTCCTCAATTGGCATCACGAGGCTGAGTGCACCCAGAAAAATGGGAACAGTGCACGACAGTCCGGATGGTCACCCATCCAAGTGCCGACCTTCCGCGACAGCGCTTAACTTCGGTGATTTGACGGGAACCGGTGTATCCTCTGCAACAAGGCCGTTGCCATCAAAATATTGTGACCACCTACTTAATAGCTTCTTTATCTGTCTTTTAAACGAAATACATAACTGATTCCGTTCATCAGGATCCGACAGTTTATCAGTAGGTTTGTGGAGGTATGTAGCATTGGACACCTACCCCATGTGTCACGCTAATTCGCGTAAAACGCTAATTCGCATAAATAACGGCCCGCTAATTTGCGTGCGCGATAATGGCGCCCGATAGCGATCCGGATGGGTTCTTAGGATTTACATTGGACGAATTTGGTCCTCGACACATCAACACGAGTTCACTATAATGCTCCTCAGACCGCTGTAGGACGGTTCTGTCCCGAGACACGAGCAATTACACTATTGAAAGATGACATCGCCGCCGGGCAAAGACATCAAGCATGAAGGGATGCAGGTTGTTCGTAGTTGTCAGCGTGTCTTCGATTACTACCACAGGTCCCAGGCAAGCGCAGGAGAGCGTCTCCCAGAGCTTAATACTGCTCCCAGCAGCGTGCGTCCGTGGCGCGCTGCACGTTTCGAGCCACCGTTCATCTCTATGACAGCGTTTGTGGAGACGACCATCGACCTAGTGTAGCAAAAATGTGGTTCACCGAAGAGCCGAGACGTTTCCACTGATCAACGATCGAATCTCGATGGTCCAGTTCCCACTGAAATCGTAACTATTGAGGATGTCGTTGACACGTAGGGGTGGTCTGCTGCGGAGCAACATGTTCAACAATGTACCATGAACGGTGTGCCCCGAAACACTTTGGCAGAGATCACCATCTACCCCATCTTACAGAGCGGACAAGCCTCCAAACGCCAAATTCTGTGAAGAGACGTGGGCGTCCCACCATTTAGCATCTAATGATAGTTTCACTGTCCTTCTACGTCCCTCCGTAGATGCTCACGACAGTAGTACGTGAATATTTAACCACCTTCACCGTTTTAGAGATACTCGTTCACAGGCTGTGCGTAATAATAACCTGCCCTTGTGAAAGTCGCTTATCTCAATGGATTTCCCCATTTGCAGCCCGTATCTTCGCTACGATTATCCGTCGCCCGTGCCTGCTCCGCTTACATACTTATGTTACCGCGTCAAGTGCTCGCAAGGAATCCAACTACGCGGTGTGGGATGGTCATAACATTTCAGCTTATCAGTGTATACGCGAAATATCACAATAACTTCGACCATTAGCGATATGATAGGCGTTTCATCATGGAGCTCACCTGTACACCTATAACAGAGGTAAAAACCGTTTTTTTACCGAATAGTTTCTTTATAATAGCGTGAGAAAAATTGCAGGGTAGCCGACATGAGCGCGCCGTTCAGCCGAATTGGCGCGTCAGCCATCGGCTGTGCGGGGTCTCACGGACTTGTCTGAACGAGGCCCGCCACATAAATTCTCCCGTGTGCGCTCCCGATGAGAGATCGGATCGATTGTTTCCAGAAATGCTGGTACGGACCCAAAATTGTGCCTCCATTAATGCACAGGCGGGGACTTCAGTCTCTAAGAATCCACCGCATACGTCCACGGCCCGTAGCTAAAATCCGCTCGTGAGTGGCCAGGACTTCTCTAATGTGTCCATGATGTTCGTCAAATCTGAAAATTACCATATCATCAAGGTCGTAGTAAATACTTCAGATCCTGAAAAACCTAGTCCAAAATTCTGGACAGAACCCCAGCCCCCATAGCCCAAACGGAACTCTATTGCACTTTAAAGATTTCAGCCAAAACACGTTTTACTGAAGGATAACATTTCTGTTTAAGGCTCGGTAATCCGCAAGGGGAAGACCCCGTCCTGTCCTTTAGGCACAACAAATACTGGGGAAGAATGTGTGTGTGTGTGTGAAATCTTATGGGACTTAACTTCTATGGTCATCAGTCCCTAAGCTTACACACTACTTAACCTAAATTATCCTAAGGACAAGCACACACACCCATGCCCGAGGGAGGACTCGAACCTCCGCCGGGACCAGCCGTACAGTCCATGACTGCAGCGCCTGAGATCGCTCGGCTAATCCCGCGCGGCTGGGGAAGAATAAAGTGATCTATATGGCCTAATAACTCTCTCTTTCACCATCTCATCTATGACGGTCTTAAGCTGCTTAATACGAGGTGGAACGATATTGTCAATGAGCCCCGTTTTATGTTTTTTTTTCCATTTCACTTCCTCCAAGCGATCGGCCAAGTCATCACGAAACTGAGCACACAGCTGGCAGAGGCAACAACCTCGTACAGGGATAAATGACAAATCATTCTTTTTTCATAATGGCACCCATCGTGACAACTCTTGCTTGCTTCTCTGACCCTCCTCCTGAACGATGCTTACAAAATTCGTAGGCGTGGGCCCTATCGAAGCTAAAAGAAAACTTGTCTCTCCTCCAGTTCGAAATTATACCCACTTGGGGGTTAAAATCTGCCACCAGAAAAGCGGAAACCTATCTATTTCGAACCACCTTGACTTGGACCACCCAGGTAATGTCTTTATACTGCTCCTTGACGGAATCGTCCCCAAACAACTGCGTTTACCTATAACTTGCTACTCTACCCAGTGAGTTCAGGAAACTTGCATTTTCATAAATTAATAAACAACGTCCGCGGAGCCCAGCGATCTGGTACTATATTTCGGTTAAAACAACAGTCGAGATCGCAATAACATTTGTTTATTATGATCGGGTTCGGCTCATGTTAAAGCCATATCCGATCGTACACAGTGTACGATCGTAGTATCACGTGAAAAACCGAGGAGCCGCAAGCACGAGGCACAGTGGGTCCAAAAAGTCTGAGGATGGCTTTAATAGTAGGGCTGTCCAGAAAGTAAGTTACGATCGCTCGCGAAATGGAAACGACTATGAAAATCCGATAAAGCTTTGCAAAGATGTGTTGGGCAGTGTCTCTAGTATGACTCTAGGTAGAATTATGTCGCTCTTTTCATTCCTGAGCTCTTAGTGAGCGCGTAAAGATGTTATAGAAAATAGTGTCTCCCGCCAAGTACGAGGGCCTGGTGAGAATTTTCCCCTGAAGCTATGCAACCAACATTACGTAACTGTCGTGCGGTTTCTTCTTCAAGACAATTCCCAGCCTCATTCTGCAGGGGCAATGAAGATGTCCCTGCATCGTTTCAATTGGAAATATTTGGTTACCCACAATACAGTCCGTAATTGTCTCCCACTGAGTTTCATCTCTGCTCAAACGAACCGCTGGCTATGAAGACAACATTTTGGCACAGACAACGAGCTTTAGGCCAGCGTAGAGAATTGGCGGAAAGCACTGGCGGCTGCCTTCTATGATGAGAGTATTGGAAAGTTGGTACAACGCTACGACGAATGTCTGAGTCAGAACGGTGACTACGTAGAGAAGAAGCTGAAAGGTGTAGCTAACTGTTACAAATGAAACATTTCTGATTTTCGCTGTGATTTTCATTTCGCGATCAATCGTAACTTATTTTCTGGACAGCCCTCGTATAAGCCGAAACCGGTAATAACAAACAAATGTTATTGCGATCTCGGCTGTTATTTTAACCAAACTTGCATATTGCACAGCTTGTCAGATACCACTCTTCATTAAGTACGCTCAGAGAACTTCCAGAATCGAATGGTGAACTAGGCATCGCCACGATCCTTTTACAAAATAATACCCTCAGCAAGACGCGGTTCCCCACTTGTCATCCGGCCAAAGTAAACCTTTTCTATCAACTGATTGGGCACCCACTTAGATAAAAAGTACCTGCATATAGGCCACCTAAATTCCGGAAAGGACAATTTATTCAGCATTGCCTCCTTCAAAGATTGTTCTAAACCCCCAGTGACCACCACACAAATATTGGTAAACTGCTCATCAGTAAAACCAAACATTTCACTACAATCCCGCAAATCCAGAAGAAAATACAGTTAATGTTCAACCCTCTCACTGCGTGTCACTGATTATACTTCCCTTTCCCGCAGCAGTCCCCCTAGAGGGTTAGGCAATTAGTAAACAGCCCGCAAAACGCGCACGCTGTTCTGCGATAATTCGCTCACTGTGCACCGATTCCGTGGATAACGCTCGCCCATCTGCCCCGGCGCCACCGGTACAGCTGATTGTCCTCTGCGTTCTCATGACCAACTCTCAGATTAGCTCCTGTAATTGAACAATGCATATCCCCAATACGACGTTACGCAAATCCCGAACACAGTTAGCATAACGCACCACATGTGCCCTAATTCTAATTTGCGAGCTTAAAGGCTATGCATTTCGAAATAAGACACTAACGAAGCAAGTTCCCCTAGTGAATCCGAATGCTGGCGACGGTGTCACTTACCTCGGCCATTTCGATATTAGGCAGGGTCACAAAGCGTTCGGATTCCTACCGCAGACGACGTGCCAGCTCAGCCGCACTCTCAGAAACGTCGCAACGTCTAGTCATCACTTCACAGTCAATCTCGTCCTTGTACAACTCAGCGATACCAGCTACTTCTTTCGCTGACATTCTGAAACAATTAAAAGGTAGTCCCCGAAAGACCATGAAAATAACACAGAGAAACTACTTATTAAAATCTGGAAAAATTAAAACCTTTGGCACTCAACAACCCCAACCCTACTAAATTCCAGTTATACCCACCAATCACCACACTCGCACTCACGTTCTGCTGCCGAAATATGACGGTACATGAGACTATTGGTGCCGTGTTGAGAGGTGTGCAAAACAACATTCCAAGAAAATCATTTTTCATTTTCAATATTCCAACGATGCAAAATCGTAACACTTACATGGGGGGTTAAAAATTGTAAAGATTTAAACTCAATTAGCAAAAACAGAATTGAAAGAAATAGCACTGACACCCAAACCTCAAGATATCAGACACTTAGATGGGAACCAAACGTTGTATGTCGACAGAGTACCAACGTAAACACCGATTTAGTTCTAGTTATGTGATGTCGTCCAGTAGAACATGAGCAAATTGTAATGAATGTAATAAGAGAACTATGAAGCACAGGAAAAGCTATACAAAACAATCGATAGGTGAGCGATTGTTTTGTAGATTTCGCGTGGGTGATTTCGAAGAGCTTTAAGGAGTCGTTTCAAACGTCCTGCGTTCAAACACTACATAAGACAATTTTTTTTAACTGTTTACTCGTGGAACTGTATGTTGTATGGGAGAACATTTTCCTGACATGTAAAAGAACTTTTCTGAGTTTGTAGAAATGTTCTTTTGGCAGTCTGATTTCGCTTCGTAAGTTGAAAGTAGCAAACCTATCCAAATGTACTCTTTAGATTTGCTAA
This sequence comes from Schistocerca piceifrons, assembly GCF_021461385.2. Lineage (NCBI taxonomy): Eukaryota > Metazoa > Arthropoda > Insecta > Orthoptera > Acrididae > Schistocerca > Schistocerca piceifrons. Next base: position 673,541,546 of record NC_060140.1, on the reverse strand, counting down.
GCAAATTCATGTGACATTATTCTGAATGTCCTGTCTGAAAATTAATTTGAGCAGACCGTTAGAAAACCAACTCGTGAAAGTAACAACATCGTAGCAACAAACAGATCTGAACTTATCGAATCAGTTAACGTAAACGAAGGTTTCAGTAGTCATAACGCTGTGATAACAACTACGACTTGGGGCTTTACAAGGGATTTTAACAAAGGTAGGAAAGCGTTTTCGTTTAGCAAAAGTGACAGCGTATAAATTGCAGAGAAAGTAGTCAGCATCGAACATTCAGTGATGAGGACGAAGATGGGGAGCACAAATCGAAAAAATTCAAACTCGCCGTTCAGTATGGCTTAGAGAAGAATGTTCCAAGCAAGATCTTAAGAGCTGGAAAAGACCCACATTGGTATAGCAGCTGTGTTAGAAAACTTTTCCCTAAACAAAGAGAGATTCAACTTTAGATTCATGAGAAGTCAAAACATAGCAGAAAAACATAAGTTGAACGAAGCGAAAATGAGCGTAAGCAAAGCAATTGGAGAAGCGTTCCATGACTTTGAAGATCAAATTTTCTCGACCAATCTCTGTAAAAGTCTAAAACCTTTGGGCACATGGACGCAGGTACAAACCAGGACCCGCAGTGCAGCGATAGCATCTTCGATTAACAAGCAAAACGTCATCATCTCTCGTTCGAAACCCGCAACCGCATAAGTTTTGATTAATCACCATCGGCGGCAGAAGGTTTTCAGCATAAGAAGTCATTCTCATTCTCCCAACGGCATTGTCAAACAAGCAGAAACTGCACATAAAGGCGGAAGAATCACCAATGATCAACGGCATGATGATTCAGAAGATAATGGAAACCACTGCATTAAAGACACGTAACGTGTATCCACAGCCTCTAATTGAAAAAGTGCCATGACGTTCTCTTCATTGGCGAAAGATTCTGGAATAGCCCCCATTCGGATCTCCAGGAGGGGACTGCAAAGTGGGGGGGGGGGGGGTGACCATGAGAAAGAGATTGATTAACGAAGAAAGGATAACGTTCCCCATTCGGATCCCCGGGGGAGGGTACCGCAAAGCGGAAGGTAACCATGTGAAAAAGATTGAATAACCAACGAAAGGATAACGTTCCACCACTCGAAACGTGGAACGTCAGCAGCTTGAAGGTGGTAGGAAAGCTAGAAAAATCTAAAAAGGGAGAAGAAAAAGGTCAATCTAGATATGGTAGATGTCAGTGAAGTGAAATGGAAAGAAGACAAGGATTTCTGGTCAGATTAGTAAGAGGAAATATCAGCAGCAGCAGAAAATGGTGTACGGAAGTTGGAGCCGTTATGAAAAGGAAGGTAGGGCAGAGTGTGTTGCTGTGCACAGTTATTATCAGAAACGACAGCAAACCAACACCAACGACAATACTTTAGGTATACATACCGACGTCACAAGATGGAGATCAAGAGAAAGAGAAAGTGTATTAGGATATTGAAAGGATAGTAGAGTATGCAAGGAAGATGAAATTAGTCATGGGAGACTGGAATGCACTTGTAGAGGAAGAAGCAGAAGAAAAGGTTACAGGAGAATACGGGAATGAGACAAGGAATGAGAAAGGAGAAAGACCTAATTGAGTTCTAATAAATTTCAGCTAGTAGTAGCGAATAACCTGTTCAAGAACCACAAGAAAATGAGGTATACTTGAAAAAGACAGGTGATACGGGAAGATTTCAGTTAGATTACATCATGGTCAGACAAAGATTCCGAAATCAGATACTGGATTGTAAAGACCTACCCAAGAACAGATACAGACTCAGATCACAATGCAGTATTGATGAAGAGTACGCAGAAGCTTCAGAGATTAGTCAGGAAGAACCATTACACAAAGAAGTCGGATGCAGAAGTACTGAGGAATGAAGAGATACGCTTGAAGTTCTGTAAGGCTATAGACACAGCAATAAGGAACAGCTCAGTACGCAGTACAGTTGAAGAGAAATGAACAGCTCTAAAAATGGAAAGAAAAACGTAGCTTCAGAGAAGGTAACTGCAATGAAACACTGGATATCAGAAGATATACTTCAGTTGATCGGTGAAAGAAGAAAATCCAAAAATATTCAGAGAAACAGAAGTCGCTGCGGACTGAAAGCATTTTGTCGGAAGGACTGACTCGGCATATAGGAAAGTCAAAACAACCTTCCGTGAAATTAAAAGCAAGTATGGTAACATTGAGAGTGTAACTGGAATTCCACGTTAAACACAGAGAAGAGAGCAGATAAGTGGAAACAGTACACTGAAGGCCTCTATAAATGGGAAGATTTTTCTGCTGTGTAAAAAAACAGGAGTCGATTTAGAAGAGATAGGAGATCCAACATTAGAACCAGAATGGAAGAGAACTTTGGGGAAATTAAGTTCAAAAAATGGCTCTGAGAACTATGGGACTAAACTTCTGAGGTCATCAGTCCCCTAGAACTTAGAACTACTTAAACCTAACTAACCTAAGGACATCATACACATCCATGCCCGAGGCAGGATTCGACCGTAGCGATCGCGCGGCCCAGACTGTAGCGCCTAGAACCGCTCGGTCACTCCGGCCGGCCGAATTAAGTTCAAATCACGCAGATAGGATAGATAACATTCCATCAGAATTTTTCAACCACTGGGGGAAGTGACAACAAGACGATCATTCACGCTGGTGTGTTGAAAATATACGCCCTACGAAGTATCATCTGACTTTTAGAAAAACATCATCCACACAATTCCAAAGGTTGCAAGAGCTGATAAGGGCGAGAATTACCGCGCAATCAACTTAACGCCTAATGCATCCAAGTTGCTTACAAGAAAAATACACAGGAAGAAAACTGATGATGTGTTAGATGATGATCATTTGATCATTTTGGGTTTAGGGAAGGTAAGGGAACGTTCCGGTTGATGATGGGAGTAAGACTTAAAAAAAATCAAAGCACGTTCATAGGATAGGTCGACCTGGAAACAGCGTTCAACAACGGAAAATGGTGGAAAATGTTCGGGATTCTGAGAGAATTAGGGGTAAGGTACAGCTAGTTCGTTCGGTTAGCCGTGTGGTCTAATGCAATGCTTTCTGGGCGGGAAGGTGTGCCGGTCTCCGGCTCGAATCCACCCGGCGGATTGGTGTGGAGGTCCGGTGTGCCGGCCAGTCTGTGCGCCGAACCCTGGGTTCGGTGTGGGGTGGCGGTGGGGTGAGTGGACTGCTGTAGCCTGTTGTGGGGTTGTGTAACATTGCGGGCTACGGCGGGAACGAAGCCTCTCCGTCGTTTCTAGGTCCCCAGTTCCATACAGTACAATACAATACAATACAAGGAACAGGGACAGACGGGTAATGAACAATATGTACAAAAGCCAAAAGGAAATAATAAGAGTGGACGACCAAGAACGAAATGGTCGGATTAAAATGGGTGTAAGACAGGGATGTACTCTTTCGCCCCTACCGTTCAATCTGTACATCGAAGAAGCAATTGTTGTTGTTGTTGTCTTCAGTCCTGAGACTGGTTTGATGCAGCTCTCCATGCTACTCTATCCTGTGTAAGCTTCTTCATCTCCCAGTACTTACTGCAACCTACATCCTTCTGAATCTGCTTACTGTATTCATCTCTTGGTCTCCCTCTACGATTTTTACCCTCCACGCTGCCCTCCAATGCTAAATTTGTGATCCCTTGATGCCTCAGAACATGTCCTACCAACCGGTCCCTTCTTCTTGTCAAGTTGTGCCACAAACTCCTCTTCTCCCCAATTCTATTCAATACCTCCTCATTAGCTATGTGATCTACCCATCTAATCTTCAGCATTCTTCTGTAGCACCACATTTCGAAAGCTTCTATTCTCTTCTTGTCCAAAGTATTTTTCATCCATGTTTCACTTCCATACATGGCTACACTCCATACAAATACTTTCAGAAAAGACTTCCTGACACTTAAATCTGTATTCGATGTTAACAAATTTCTCTTCTTCAGAAACGCTTTCCTTGCCATTGCCAGTCTACATTTTATATCCTCTCTACTTCGACAATCATCAGTTATTTTGCTCCCCAAATAGCAAAACTCCTTTACTCCTTTACTACTCTAAGTGTCTCATTTCCTAATCCAATTCCCTCAGCATCACCCGACTTAATTCGACTACATTCCATTATCCTCGTTTTCCTTTTGTAGATGTTCATCTTATATCCTCCTTTCAAGACACTGTCCATTCCGTTCAACTGCTCTTCCAAGTCCTTTGCAGTCTCTGACAGAATTACAATTATGGAACTAAAAGAAAGGTTCAGACGTGGAATTAACTTTCATGGTGAAATGATATCAGTGATATGATTCGCTGATGGCTTTGCTATCTTGAGTGAAAGGAAAGAAGAAATACACGATCGATCTGCTGACTGGAATGAACTGTCTAATGATTACAGAATATGGATTGAGAGTAAATCGAAGAAAGACGAAAGGATTGATCGTCACGAAGTAGATGAAGTTAAGGAATTCAGCTACCTAGGCAGCAAAATAAAAATGGTTCAAATGGCTCTGAGCACTATGGGACTCAACTTCTGAGGTCATTAGTCCCCTAGAACTTAGAACTAGTTAAACCTAACTAACCTAAGGACTTCACACACATCCATGCCCGAGGCAGGATTCGAACCTGCGACCGTAGCGGTCTCGCGGTTCCAGACTGCAGCGCCTAGAACCGCACGGCCACTTTGGCCGGCTGCAGCGAAATAACCAATGACGGACGAAGCATAGAGGACATCAGATGCAGAGTCCTAAAGTGTACTCTTTCCACCTATCTGCATTTAACAGTGATATTCCAGTTGGAGTCTTAATGTTTACACTCTTGCTTTTAATTTCACAGGAGGTTATTTTGACTTTCCTATATGCCAGTTCAGTCCTTCCGACAATCATTTGTTTTCTGATTTCTTCACATTTTCAATTCAGCCATTTCGTCTGGCTTCTTGCGCTTCCTATTTATTTCGTTCCGCAGCGACTTGTATATCTGTATTTCTGAATTTCGCTGAACATTTTTGTACTTCCTTCTTTCATCGAGCAACTGAAGTATTTCTTCTGTTAGCCGTGGTTTCTTTGCAGTTATCTTCTTTGTACCTATGTTTTTCTTTCACATTTCTGTGATTGCCCCTTTTACAGATGTCTATTCCTCTTCAACTGTACTACCTTCTGAGCTGTTCCGTATTACAATATATATAGCTTTAAAAACTTCAAACGTATTTCGTATTAGTACCTCTGCATCCCACTTCTTTGCGTACTGATTCTTTCTAACTAATCTCTTAAACTTCAAACTGCTCTTCAACGCTACTACATTGTGATCTGAGTCTATATCTGCTCCTGGGTAGGCCTTTACAATGCAGTATCTGATTTCGGAATCTCTGTCTGACCATGATGTAATCTAATTGAAGTCTTCCCGTATCACTGGGCCTTTTCCACGTATACCTCCTCCTCTTATCATTCTTGAAGAGGTTATTAGCTATTACCAGCTGAAATTTATTACAAAACTCAATCAGTCTTTCTCCTCTCTCATTACTTGTCCCGGGCCCGCATTCTGGTGTTACTTTTTTTTCTAGTCCTTCCCCTACAATTGCATTCCAGTCCCCCATGACTATTAAATTTTCATTTCCCTTTACTTACCGTGTTACCCATTAAATACCCTCATATACTTTTTCTGATTCTTCATCTTTAGCTTACAACCTCGGCGTGTAAACATGAACTATCGTTGTCGGTGTTGGTTTCCTGTCGATTCTGATAAGAACAACCCTATCACTGAACTGTTCACAGTAATTTACTCTTTGCCATACCTTCCTACACATAACGAATCCTACTCCCCGCCATGCCTTTTTCTACTGCTGTTGGTATTACCCCATACTCATCTGACCAGAAATCCTTGTCTTCTTTCCATTTCACTTCACTGACCCCTACTGTTCTAGATTGAGAGATTGCATTTCCCTTTTCATATTTTGTAGCTCCCCTACCACGTTCAAACTTCTGACATTCCACACGTCAATTAGTAGAACGTTAGCCTTTGCTGGTTATTTAATCTTTTTCTCATGGTCACCTCCCCTTTGGCAGTCCCCTCCCAGAGATCCGAATGAGGGTTTGTTCCGTAATCTTTTGCCAATGGAGAGAACATAATGATACTTTTTTAATTATGTGCTACATGTCCTGGGAACACACGTTATGTGTCTTTAACGCAGTGGTATCCTTTGCCTTCTGCATCCTGAAGCCACTGATCATTGGCGATTCTTCGACCATATGGGGCAGTTTCCCACCCCAAGGACAAGAAAGCGCCTTGAGCCTCTGTCCGCTGCTCCGCCTTCTTTGATAAGGCCTTTGACAGAATGAGGGTGACTTCTTACGTCGAAAGTCTTCTGCCTCCAACATTGCTTATTAATCAAGATATAAGTAGTTGCAGTTTACGAACCTGGGAATGAGGAAGTTTTGATTACTAATCAAAGACACTACCCCTATACCAAGGGATCGATACCAGTTCGAATTAATGGAAGACATAGAGAAGGCTCAATGGAGAGCGACTGGTTTCATTATGGGATTGTTAAATCGGCGCGAGAGTGTTATCGGGATGCCCGACAACCTCTACGGCTAGACGTTACAGGAGCAGCGTTGTGCATCACGGACGGGTTTACTACCACAATTTCAAGAAATCACTTTCCGAAATGAGTTGGACAACATATTACTTCCTCCCGCATACATATCGCGTAGTGAGCACGACGAGAAAATTCAAGAAATTAGCGACAACACAGAGGTTTACCGATAATCAGTCTTCCCAAGCGCCATCCGCAAATGGAACATGATAGGCCGGAGCACCCTCCGCCACAAACCATTAGGTGCCTTGTGGAGTATGCTGTAGGTGCAGATGAAGACAGGTTTATTCAGCAAGCGCGAAATCGTCACGGAGATACTCAGTCAGCTCCAGTGGCAGACGTTGCAAGAGAGTCTTTCTACATCACGTTGTGGTCTACTGTTAAAGTCACGCGAGGGTACACTCCTAGAAAGGTCAACCAGTATACTGCTTCCTCCTACGCTCCTACGTACATTTCGCGAAAAGACCATGAAAATAAAATTGGAGAGATTAGAGCCCACACGAAAGCTTACCAGCAATCGTTCTTCCCGCGAAACATACGCAGTTGGAACAGGACAAGGGGAGAAGTGACACTGGTTCACAAAGTACCCTCCGCCACACACCGCAAGATGGCTTCAAAACTATAGATGTACATACTTACTTACTTACTCCTCGGCTCTACAGCCCTTGAATGGCCTTGGACTGCGTCACAATATCCTGCCATTCTATCCGATCCATGGCTTTCCGTCTCCATCCTCTGACACCCAGCTTTTTCATGTCTTCTTCAACTCCATCTACCCATCTCTTTCTGGAGCGTCCCCTCCGCCGTCTGCCTCCAGCCTTGCCATCAAAAATCCTCTTAATCCTCTTACATGCTCTGTCTTCTTCCATTCTGACCACGTGCCCTGCCCACCACAGTCTTCTTATTTTAATAGTAGTGACAATGTCAGGTTCTCCAAAAAGGTGTTGTAGTTCTGCATTCGTACGAATGCGCCAACTTTCCTGATCATATATTGAGCCATATATTTTACGTATCACCTTTCTCTCCCATATGCTAAGGATCCTTTCCTCATTTACAGTCATGGTCCACGTTTCGGCACCATACATAACAACTGGTTCAAAATGGCTCTGAGCACTATGCGACTTAACTTCTGAGGTCATCAGTCGCCTAGAATTTAGAACTAATTAAACCTAACTAACCTAAGGACATTACACACATCCATGCCCGAGGTAGGATTCGAACCTGCGATCGTATTGGTCGCTCGGTTCCACACTGTAGCGCCTAGAACCACACGGCCACTCCGGCTGGCTAACAACTGGTCTTATAGTTGTTTTGTAAAAGAGTAATTTGGATTTTCGTGATAGAAACGAACTCCTAAGCATGGTAATGCGGCAAAGTAGCATCTGTTAACAGCTGTTATTCTAGCTTTCGCCTCACTGCCAATGTCATTTGTCTCAGTGATAGTCGACCCAAGGTACTTGAAGTCCCTCACCCTTTCAAACTCCCAGTCGGCTATCCTGATATTTGGTAGGATTTGTTGGTTGGTCATTGCCATGTACTTGGTCTTTTCGACATTGACTGTCAGGCCAAGTTTCCTTGTACCTTCTTCCAGTTGTTGATAGGCTTCGCATTAGCACAGCAGTGTTTCGTGCGTGTAATGCCACATCGTCAGCGTAGACTAGGTACTGTAGTGAACGAGTTAAGAAGGTTCCTCCTTTATTTAACTCTGTCTGACTTATGACTTTTTCTAGGCAGAGGTTGAATAGCAGTGAGAAGATACTGTCACCCTGTCTAAGTCCCTTCTTCACTTCCACTTCTCTGGAGATTTCGCCCTGTACTTTTACTTTACAGTTGGTTTCGCTGAGGGTCATCATAGAAAGTTTAATGAGCTTCTTTGGTATTCCAGCCTCTTCCATTGCTTTCCGCAATGCCACTCTTAAGATGCTATCATAGGCCTGTTTAAAGTCGATATAAAGCTGGTGTATGTTAATTTGATGTTCGTAACATTTTTCAAGTAGTATGCGCAATGTGAATATCTGGTCAGTTGTTGACCTATTTCTTCTAAAGCCACTCTGATAGTCTCCAACTCTCTTCCACATATGGAGTAAACCTGTTGGTTAGAATCTTGGAGAAAACTTTACATGTAGCATTTAGTAGGGAGATTCCTCGATAGTTCTGGCAGTTTAATTTATCTCCTTTTTTATGTATGGGACACATTATAGCTGTTATAGATGTAGATGTTAAATCACTATCTCCTGTGTTAATACAGGGTTTCTATTAGGCTTGGCCTTTTTACCTTTTTCGTCTTGCACTGCCTTCACTATTTCGTCTCTCAAAACTACCGTATTTTCTTACCCTGTTTCAGTCAAACATTGCCTGTTGGTGACTTTGAAACTCTCAATAATCTCTAGTTCTTTCAACTTACGCAGGTCCCATCTCCTTAATTCCCTAACTTTTTGCAATTTCTTAAGTTTTAACTTACAATTCATGAACAATAAATTATGGTCGGCGTCCACATCTACCCCTGAAAAGTCTTGTAATTTAAAATCAGGTTCTGAAATCTGTGTCTTACCATTATATAATCAATCTGAAACCGTCCGATGTCTGCAGGTCTGTTCCACGTGTGCAGCTTTTTTTCAGTATTCTTAAATCAGGTGTAAATGATGATTAAATTACGCTCTGCGCAATATTCCACCAGGTGAGCTCATTTTACATTCCTCTCCAGCTGTCCACATCACCCTACTATTTTTCCTTCTCTTGCTTTTCATACTGTTTATCTCCAGTACCCATAACAATTAAATTTTCCTCTACCTGAACAATTTATTATCTCATAATACATTCATTCATTCTCTCATGGTATATGGTGTGTGTTGGCTTCGTGCTCATCTTCCCTACGATAATACGTTCACTACGCTGTTCACAAAAGCTTATGCGCAATCCTATTTTTCATTCATAATTATAACTTTTCTTTCATTACCCCTGTATGATTACATATTTATAACCCTGCACCCATCTGATCTGAAGTCCTGTTCTTCTTGCAACAATACTTTCCTAATTTTCACTACATATAGCTTCAGTCTATTCATTTCCCTTACGAAATTCTCTAACCTTCCCACATCATTAATGGAGCTAACGTTCCACACTTCGACCCCTATAAATCCAGTTTTGTTTTCCCATCTGACGATACCCTCCTGAGTAATCCTCGCCCAGAGCTCCAAAGGGATAATATTTTACCCAGTAGTTATTTTACCCAAGAGAAAGCCATCATCGTTTAAGCAATCAACAGAGATACATGCCCTCGGGAAAAATACCAGCTGCAGTTTCGTTTTACTTTCATCCGTTCGCAGTACCATAAATGCATGGTCATATTGGATTGTTACATGTCTAGAGAGTCAATCACCTAGACTGATACCCCTATAACTATTAAAAAGGGTTCAGCCCTTTTTCAGGAACAACAGGTTAGTCTGGCCTGGTTATAACTAAAATGCTGTTATCTGTATCTTTGAGGCAATCAAGCCAGCCCACTTCGGCAAGGTACGTGCCTCATGGGGAGATGTCCCAATTACTACCCTAGAAAAGCCAGGACTCAAAAGAGAATTGCTGTAGTTCTACCTTTACAAATAAGAGATCGTATTTAGAAACCTACTGAAGAGGGAGATAACCCATAGACAATATCGTAGACAAATTTACGTTTGTGAACTTAGGAAGAAGTCTAAAATCGTACTCCATCAGAAGGAAAGAAGTGCACTCTGTTTTAATGTTGAATCTTTTCGCAGTATAAATATACATAAATTTTTTTCTCGTACAAAACATGTTCGAACATGTACTGTATATGACCCAGATTCGGTCAGGTATGTTTATAATGTAAACCAAAGAAGGAATTTGTGTTTTTAAAGGACAGACTTCCAAAAACACATGCTCTACAAAGCGTCTGCACGTTCTAATTTGCAGTATTTTTGACACACACCCCTGCGAGTCAGCTAAGTCTGTGATCATAACCATTGGCCTCCTTTGTATGCAGTGACCTCCGTCAGTAGAATCCAATGGCTCCTGAACACCTGAATAGTTCACTCTTTCGTAGAGAAACTAGTTTCCCAATATAGCACTAATGAATCATAACCTGCTAAATGTTTTACTTACAGCTCAGCCTATATGATATTTTCAGTCTAAACATCATGTACTATTATTCACCACTAATTATATTGTGTAACTGATTTAAATTGCAACTAATTAATCATGTTATTAAAGGCTACTACTTCGTGAACTGCGTATTTTTTTTTATTTCTGTACATGTAAACCAAATAATCAATCATTACACAAGAGTGATAATTTTTGTCAGATATGACTACGTATTGTAACATTTTTTATCGTGTGACGCTTATACATAACAACTACTTAATCTTTGAAAATTATGACATGGCCCTGTCATATACCAAGGTTCTCATGGGCTGCATGGAAGAACTATTTCTTAACTCTTCGCCACTTGTTTTTGCTTCTTATAGCTACGAGGTACACCCGCAACATACAGAGAGAATGAAATATTGTATTGGTCACCCTTGGGTCCGGACTTTTAGTGATCATTGGACATTGAGCAGCTGAAGTGGTGGTGCTACACATGCAAAAGGACAATCTCAGGAGCTGGTGTGAGCAGCTACCGTACACCCGAAGGCGTCTAATAAACAGCACTGTATGGAAACATGTATATTACTCGTGATTTTACAGTAAGGATTGTCTGCTCCGGCACGGCTGATGGCCAGCTGAATTGCACACTGGAGTGCGACAAGGAATGTGGACTCAGCACTCTGGTGTAGTGAAGATCAGGACCCAACAGCAATGTCGTGCAGGTAGCCGGTTGAGGAGACTGCAGGCGCTAGCATACGGTGGCACTCTAGAAACTCGTGCAGCCATCCACATCACTCTTCATGACAGACGTGTGCTTAGGCCGTGTCGAGAGCCTATCACAGATGGCAAATGTCCTGAAGGGGGTATACCAGGACCCAAATCAGCAATACAGCAAACAGCCAAGGAGGCGGTACCATTTACAGACAGGGAGATGGAATTCAGATGCCTTGGACAACATGTTGAAAGCGGCAGATTGCAGCCACTTGGTACAGCCATTCACCATGGGAAGACTCAGACTCGTCCAAACCTCTCAGTCACAGAGATGGCAGCTTGAAGCTGAGAAATCCCACTACAGCCAGTTGGCTGCAGTCTCCGAGGTGATGTCTCCACTCAGACAGCAGGCACCACATCACGATTCACCAAGCAATTTATCCTGCAACTAGCGAGACTGTCATTCTGTTGAAGTAAGAGATGCAGACAGGATCACCAGACTCTGAACCTAAAATGGGGGTATTTAAGATGGACATAATGTCATCACGGCCGCTGACGTGGTCACGTATCGTCATTATTCAGAGGTATCAGTAGATTTGTCCCAACCGTTGTGCCTCAGGTACTGTCAGTTCCTCTTGCCTTCACACTTTCCATCAGTGTTACGAGGCCATGGGGTGGCTGAGCTCCATCGTGCAGACTCGCAGAATGACGTATTTGGTGCTATCATGGTGTGCAGTTTGCCCTCCTTCTTAAGG